>NW_020954723.1:5230557-5654653 GCF_900497805.2 Vombatus ursinus | reverse complement strand
CGTTCGCAGCAGAAAGGGGTTTAGAACTGGCCAGTCTTCTGAATCTGAGCCTTGTGAGATGTGAAAAGAGAACTCCAAATAGAAGGCAGTTGTGTAAGTGAGTATATTCATCCTGCCCCGACTCTCTCATTAGATTGTGAGCTCCTTGAGAGTAGGAACTGTATTGTGTTTTGTTTGTTTTTGTTGTTTGCCTTTTTTTGTGTCTCTGGTGCTTAGTACAGTGCCTGGTACGTGGTAGGTGATGAAATAAACACCTGTTGATCGTTAGCTGACTGAGTGACTTATCATTAGATTATAAAGACCTTGAGAGCGGGGTCTGTATTATGGCTATTGTTGTATCTCTGGCACCTAGCAAGGGCTTTGCACGTAAGAGAACTTAATAAATACTATTTGAATTATATTGAAGTTTTACAAGAGTGATATATACAGCTTGTTAGTTGGGTGGTACAGTGGATGGGGTGTTGGGCCTTGAGTCAGGAAGACCTGAGTTCAAGTTTGGCCTCAGATACTTTCTAGCTCATCGACCTTAGGCAGGTCACTCTGTCTCAGTTTCCTCAACTATAAAAGAGGGGTACTAATAGCATCTATCTCCCAGGGTTATTATGAGGATCAGCTGAGATATTTGTAAAGTGCCTGGCACATAGTAGGCGCATGCATAATAAATGCTTCTTTCCTTCCTTTTTCCTAGGCCCCGATTAGTGAGAATAATGAATCCCAAGCGGCAATTTCATTACTTGAATCTGCACTGCATATTTCCATTGGTTTGGAACCCTAGTGACCATGTTTTACATAATAATGATAATTTCTAATAGTTTGAATTCAGATACTTGTGACAACTGCACAGGATTTGTAATTTTTGCTTATTGGGACCTAGTTGTACAATAATTATTTTAGGACCACTTTTTGCTTGGGAGGGTAGGTTGAGATCAGAAGTTTTCTTACAAACAACCTATAACTGAATATGAAAAATGATACTTTTTTATTTAGCAGAAACATGACTCAGGAAAGCAGTTATGGGAGGTGGACTGTTTCCAGCAGTGATGAAAGTGAAAATGAAAAAACACCCATTGAGAAACCTTCTACCTCTTCTCTGCCCAGTTTTGGGCAAGATGTGCTGAATGATCCGGGGTACACATGTTCTGATGCCCGGAAAGCTGCTTACCGAAGGAAATTATCACCAGTGAAATTTGACAGTAAAAATTCAACTTCCAAAATCTCATCCCTTAAAAGGCAGAAGAGTTCCCAGGAAGATTTAGGCTGGGGCCTGTCGAGTAGCGATGAGGAAGAGTCCCACCCAAAAGGCCAATCTAGGCAACCGGGGAAAGGGACAGTCAAAGAGGAAAAATGTACATCTCTGAAAGAACCATCTAAATACAGTCCCAGAGATTGCCAGCCTCCTGTCATCCCAAAGACCGAAGAGGACTATGAGACTTCAGATGAAGCCCAAGAACCTTGGGACCTTTTGGATGAAAAGAACCTGTTCAGATTTTATCTCACGAGAGTCTCAGGAATTATGCCGAAGTATAACTTGGGAGCGCTCCACATTAAAGGTAAAGGGTGCTTGAAATAGGGAATAACTGGGATTCTTTCAGCAAAACAACAACAACAACAACACACACACACACACACACACACACACTGTGCTAATTTAAAAGAGGAGTTTTAAGTAGAAACCCTGAGATAAAGAGATATTTCTCAAAATATCATCAATCAATCCCTAGTTTACAGAACTTAGTTAATACTTAATCACAACAGGGTAACGGGCTGGAATTGGCTAACTTTTTATTCAGATGAAATGTTAGCAGCAACACTAGTACAGGATCACGCCAGCTAAGCTTATTGTTGTTTAAGAGAAAAGACTTTGAGAAACATTATCAGAGCAGGTAGCTCCAAAAGACCAGTGTTATAATCATTTGCACTTCTGCAGTTAGCTTTGAAGATAGTGACATTATGGCAAGGTCTTGTGATAATGTATTAATGCTTTTAATATATTAATGTTGATTACGGTAGACATTAAGCAGAGTATGCCTGTGTCGTCATTGGCTACCTTGTCATTCTTGTGTTCCAGATAATCATATGTTGAGACCTGGAAGAGGCCTCACAGGCTTTCCCATCCAACTGTTTCATTTGTAGATGAGGAAACTCAGATCCAGAGAGACAATTGGTTTTTCCAAGATTACACAGAAAGGAAGTAGCAGGCCAAGGATTTTGAATGTAGGACTTACTCAAAGGGCAGCTCTGTGGCACAGTGGATAGAATACCAAGCCTCGAATCAGGAAAACTTCTCTTACTGAGTTCAAATCCAGCCTCAGACACTAACTAGCTGTATGATCCTGGGCAAGTCACTTCACCCTGTTTGCCTCAGTTTCCTCATCTGTAAAATGAGCTGGAGAAGGAAATGGCAAACCACCCCAGTATCTTTGCCAAGAAAATCCCAAAAGGGGTCAGGAAGAGTTAGACACAACTGAAAAAATGACTAACCAATCTGACTCAGAGGGCAGCTAGGTGGCACAGTGGATAAAATGCAGGAAGTGGAGTCAGGAAGACTCATCTTCCCGAGTTCAGATCTGGCCTCAGACATTTACTAGCTGTGTGACCCTGGGCAAGTCACTTTACCCTGTCTGCCTCGGTTTCCTTATCTGTACAATGAACTGAAGAAGAAAATGGCAAACCACTCCATTTCTTTGCTAAGAAAACCCCAAAAGGGGTCACAAAGAGTTGGACATGACTAGACAGAAGTTGGTTATTCTTAGCCTCCTCTTTTTCCCACTGTAGGATTCCTCCCCACCCCCTACCCTTTAGTGCAAATATTCAAATGTTCAAATGCCAGTTTTCTGGCAGTGGGCAGAAACTTGACTATGGGAAGTATCTTTTTTCCTTTCTTTTGCAAAGAGGGAAAGCTGCAGAAGTGATCACCTCAATAAATAGTGACTTTAGTTTCAAATCAAAGATTGATCTTTCTGAGTATGCCGAATGGAAGATTTCATATCAATCTTCTGACTTCAGTTCTTAGAGATGCTCTGTATTGGTATCTTGGTGTCCTATTCTTACAAGATCAGGTATTATTTTTCCTGTATATCTGATATTTATAGATATTTTACTTCCTCCTTCCCCCGAGGCAATCAGGGTTAAGTGACTTTCCCAGGGTCACACGGCTGTGATTGAGGTCAGATTTGAACTCAGGTTCTCCTAACTCCGGGGCTGGTGCTGTATCCACTGGGTCACCTAGCTGCCTCTAGAAATCTGACTCTTAACATTTACCAGGCACTTGATGGGCATTATCTCATTTAGTCCTGGTTTATCAGTGAGCTTTTTATGTGCATTATTTTGTGTGATCCTCATAAGAACATTGTGAAGTAGTACGGTAAGTATTTTTGTGCTCATTTTACAGATGAGGAAACTGATACTCTGAGAATTAAGTATCTTGTCCAAAGTCACAGAGTTAGTGAGTAGCTGGGTCAAGACTTGAATCTGTATTCTTTTACTCCGAAATCAGTAATTTTGCCAATGCATCATTATTCAGTTTTGTGTTGAGGGTTTCTCTCAAACTGACTTTCCAAATAAAAGATACACATTTTGCTTAAAAGGCTGATATGCCTGATGATTAAAGGCATACATTTTACTTTTAGTTTGTGTATTCTCTTAAGTCCCTATTCTGTAAGATAATATATATTAAAGATTAAATATATAATATCACTAGTTATAATAATAACTAGCATATACATATTATTTTAAGGTTTGCCAAGTACTGTACATATAATAACTCATTTTGTCCTCACAGTGACCTTGGAAGGTAGGTGCTACAGACTGGTCCTCGTTAGTGCAAATCATGAACAGCTATGAAATAGTGGTCCTATAGATTCGAATTGAAGTTAATAATTATGCAAAATATGGTCATTGGTTTTAGCCCAATGGATTTATGCAGTGCAAATTCGAATTATGAGACCACTCCAGGAGACTCATTATTCACACCAACATATATCATCATTATTGTTTTTGTCATTATCATGTAGCACATAGGAAAGGAAATATAATTCAGGTCAGTTCAGTAGACACTTATTGAGGTCCTATTATTTGTAAAGTGGTAAAGTCACGAAGATGAAAGACAACACAGTCTTTGTTCTCAAGGAATTTAATGGTCTAGTGCAGGGATGAGGAACCTGCAGCCTTGAGGCCATATTCGGCCCTTTCGGGCCTCAAGTAGTGACCCTTTGACTGAATCCAAACTTCACAGAATAAATCTCCTTAATAAAAGGATTTGTCCTATAAAACTTGGACTCAGTCAAAAGGCCGCACTCAATGACCGAGAAGGCCACACGTGGCCTTGAGACCACAGGTTTTTCACCCCTGGTTTAGTGCACAAAACACAAATAAGTCTAATGCAAATTATAATGTAAGTGCACAGGAGAGGAGAACGCTATATGAAAAATTTGTGAAGGAAGAGATTCTAGTTGAGGTGGGGGGCGGGGATGACCACTTCTCATAGAGGAGATAGTAACTGAACTGGGCCTTGAAGGAAGAGAAGAATTTCTGTAGGCCAACGTGTTCCTAGGGGTAATTGTCTACTAGACATGGGGCAAAAATATAGAAGTGAGTGAGAAAGCTCAGAAAGAAATTGGGAAATAGCAAGTAACTCAGTTTACCTAGAAAATAGAATATACAAAGGGGGTTTGTGAGAGACGAGGTTGGAAAGATAGATTGGCTTCTTACCTGTGAATTGCAGGCAACATCATTTGTATTTTAATCTGTAGGCAGTTCACTAAACACTTATTAAACATTTGTTATGTGCCAGTCACTGAGCTTGGCCCTCAATGGACAAATAAGCAAAATGATGCACTCCTTGTCTACCTGGGATTTTCAGTGTGAAAGGTAATAGGGAGCCACTGGATGTCTTTGAATAGAAAAATGGTGAGGTTAGACTTATGCATTAGGATGGAGTGACTGGAAAGGAGAGAAAACATAATTAGAAAACATTAAATTCTTGACTTTTTTGAAAACTCTAGAGTGTTTTAAATCAACTTTTAGCTATGTTAGTGACTGATATATATTTAATTACATAATGACTGCTGAAAATTTATTGGAAGTTTATTGTGTCTTAAGTCTTTGTAACTTTGGTTCATGTATGTATTTTCTTGATAGATATTTTATCTCCTCTCTTTGGGACACTGTTGTCTTCAGCTCAGGTGAGTTTATTATTTTTTTTAATCTAGCATTCAAACAGCACAAATTTGAGGTTTGCAAAGCATTTTCTCGTTTGGTCCTCACAACACTAGGAGGTAGGTGCTATTATTATTTCCATTTTACAGATGAGGAAACTGAGGCAGATAGATTTAAGTGACTTGCCCAGAGTCACACAGCTATTGAGGCTGGATTTGAATTCTGTTTTTCTTAAGTTTAGGCCCAGCTCTCCATACACTGCACCATCTAGCCACCTTAGTGATTAATTGAAGTGATTAAACTGCTTTTCATTTTAAATTGTTCAGAGACTATTAAAAGCCTCCAATCCATTTCCACATGAAATGGAAATAATAATAATAGTAATGATAGTTAACATTTACATGGAACTTACTGTGTAGGAGGCACTGTGCTAAATACTTTATAATTATCGTCTTTGATCTTCACAACAACCTTGGGAGTGCTATTATTTCCATTTTACAGATAAGGAAGCTGAGGCAAACAGCAGTCAAGTGACTTGCCCAGTGTCACACAGCTAGTAAGTGTCTGAGGCTAGATCTGATCTCAGCTCTTCCTGACTCCATGCATAGTGCTCCATCCACTGTGTCACCTAATTGCCTCAAAAGTAAGAGTAGCTGGGAATTAGGAATACGAAGTAATCTTTCCTGCAATAGGGCTCTTTTTGTCTACTTTAGGATTGACAAACTATATAACTGACATAGTTTTCCTTAGGATACTATAAATTAATTATACATAAATATATGTAGTTCTTCTAAGGCCTTGCTAAGACTTTGTCTGGTTCCTTAAGACTTTCATCCTTTCCCAGAATTAAACTCAGTTCCCGTTCAGATGATACGTGAAAGTTTACAGTCATTCATTGGTGTGAATTAAGAAATTGTTTTCTCCGGGAGGCAATGTTGATTAGGTAGTCCCATTTCATTGATGAGGAAACTGAGACTGAGAGGTCTCTGAGAGATCAGATAATTGGCCCTTGGCCTGTTATTGACATATCAGTAACACCAAGGGGAGAGCAATGAGAAGTAGAGGTGTAGTCAATTTTAAATCAAGCAAACAAACAAAACCTGCCAAACTCTTACCTTCCCTATCAGCTGGTAAATTTCCATCCCAATCACCTTCCTCCCTCTCCTTTGTATAAATGTGCTTGTTTATATGGGAAGGCCTCACAGTGTCAGAGAACTTCATATAGTTTGCCCCAGGCTCTATTAGCTTTTATTATGTTTTATTATGTATCTATCTATTATGAATCTATTATTTTTTTGTTATGTAACCCAAATATTAGTAATTATCTATAATGCTTAGAAGCATTTATATTAGTATAGTCAAAGGAACCCTTGACTTTCAGACTTGGGTTCCTGTCCTAGTTTGGGCATGTAATAGCTGTGTGACTGGGAAAACCATTTGCCCTTCTGAGCCTCAGTTTCTTCATCTGTAAAATGGGAAATGCTTTGTAAAACTGAAAGCACTATAGATGTGAGTTATTATCCCAGGCCAGATCTCATCTGGATTTAAATTCATTTTCTGGTGCTGTAAATCACAATTACATTGTTGTAAAAATCCATCTTTGTTGTGTGTGAAAATAAACAGGGCTCTTAAAAGCCAAAATGGGCCACAGAAATGGGAATCCATGTGGTTATTGGGCAGAAAAAAGGAGGGTAGTTACAAAAACAGGTAGGAAGGAAACTATGTTGTCAAGTGTGAATGGGGATCTGAGTAATTTTTGTCAGCCCAGCAGAATTTTGCAAGCCAAGACTACTGAGAATGGGAACCAGATTCTGCTGGCTCATAGATCTTTAGATTTAAGTCAGTCAATCAGCATACATTTATTAAGCACCTACTATATGCCAGGTGTTTTGGGTGCTCTGGGGATATAAATATGGAGAATAAAACTATTCCTGCTCAGAAGGACCTTTTTAGATCTTCAGAATAGGCTTGAGATTTTTGTCTGATGAAAAGTAATACATTTGATCATCCTCTTGTTGAAATACCTTCTCTTTCCAATTCCAGATAACCATACCCGTTTTATTTTGGCCTGTGGCTCAGACTGGAATGTTTAACAAAATTTTTACCTACTTAGCTAGCTCACATGAACTGGTAGGCCTACCCTGCCTACCACTATAGCTGTATAAATGACTGTCCCCAGGTATCATGCTTGTGGATTTGACTCAATCTGTATTTGTAATTAGAAAAAAAATTAATGCATCTTGCACATATCAGGATTTCTGATCTTGTGGTTCGGTATTAAAAAGTCTCATTTGCTCTTGTCATAAATGATTCAAGGGCATTTACAACTATAATTAATTGTGTAAAACTTTCCCTCCAAATTGACCAAATACTGGCCAGTTTTATTTATAGAAAGGAAATATGAGTCCCAAAGAAAGTGACTTTTGTCTCGGGACTGTTGCAGTGATGCAAATAAAATTGGTATTAAATGTGAGTCTCATGAATTCTTTGCCATTACTCATATTACATTAAGTCAATATCCATCTATTTCAATGATTACAAGTTAACTAATAAGCCTATGTAAATTGTGGTCCATAATAACTTGGCATACTGTAAACTCATACCAATTGGTTAACTTAATGTTTCAGCTTGATGACTAAACCTTTCTCTGCATAGAGAAGTTGACCGAAGTATTGGTAACTTACTGTTATTTTTCTTGCCTCCTCCTCAGTTTAACTACTGCTTTGATGTGGCCTGGCTTGTAAGACAGTACCCACTAGAGTTCAGGTAAGTTTCATGAAAATTATGAAGTGTAATGATTTTTAAAAATATTATATTTCTGCCAATATGAATCCCATCCGTCTTTTTTATTTTGAATGATATCTTCTGACCCAACAAAGTAGGAGTTTTGAGAAACTTTTATTATTCACTTTATTCCTTCTATAGATTTTGACATTTTAAGAATTGAAAGCTTTTGTAGCCTAAGAGAACACTAGGGATCATCTAATCCAGCCCCTTCATTTTAGAGAGGTCCAGATAGGACAGGTGGCTTCCCTTATCTAAGGGGTAATATATGGGGTAGTTGGGATTGCCCACACTGTGTGTGACCTCTCTTCTTCCTTTGTGGTCTCTCCAGAAATAGATAAGGATGAATTCTAATCCAAATGTCAGAAGGTGATTGGTGTACAATTGTGGTCTGAAGGAGTATTTAGGAAGGAAAGTGATTGTCTTTATGTATATTCATCTATTCTAAATCTAAAAGCTTGCTAAAACACATCCAGCTTGTTAAATTTTTAGTGCACTTTTCTGTCATTGAAATTCTTTCCTTTGATCACAGTCTTGTTTTACTTAAGGGTTTGGTGCCTTACTTATGGTGCCATTTTTATGTTTCCATTCTCATCTTTGAATCTTTCACGTTCAAGAATGTGATGCAGAGGGGCAGCTAAGTTGTGCAGTGGATAGAGCACCGGCCCTGGATTCAGGAGGACCTGAGTTCAAATCTGGCCTCAGACACATAATACTTACTAGCTGTGTGACCCTGGGCAAGTCACTTAATCCCAATTGCCTAAAAAGAAAAAAAGGGAAAAAAAAGAATATGATGAAGAATATATTGTATAGTATCACTCAAGGACACAGAACCTTGCTAAACCTGACTTTAGCCTGTTTTCACATGATAGGATCTCATAGCAACTGGGGTTGAGGAGAGTAGATTAAAAATAATTGGCAGGGAGATAGTTAAGAACTGTAGGCTAACTGGATTCGGTGTTTTCATATAGGCAGAAAAATAGTTTTCATATGCTCAGAATTTCATAACTGAAAAGACTCTCAGAGGTCTTCCAGTCCAACCCTTACTTTACCAAGAAGCTTTTTGATTTCATGCCTAGCAAGTGGTCATCCAGTCTCTGCCTCAAGACCTTCAGAATGGCAAGGAGCCCACTGTGTTCAGAAGAAGGGCATTCATCCTACTTTTGAATAATTAACATAAGGAAGTTTTTCCTCCAGTGAAATAATGATCATAATGACAACAGCAACAGCGTTTAACATTTCTGTAGCTCTCTCAGGTTAAGTGCTACACGTATATACATACATACACACACGTGTATATACACATGTATATACAACGTGTATATACACATGTATATACAACGTGTATATATGTGTGTATACATACATACATATACACATATCGTACTTGTATGTGTTACTTGGTCCTTATCACAACCCTGTGAGTGTGCAGTGCCAGCTTACCAGCCTTAGTTTACAGATGATAAATTTGTGACTCAATTGGGACTTAAGCCCAAGTCTCCTGTTTCTCAGTCTATTGTTCTTCCCACCATGTTGTGCTAAATGCATTGCCTTAGTTTAAAAAAGGGAAGGAAAAAGTTGGCATTCAGTGTAAAAATGAGTATTTGAATAATATGTATGTGTAGGGGTGTGTGTGTGCCTTTGAAATAAAGAGCTCCCAATGAGGAAACTCCCTCTATTAATGCAGACCCCTATATCTGTGCACCTGTTAAGAAACCTATCTTAGAGAATTACCTGGGGCACTAATCATTTAAGTGATTTCATAAAGCCAGCCAGACTATGTTTCAGCCACATGACTTGGAACTTAAGGGTTCCCAACACCATGAGCTGACTCTCTTTCATCTATGTCATGGTCTGTCTTTTTGAGATGTAATGCAGTAGAAATATTGGGGCAGGTAGGTGAGTTCAAATCTGGCCTCAGACACTTACTGACTATGTGACCCTGGGCGAGTCACTTAACCCTGTTTGCCTCGGTTTTCTCATCTGAAAAATGAGCTGGAGAAGAAAAATGGCAAACCACTCCAGTATCTTTGCCGGGAGAACCCCAAATAGGATCATAAAAAGAGTTGGACATTACTGAAATGACTTAATAACAACAGCAGCAAAACCACTCAGTAAATCTTCTCCCTCATAGAAGTCCTCCTTTAGTAAGTCAACACATTGTCCATACGTATCTGCGAATGCATATATCTGATTCCATACCTCTAAGCCTTCCTTCCAGCAAGAGATGGGAGATGTGTTTCCTCCTCAGTCTTGAAATCATGGTTGGTAGTCCTGGGTTCTTGAAGGCTCTACCAGGTAGGTGTAAGCTCTGTCCTACCCAGCTCTAGTAGATGATGGATTATAGACCATCTGAGGATCTGTGTAGCTAAGAGGCATATCACCAGAAAGTTGGCCATCAGGCGCTGAGTTTTTCTGACCACAGCAAGTAATGAAGACCATCTACCAATGTTCTTAACTTTTTTTTTTTCTGTATCATGGACCCCTTTGGTAGTCTGGGGAAGCCTAGAAGCCCCCATCTGAGAATAATGCTTAAATAAAATACATAGAATTACCAAGGAAACAAGTTATATTGAAATATAGTTGTCAGACTAATTTTTTTAAAACCAGGTTTCCAGATCTAGGATTAAGAACCCTTGCTCTGTACTGAGGCATTGAGGGGGTTGCAGTCCTTCTTGGGGGAGGGAGCATCCCTACCAGTGAACTTGCTGAGCTTTTGAACTCCTGAAGAAGGTCTCTGTTTAGAGCACTGTGCTCAGACGCTGTCTCACAGAGGAAGAGATACAGACCAGAAGCGCATTCCTCCAAGCTGTGACATACTCCTCGTCTCTGGTGCAACCAGTTCAGTTTCAGGGGGTTAATGCCAGGTGTTTCTGATCTCTTTCCAGGAAGAAGCCCATCTTGCTTGTGCATGGGGACAAAAGAGAAGCCAAGGCTCGATTGCAGGAGCAGGCAAAGCCGTATGAAAACATCTCCCTTTGCCAGGTACTCTGCTTCTTTTCACCTGAAGCCTTGAATGCTAGGACCTGAGAGTTGGGAAGTGACTCTGAGATGACCTTGTCCAGCTTTCTTATCCCCTGCAGGAATATACTCTGCCACGGGAGTTCTTCACTTTTTTGCGTGGACTCCTCTGGCATCTGGTTAAGCGTGTATGGACCCTGTCTCAAAATAATGCTTCTATATGCATCAAGCAAAATACACAAGATTGAGAAGGAATCTAACTGTATTGAAATATAGATACCAAATTTTTTTTTTAAGTTCACGGACCCCCCCCCCCAGGTTAAGAACTCTTGCTCAACCCCATGCCTGATAGCTCTCACCTTTCTGTCTTCATTTGGAACACTTGAAATGACAGGGAGCTCACTCTTTTTTAGAGCATCCCCATTCTTCTCTTAGACATCTATGATTATTAGCAAGCCCTTGTCTATGCTGGCCTTGAAATCTGCCTTTCTGTAACTTCTATACATTGGTCTCATTTAATGTCTGCTATGTGGCAGGCATTGCACTAAGCACTGGGGTGTAGAAAGAAGGGAAAAAACAACAACAACCCAGTCCTTGCTTTCAAAGACCTCAAAGTCTAATGGGGGGACAACATGCAAATGAATGTGTACTAAGATAGATAACAATAAGATAGTAAATGACTAAGATAGAGGCAGGGTGAAATGCGGATAGTCTTGGAGGGAAGGTGCTAAGATGAAGGAAGGTGAGAAAGACTTCTTGCAGACAGCATGTCTGTTCTCCAGTCTAAATAATTCTACTTCATGGGATCATAGGGGTCATAGAATGAGGCCCGGATGGGACTTCAGAGACTTACATCAGCATCCCCCTTTTGTGTGTGAGGACACAGGTCATAGAGGTTATTTAGGAGGCTTGACCTTCTGGCTTTAGGGTGTGATTTCCAGAAATCTTGGCCAACCTGGTCACCTTTGCCCGACTTATCTTTAGTTCTTCAGTGTTTCTTCTGTGATCACAGCTGAATACAGCCTGCCTTCTTCCTTCTCACCAACAGCAGTTACTGACTGACTGTCATTGGTGAGCAGGTCAGCCCAGTTACCCTTGGAGTGGCAGCGAACCTTCAGGCCTACTTCAGTTTTGTTTTGTTTTTTAAACACCCATGTAGATAGCAGCCTACCCTTTATTTTTTTTAAAATATATTTTATTTTTAATTTATGGAACAAGCATTTTCATAACATAGTATAATAAAAAATATGGTTGTACATGCAACATTGCAAATCTATTATGTACAGCTTGCTATTCCCTTTAAATATGTAATAAAATTGTTGTGTGAATTTCTTTTCTTTTTCTTCCCTCCTCCCAGCCTAGAGATGGTTATAATTAGACATGAATAAGTGTATATTTGCGTATGTATATATGTGTATATGTTTATATATGTAAAATTATTCTATACGCACTTCTGTTTATCGGTTCTTTCTCTGGATGCGGATAGCGTCTTTCTTCATGTGTCCTTTAGAGTTAATTTGGATTTTTGTAATAGTCACATATTTTAAATAGTCCTACTTCAGTTATAGTCTCAGCCACCATCATTCCAGGACTGCTGTAGGGATGGGGCCTAGAAACTGCTTCTACAACCACCGTTACTGAAGAGAAATTTCTTCCTTCCAAAGTATTTGGCACTGTCAAATGGTTTACTATCAGAAACTGATGAGATTTTGTTACTGGAAATAACATTAAGGAAGATGCATCGCCGTCTACTTTGCTCCTGCATCTTAAGGACCATAGAATCTCTCCATCTGACTTGCTGCTGAAATCTTCGTATTTTGTCTTCCCTGTTAGAATCTGAGCTCCTTGAGAGTAAGAACTGGGTTTGTTTTTTTTTGTTGTTGTTGTTCTATCCCCCTTAGAATAGTACTTTGCACTTAGTACTTCATAAATAATTTTTCATTAGTTCATTTTTTTATTTATAATGAATGGTTACTTTTCTTTATATATTACGCAGACTGAGTCATTTAAGAAGAGGTTAAATGGTATTGTTATAAAAGTAATCAGCTATATTTCTGGGCAGCTAGGTGGTTTAGTAGATAGAGCACTGGGCCTGGAGTCAGGAAAACCTGAGTTCAAATTCGATATTTACTAGCTGTGTGATCCTGGGCAGGTCACTTCATCTCTTTGTCTCAGTTTCCTCATCTATAAAAATAGTGATTATAATAACACTGAGGGTTGTTGGGGGGATCAAATGAGGTAATAATTATAAAGCACTTAGCACAGTGCCTGGCACATAATAAGCTCTATATAAATGTTAGCTGTTGCTATTATTATCATCATCGTTGTTGGTGTTACTGTTGTTTGTACTTGTTGGAGAAGCAGAGAATTGAGGCAGTTGTTAGGGAGAAAATTATCTACTTAATTTTTCCCCCCATTTGCTGTATTTGTTGCTGTTTAGAAGCAGTATGGAATAGTGGATAGAGCTCTGCATTTGTAGTCAGGAAAACCTGGGTTCAGATCACACCTCAGACACTCACTAGCAATGTGGCCTGTTGTGACCTGTCCCTTCACTTCTCAATGAGAGCGTTGTACTCGATGGCTGCCGTTAGCAAAAGACCGCCTCCCTCTCCCCCCCCGGACCCATAAAGGGACCTGAAATGAAACAGAGTCTGATGCACCAATTAAAAGCATTAATTGTCTGAGAAAAATCTTGTAGGGGAGAGAATATCCTACAAAGGAGCAAAGAAGGAGAGAGAGTTCTCCGCTGCTCCAAAGGGAAGTGAAAAAGGGTGAGATATTATAGTTTCTAGAGGCTTTGGTGGCGGTTGGGGGGGAGAGAACAGGGGTTAAGGGAGAAGACATCTGTAGACACAATAAACCAGGCAGTAGAACGTTTAGAAACTCTGGAGCAAGGTCTCAAGTCTGCAGCTGATCAAGGCTGGTTCTGTGGTTCCTGGCAGCTACAGGCATCTCCAAATTCGGCTAGAGTTCACTCGCAAAGAATCACTGGTGTGTCAAGCGGCTCTGAGCATCAGAGATCTTTCTGGTCGGCTGGTTGTGGTGTAACTCCATTGTTCTACTCCTCCGTGAAGGGTAGTTCTAACATATAGTATAGTCGTTGCAGAGCCTATGTTAACACTGCTTAGGTCCTTTCCAACTCTGAACCTATGGTCCTGTGATTGGCTGCATGATTCTGCTTCCCCCTTCCACCCACGAGGCCAATATTTTAAATATTTAGGGATATACCTCAAGTGAGATAATAATTGTTAAGCTCTCAGCTCAGTGCCTGTATGTGAGCACTTTATAAATGTTAGCTGTCATTGTTAATATGTGAACAACTGGGTCATGTGTCCTTGGATACATCTGTCTTCTTTGTGTGAGCATTTTGTGTGTTTGTGAGAGAAAGAGACAGGGTTAAGTGTTTAAAGAGGGTATTTAAATTGCTGATTTCCTTTCCTTTTTCATTTATTGTATGCTGTTGGTAGTTCTGGTGACAATGGTTGTTTGAGCTGGCTGGTGTAACCTTTATCTTTGGCCTATTCGTACTGATGAATGTATGGCACTAGTATCTCATGAGTGACCTCTTTCCATCAGCCTCTTCTCTCTCCATTAGCTGAATGAAATTTGCACTAGGATTCTGTCCTGTAGAGCCTATTTTCTTCCTTTTCCATCATTATCCTTCTAGCACCTAAAACTTTCATTCACTACAGATATCCAAGTACCAGCTCACTTTCCATCACTGATCTTCCAGCCAACAGACCCTGTATTTTCAAAAGGCAAAGGGAGAAAAATCACAATGAGCCTTTGAAAACACATTGCAAAGTTTCATGTCAGGCATGACCAGCCCCTTCACTTTGTGTCGTTGGACCCATCTTCAAAGATCTTCATCTCTCTTCTTCCACCTAATATAATAGTCTCTCACCTGCCACACAGTAATAGAATTGCCTTCAATCATCTGCTCTGTGCACCCTGTATCAACCAACCTGTCTGGACAGAACCTGCCTATTACTTTTTCTTATAACCTTCTCAAAACACTCCTTGCCATGGTCATCAAAGACACAGACAGTAAGAGCGGATTAGAATTGCTTCCAGTAAGCTAAAAGTGGGAAGCATATAAGGGGACCCAGAAGCTTCTGAAGTATGAGAATGGTGAAGACAGTGTATCAGTGTATGTAAGCATAAAGGAATTGACTACTATTAAGTATTGCAACTCAGGGAGAGACTACAGTGACCATTTCTCCAGCAAGCGTTTTACTGAGTGCCTCTTGGCAAGTCATTGGGTATTAAAATGAAGCCTCCTTTCATAAAGCTTACGGTCTTGTGAGTAGATAGCAATAAAGAGCAGCTATCAATTAATATTGATTACAGCAGTCTGTGGTTGAATAAAGACCCCGTAGGAAGATTTCCTTGGATGGAGAAATTTTCAATTCAGGAAGATAATGAGCAGTATTTTGTGTGTGTGGTTTTTTTGTTTTTTCCCAACTTTGACTTGGAAGGAGAAACCTTGACTTTCCCCTAGCAATTCCGTATTTTCTTTATCTTTTGAGATCTCT
Source organism: Vombatus ursinus (assembly GCF_900497805.2). Classification (NCBI taxonomy): domain Eukaryota; kingdom Metazoa; phylum Chordata; class Mammalia; order Diprotodontia; family Vombatidae; genus Vombatus; species Vombatus ursinus. The sequence goes on along the minus strand of NW_020954723.1, from coordinate 5,639,216 downwards.
CATATATATGTACACATACACATACACATACACTTGCACACACACATATATACACACAAATACATATATAAACACATACATATACCTACATATGTACACATTTATATATACTTGTGTGCATATGTGTGCATTACAGATATACACACACATGCATGTGCATGCATGCACACGCAGAGCAAAGGTTTCTTGAGGGCAGGGTCTGTCTTTTTGCCCCTTTTTGTATCCCTAGTGTTTAGCATAGTATTTGCCACATAGTAGGTACTTAATAAATGTTTATATATGACAGAGTTAGAGGAAACTTTTAATAGAAACCTCAATTAATTATGAAGCTTTCATTTGTGAAACTCAGATATACTAGATCCAAAGAATTGCTTAACTGAGAAGGAATTTGTAGGTCATATAGTTTCAGGACTCTTATTTTACAGGTGAGGGGACTGAGGCAGGCCCACAAAAGAAAAGTAAATTGTCCAAGTACACATAGCTAATTGGAGGAAGAACTGGGACTAGAACTCAGGTGTTAACTGGTTTTTGTTTGTTTTTTTAACTAAGTAGTCAAAAGTGGTTGTCATAATATGGAATAGGGTTATATGGCAAATGGTCATAATTTTAGTTTTTAAATTTAAAAGTATTAAAAATAAATATAGTTCTTAGGGTTTGAAGATAATGAGACTATGATTACAAAATTTATCATTACATTGCCTTCACTAGTTAATCTCCCTCCTTTTGCCTGCTTAGTGTGGGTGTCTCCCAAGGCTCTAAGGCTCTGTCTGTCTCTGTCATTTCTCTTTTGGCAATTTCATTCACTCCATTTAGTTCAGTTATTACCTCTATGACATTGATTCTTCATAGGTGACTCTGGAATTTTGGCAGCCACCATATTCCCCCTGAGCTCCAATACCACTTTGCTACCTGTGATGACTGGAAGATTCTCTTGGATTCTGTTAGTATCTCAAAACTTCATATGCCCCAAATTTCTCCCCAGAAATCTGACCTTCCTCCCAACTTCCTTATTTCTTTTGATAGCTTAGTCCTCCAGAGTCATTTGACTCTTCATTCTTATCCACTAATATCAGTTTAGTTGCCAAGTTTTGTCCCTTCTACTTCTGTTCTCCATTCACACTTGTACCACCCCGGTCAGGTTTTTATGACCTCTATAGCAATAGCTTCTTTACTGGTCTTCTGGTCTCCTGTCTCACTTTTTTCCAATACATTCTTTACAACATTGTTCATGATAATATTGAATTAGTCTTCCTAATATTACCATAGCCGTCCTTTTCTCTGTAACTTTAAATGTCACCCTGTTGCCCCCAGAATAAAATATAAAGTCCTTAGATCGACAGCTCTGGCCATCTGGGTCGAGCCTCCTTTTTATGTCTTATTTTATCTAGCACCCCTTTTTATGCACCTTTTGTTTCAGCCAGACTGGACTGATTAGGTTCATCACAGTCTCATTCTGTCTTCTCCTGCCTTTATATGTCCATGCAATCTTGGCTTCCTAGAACGCATTCCCTCCACATCTTCACCTATTGAAATTCTCTTCTTTCGAGGCTCAGATCACTTCTCTCTTCCTCCTTGAAGCCTTTCCTGAGCTAATACAGCTTGCCTCATATTTTATCATAGTATTTTATATTTTTCATTGTAGTCCGTATCACAGTTTACAATGTGTCATACCTATTTGAGTATCTGTTTTACCCTCCAGTTAGATTATAAATTCCTTGAAGTAAGGAGCTGTGTGTTTTTTTTTTCATCATTGGTACCCAATATGTTACCTTATGCACAATATGCACTTAATAGTTAAGTAATATTTGTTCTCTGACCAATTGGTTCACGAAGGCATACCTTTTTAAAAAATTTTATTTTAATTTTAGTTTATGGAATAAAACAAGCATTTTATAATAAAAAGGATGATTGCACATGAAACTGCAAATCTACTGTGCATAACTTGCTACTCCTTTCAAATATACAATAAAATTATCATATAAATTTCTTTTTTTCCTTGTCTTTTTCTTCCCCCCAGCCCTAGAGATGGCTACCATTAGGCACAAATAAGAATATAGATATGTAAAATTATTCTATCCGTGCTTCTAGTAATCTGGATGCAGATAGTGTCTTTCTTCATATGTCCTTTATAGTTAATTTCTGTATTTGTAATACTCAAAATAACTTATTCGCTCAAAGTTGTTCATAAAACAATATTGCTGTTAACGTATACAATGTTCTCTTAGTTTTGCTTATTTCGCTCCTGATTATTTTGTGCAAGTCTTTCCATGTTTTTCTAAAACCATTGAGCCCATCATTTTTTATCACACAGTAGTATTTCATCACGAGCGTATACCATAACTTGTTGAATAACTTGTTGTTCACAAAGACGTACCTTTTTTGATAAAGGCCCTCTTCACCTCTCACCTGATCTTTTGCAATATCCTCCTATAATTAGTCTTCCTATTTCAAATCTTACCCCCTTCCAGTCCATCCTCCCCCACAGCTGCCAAAGTGTTTTACAATCTAGATTTGTCCATGTTATGCCCCTACACAGTGAACTCTAGTGACTCTTTTGACTTTAGAATCAAGTATTATTTCATCTTAATTTCAAGCTTTTAATATTTTTATGTTTTATAATATGTATAATATATAATAATATATATAATTAATACCTAAGGATTAGTATGTAGTTTATAACATACATGATTAGTACCTAAGGCCTTGCATATGTTTTACGATACATATAATTAGTATCTAAGGCCTTGCATATAGTTTATAAATAAGCAAATATATATATTAGTGATGTGCACACAAAATTTTTTTACTGCTGTAGTGTGCAGTCCCATAAGTTTGGAGACACTGGTCTAGAGCCCCATAGAAGATAGGGACCCATATTGTGAAGAAACAGGACACCTTTAAATTGGTTGAAGGACCTGGAGATATTTATCTTGGAGAAGAGAAAACTTGGGGAAGTGGTAGGGATAGGATGGATGTATGGTGGCTCTCTTCAACTATTACAAAGACGGTCTTATTTAAAAAAAATTATATTTATTCTGCTCGGCCCCAGAGGACACACTGGGAGCAATGGATGAATTGTAATGGAAGATAGAGTTTTTCATAATGATAGACTTTCTTATAATTAAAGTGTTTCCTTGGAAGTAGTAGATATTCTACCACTAGAATGTTTTATTTTTATTTTAAACCCATTTTCTGTTTAGGTACATGTTAGACTAGCTAACCACTAAGGCCTGTTCCAACTAGGTAGTGTTATGAATTGGCTCTAAAAACTTTTGTGACTTAATTTTTTTAATGCCCGCTAGCTGGGTTTTAAATAATTCCTTGTCTCTTCCCCATGTTAGTATTTCTTAACACTCTAATGACACAAGCTAATTTCTAAATATGGTCATTTGAAATGCAATAATATAGAATCATCCTGCCTAACTTTTAAAATTTACTGTTAAAGTGAAAAGTCTGTGAGTTCTGCCACAAAAAGGCTTTCTTGCTGCCCAAGCTTTTCTCCACTAGAGGGCAGATGATACATTGAAAAAAATGGAGGTCCAAACGTTTTCAAACTCAGTTTCAGTTGGATTGTGTGATGTTTTGAGTGGAAATGCATTTCTTAAATGATTAAGGTCATTTTTTTTTATCCTAGGCCAAGTTGGATATTGCATTTGGAACTCATCATACGTAAGTAATTTTTTGGAAATGAAGAAAAATGGATTTCATTTACCTTAACAGTGATGTGTTTAGAATAATTTTAAATTTGTGGAATATCTTGCTTAAAGAAATTGAAAAGTAGTATGGAAGGTCAGACATGTATTCATGTCCTTATTTTTTATAAAGGTAGCTGGCTTTAAAACTATCCCTTCCACCTACATATGATCCTGTAGAAACATGGGTTTTACAGATGTAAGGAACATTAGTGACCAATCTAGTTCAGTGCTCCCAATTTGCAGATGGATAAACTGAGGTCAAGAAAAATTAATTAACTTTTTCAGAGTCACATGGGTGGTATGTAGCAGAGTGTGGATTGGAATCTAAGTATTCTAACTCCAAATCAGTTCTCTTTGAGAACTCTGATTTCTCTATTAGAAAATATAGATCTATATCTATATATGCATATGTATATATAATATGTAGTGTATATGTTAATATGTATATGCATATATGTAATATAAAGTACATATATAATATGTTTAATATTATTAAATTTAAAACATTTAATATAAAATATTTTTTATATAGTACATGTGAAGAGATATAGGAATACTTACATACATGTGTTATTTAATGTAGTAATAGAAGGTCTGCCAAAAGCGTTATTGTAGCTTATTTTTTAAGTTTTAAGCTTTACTAACTTAAATAATAATCTGTTATTATGCACATGGTCCAATGTGGCTGGCTACTTTATTGGCTATTTTAATAGCTTAATTGATAAGCTGTCAAAGCTTAGAACCACACTAAGATTTTGGGGACACTCTGTGTGGTTCTTTTGGCCTTATGCTTATTTCAGATGTGTTTTTGGAGTCAGGTAACAGTGAGTACTGATTTCTTTTAGGAGTCATTTAATATTGAGGATGGTATTTACCAAACTTGTTTATGAAAAGTGCTGTTTTTGTTGAACAGAAAAACTTAAAGTTAGGTTGTGACCCATGATAAATAAACATGATTATTTCTGATAATAAATAGCTGGAATTTACATGCTGAAATGTAAATTTGCCCCACTCAAAGAAGTCCCCTTAAGGTGCTGTGTACTTATTCCAGACTGGCTGCCATTGCTTAAATGTCTGGACTACTATTTGGACTTTGCCTCCAGAGTCAGTTTATGAGCTGCAGAAGAAACACATTCTCATTACTTTCAAGCCATATATTGATTTTGATTGCAAACAGCATTGCTCAGCTTAGTCAACCTTTTTTATCAGACTTGGCTCCAAGTAATTTTTGTCCATTCCCAAAAATCAAATCCGTTTCAAAAGATCAAGATATGCCATCATTAAGGATCTTAAACAAAAATGCCTCAGGCTTGCTGTGTGTCAGTAAAGAAAATGGGTATTTTCCTCGCGATTTTCCTTTAGGATTTTTTTCTAAGTTAACAATGGAACCATGTACATTGAAGTGTGGGCAGCAAGGTGATGCCATAGTGCACAGAGTGCCAGGCCTGGAGTCAGAAGGACTCATTTTCCTGAGTTCAGATCTGGCCTCAGACACTTACTAGTTGTGTGACCCTGGGCAAGTCACTTAACCCTGTTTGCCTCAGTTTCCTCATCTGTGAAATGAGCTGGAGAAGGAAATGGCAAACCACTCCAGTATCTTTGCCATGAAAACCCCAAATGGGGTTATGAAGAGTTGGACATGACTGAAAAATTATTGAACAACAACAAAACAGTGAAAGTATGTATCATTATCTGTTGTCCGCTATAATGGACATTTTCACTGATTCATCAAATTCATATTAAGCACCTTCCTGTGTAAAGTTTGATTTTTTTTTAAATGTCCTTTGACTTGAAATATTTATGTTAGGCTTTCTATTTAATTTCAAATTAAAGAAAAGAAGAAATCTATGTGGATCATGAGGTTCGGGGGCAAGTGCTAACTGTGTGTAGGTATTTGAAAGAGCATTGTGGAGATACTAGACTTGTGTTGCTTGGCACTAGATGGTAGATCTAGAAACAATGGGTGGATTTATAGGGAGGCAATTTTGGCTTGATATAAGAAAGAACTTCCTAAAAGTTACTGCTTCCCTGAAGTGAACTGAGCTTCTTTGGGATGGGGGGGGGTGGAGTAAAATGGGATTGAGGAATTGAGTTCTTCATTTAGGTGAGCACAAGGTACCACTTGGAGTTGCTGGATATGTGAGCTCATGTATAGGTTTGACCCTATGACTTCTAGGATTTCTTTTACAGTTCACCCTTCCACATCACTCAGGGGTTAGGGACGCAGCACCCATGCAATCTGGAAAATCCACATAAAATTTTTTGGCTCTCCCTTTATACCAGAGAAGAATTCTGAATTTTTTCTTTTTCTTTTATCGGGTGTTTATAATACCTTATTGTAAAATTTGGGTTAAGTATTTGGTCATAGACTCTGTGTCATCTGCTGGCCTTCGCATATTGCCTGCAGCTTTCATGAAACCTCCCCCCCCACAAATTCCCATTTAATTACTTATGCTGACCTGCAATATATTGAAACCCCAATGGGGAAAGTCTCGATGTGAAAGGGATGAGTGTAATTTTGAGACACCTGTGAGAGGTAACTTGGCATAATGGATAGGGTGCTTAACCTGGAGTCTGGGAGCCCTGGGATTTTATTCCTTCCCTAGACACTAACTCTTGCTAACTCAGATACTAACAAATTTTCACCTTGAGAAGTCCTAGCTTTCTGAGCTTCAATTTCCTCTTCTGTAAAATGAGGCTTATGATAGCAGCTACATCCCTGGGGCAGTAGTGTATATAAAGCACTTTGTAAGCTTAAAGTGATAGAAATATCAGTTATTTTTATAAAATGTGATTCTAGACTTACCTTTTGCTAACTTGTTTTAAAGTGGCTCTGGAGTGGGCAAAGGCACATGTAAAAGTTACCCACCCATTCAGCCTACATTTGATTTCTTAGGTGTCGGAAAGAAATGTAGCAGCACTGCATTAGCTCTCATTAAAAGTGATCACCAGAACTCTGTGGTACTAGATCTTGTATTTTTCCTTTAATTTTACTTTCTCAACATTATTAATATAGGTTTTAATTACATTTTCCCATTTGACTGTAGCTAAAAATCCATTTCAACAAAAGTTTGAGTTTCTCATTAATTTTTTTTTACGTGGAGCATAAAGCAATGTTTTCCAAAATGCAAAGAGTTTTTAAATCAGTTTAATTATTGCTCCTTTCATAGCTAGGTACTTGTTGTTGAGTCATTTCAGTCATGTCTGACCCTTCATGACCCCATTTGAGTTTTTCTTGGCAGAGGTACAGGAGTGGTTTGCCATTTCCTTCTCCAGCTCATTTTACAGATGAGGAAACCGAGCTCAACAGGGTTAAGTGACTTGCCCAGGGTCACACAGCTAATAGGTGTCTGAGGCCACATTTGAACACAGGAAGAGGAGTCTTCCTGATTCCAGGCCCAGCACTCTGCCCACTGTGCCACCTAGTACTTTAAAAGTTATGATGCTAAGGCTTTGATAGGAGGGGACATCATTGTTGAGGCCTTTTTCTCCCCAAAGTGTAAAAGTTCCTGCTCTGTGCTCAGCACTGTGCGTGGTGCTTTGCAGAGAGTCGTAGGGGCCAGGGAACAGGTACAACTAATATCTAAAGCCAGGGTTCTTAACCTGGAGTCCAAGAATTTGCTTTTTAAAATATTTTGGTAACTATTTCAGCATAATCGGTTTCCTTTGTAATCTTACATATTTTATTTTGTGCACTTAAAAACATTTTTCTGGGAAGAATTCCATAGGTTTTACCAGACTGCTAAAGGGATTAAGAAAGAACCCTTGATCTAAATCAGCAGTTCTCAAAGTGTGTTCTGGGTACCCCCAAGATGATCAGTAATGAAAATGGGTATCATAGATCCTTTTAGGAAGTCCCTGAAGTCAAAACTATTTTCATAATAATTTTTAATATCAATAGATATGACCCATATTAACAAAAGATCTTTGGGAGAAGGGGGTCCTCAGTAATTTTTAATGGTACAAAAAGGTCCTGAATCTAACACATTTGAGAAGTACTGATCAAAAGTTTAGTCCCTACCCTCAAGAAGGGTCTCTCTTATTGGAGGAAGAAAGTATATGCATGTTAAACAATTAGAAAATAACCTGAGGTAAAATAACTTTTGGTTTAACGATGGCCTAGAAGTGCCTTTGTGTGTTTGGGAGTGTCATATCCTTCCGTTGCCTGTTCTGGTGGAGTATCTTTGCCCCTAAATTGACAATCAGAGCGTATCAGTCTCCTGTAAATAACTCCAGAGCTGCAAGGAAGGTTAGAAATCATGTTGTCACCCCCTCTTAATTTACACATGAGGAGATTAAATGACGTCCCCAGAATCACCGAATTTGTTAATACCAGAGTTGGCTTAGAACCTGGGTCTTTGGATTCCCAGTGTAATGCCTGTCTTATTTTTTTTTAAAAAAATTAGATTTTACCCGTGCTTTTGGACTGTATATGTCACAATTAGTTTCAATTTTATGTGCTCACCTACCACCTGAGACTAACCCCCTTGTGACAAAGAAAAGCACTTGCGAAAAAAAAAGAAAATTCAGTACAGTGGCCACAGTGGAAGATATGCACAGTATTTTATGTCTGAGGGCCTACTGCCTCACAACAGAAAGGGCAGGAGATTGTGTTTCATTATTTGTCTTCTAGGCCATTTCACTGATTTTTAAATTCCAGCCTACTGCTTTTCCAAGTTTCTCTATGGAGAGAGCTTCAGCCTTGTCTGTTGTCAAACCTCGGTTAAAATGATCCTTCTTTTCTATGTCCATTTCCCCCCTCTTGTGAGAATTTCATGGTAGAATTGGATTGTTATTCTTTAGTGGTTTTCAGGTGTATCTGACTCTTTATAACCTCATTTGTGGTTTTCTTGGCAAAGATACTGGAGTGATCTGCCTTTCCTTCTCTAGCTCATTACATATGAGAAAGCTAAGGCAAACAGGATTAAGTGATTTGCCAGGGGTCACACAGCTAGTCAGTGTCTGAGGATGGATTTGAACTCAGGTGTTTCGGACTCCAGGCTTGGCGCTCTATCTACCGTGCCACCTAGCTGACTTATTTCAGCAAAAGTTTTTAGAAATCCTTACAGCCTTTCAGGACTAGCTTCCAAGATGCCTCTTTGTGTTTGAAGTGTAGATGAGGAAAGAAAGTTGTACAGTTAAAATTGAGGTGTGATTGTAGGGGTGGCACAGTGGATAGAATGCCTCTTACATGCAGAAGCATTAGCTGCAATGACAAGGCCCTTCTGGCCTCTATCATCTTTTAGTCCAAATCTCTTACCTCTCAGGGTAAATAACGTACAAATGATAGACCAGAGGTCCTGTGGGAAGCTGTTTTCAGTGATGGCACATGGGCATACCAATGCTAAATGATCACAAATAGCTAAATAGCTTGGTGATAGACAGCACTCGAGCCAGGAAGACTTTGAATTCAAATCTGACCTCAGATGCTTTGTCAGCTGTGTAACCCTGGGCAAGTCACTTAACCTGGCTGCCTCAGTTTCCTCACCCATAAAATGGCAATAATAACACCTACCTTGAAGGACTGTTGTGGGGATAAAATTAGATAATGTTTGTAAGGCATTTTTTACCAACCTTAAGCTGTGTGATTCTGGGCAAGTCACTTAACCCGTATCTGATTCATGTCCTAATCTGTAAAATGGGGACACACTGAAGAAAGCAGTGGCAAACCACTTCAATGTCTTTGCCAAGAAAACCCCCTGGACAAAAGCCCATAGGGTCACATAGAGTTGGACACAACTGAACAGCAGAAATGCTATATAAATGTTATTGTTGTCATCATCATCATCATTACTGGCATTGCTTCATGATAGTATGTTCAGATTTTTTTTTAGGAGTTCTACTGGCTTTTGAGAAATATACTGCCTAATGGATCATAGAATTCTGGAGCTATGAGAAAAGATGGAGATCAGCTAATTTAATAGCTCTCCTATGAGGAAATGGGCCTAGATAGCAGAATTGATTTTCTCAAGGTCACACAGATAGCTGTAGATTCTAAGTGTCTAGTTTCTTAGTCTAGGGTTGTTTTTCATAGACCTCATGGGTAACAAGGATAAGTTAGTGTTCTAGAAGAGTAGACAAGGAAAAGAAACCATTCTGTGTTGGCAATTTATAACGTCTGTGACCTCAAACAGGTTACTTATTAATATTAATAATAGTGGTAGCTTACACTTATATGTTTTTTAAAGATTTGCAAAGCACTGAGATTTAGACCTGGAAGGGCCCTTAGAGGCCATCAAATCCAACCTCTTTGTTTTGCAGGTGAGGAAACTGAGGCGAGAGAGGTTAAATGAATTACGTAGGGTCACACAGCTCATCATTGTCAAAGACAGGATTTGAACTCAAGTTTTGCCAAGTTTACACATAAGTATAAGGTACTCTTCTTATTATAATTAATAAGTAACCCATTTGAGGTCACATAAGTTATAAATTGCTAACCCAGAATGGTTTCTTTTTCTTGTCCACTCTTCCAGATCACTGAGTTACCGTGTTATCCCTGTGATATATTGAAAAGGTTCTAAATGCTGTGACCCTGAGCTGCTTCTGTTTAACATACCAATATGGATTACTTCATTTAATCCATATAGTAACCCTTTGAGGTAGATGTTAATATCCCTATTTTATAGATGAAGAAACTGAGGCTCAGAGAGATTAAGTGACTTGGCAAGGTAATAATTATTAAATGTCTAAGTGGGGATTTGAATGCATGTTTTCCTTCAAGTCCACTGCTGTATTCAGTTCATGCAATGCTGCCTTTCATTGATATGGCTTACAGGGCACCTAGGTGGCATGATGGATAGAGTGCCACACCTGGAGTCAGGAAGGCCTGAGTTCAAATGTAGCCTCAGATACTTACTAGCTGTGTGACCCTGGGCAAGTCACTTAAGCCTATTTGCCTTATTTTTCTCATCTGTAAAATGAGTTGGAGAAGGAAATGGCAAATCACTCCAATATCTTTGCCAGGAAAACCCCAAATGGGGTCATGAAGAGTTAGACATAACTGAAAAAACAACTGAATAACAAACTTTCTTCAAGTCTAGTTTTGTATCCAATCTATGCCATTCTGCTTCTCCAGAAAAAAAAAATGAAAAAAACTATGAAAATAATAACAGCTGACATTTAAGATTTGCAGGTTACTTTTTTCATATTATCTCATTTAAATGTTTAAATTTAAATGTTCCTCGCAAGAAATCTGAAAGTAAGTGATCATACTGTGATTTTTTTTCTCAGTTTCCTCATCTGTAAAATGGTGGAGTGGATCTTGATGGACCCGTCTGGCTCTGAACCCTATAGTCATAATATTAGAATCATTTCTGGATTTACATTACTAAGAGGAAGCCCCATCTAAGATGTGGCCTTTAGCTTACTCACACATCGTATTTTATTTGTTAAAAACAGAATGATAAACTGTTTGCCCTTAAATTATTTTGTGTTTCCTATGGTCAGAGTTCACTGACCTTGGTGGATGCAGATATTTGGCAAATTTGTATCCTGTGTCTAGCGTTAGCTTGTTCATTTTAGTTGATAAATTCATGGCTCTGCATATAAATTGGCCTAGTTTTCAATGACCACCTTTCATACATTGAAAGATGACAAATAAAAAAGCCGTAATTCTTTTAGCTATATACTAGTTTAGTGCTGAGCAGCTTGAATGAAATTCACATATATGTTAATTCTTTCTTTTGTGATCTTGGGCACGTCATCCTCTCAGAGTGAGCCTTCCGTTGCATTGGGAAGTTTTCATACTTGCCATTTCTTGAACACATGCTGGGCGTCCCCTCCCATACTCTTCAGTTTAGGGTATTCTCTGTGCCCTTCTTCCACACCTTTCTTTGAAATTCTACCTCTACACTTTGCGATGCCAGCCCAAATCCCACCTTGTCCTTGTAGTCTTCCCAGATCCTTCTTAAAGGCAGCTGTGTCTCTTACTTTCCCAATGAATATTTACAATGCTTTGCCATGTCCCTTTTCAGCCATTGCATTATTTTTTATTATTGTTGTGTAAGTGCATATTTTATTCCCTCAAGCTGGATTATAAATTTATTAAGGTCAGGGACATTCTGTCTTCTTTATTGTGCTTTTTGTTGTGGTTTGGTCTGTTCAGTTGTGTCTGACTCTTGGTGACCCCATTTCTGCATTTTTTTGGCAGTTACTGTCATGGTTTGCCATTTCCTTCTCCAGCTCATTTTACAGATGAGGAAACTAAGGCAAACAGGGTGAAGTGACTTGCCCAGGGTCACACAGCTAGTAAGTAAGTGCCTGAGGCCAGATTTGAACTCAGGAAGATAAGTCTTCCTGACTCCAGGCCCAGAACTGTATTCACTCTGCCACCTACCTGCCCCTTGTTGTGCTTAGGACAGTATTTAACATATATTATATGGGTGCTCAGGTAATGTTTGTTGAATTGGATTATATCATTTGTGTGTAGAGTCACATCAGTAATGTTGGGCTCCACACTTTAGTATCTATAAAAGAGGTAACTAGGTTATATAGTGGATAGAGCTTTGGACTTAGAGGCAGTGAGATCTGAGTTCAAATCCTTTCTCAAACACTAGTTCCATTGACATTCAGTAAGTCGCTTAATGCTCTCTCTCTATAAAATGTGGATAATAATAGTATCTTCATCACTGGGTTGTTGTGGGGATCAAGTAAGATAACATTTGAAGCTCTTTGCAATCCTTTAAGTGTTATATAAAAGCTGGTTATTAAGTTAATGACTTGATTCTTGACCTTGAAAGACTTATGTTCCATCAATTAGGAAAAAAAATATGTGACACTGTATAAGCCAGTGTCAGGCTATGTATCAAAAACTACAACTAAATATTAGGTTAATGGCAGGTGCCCTCTTGGAGAATTTTTATACACTCTAGCTAGGGAGAGAAAAATCTTGACTATGTCAAACAATTAGGAAATAATATAGGGTGTCCTACAAGTGTCTGAATATACTTTTAAGCTTTAATAGCTTAATACTGAGGCTTATAAGATGCTGCTTATATTCCTATCACTTAGTAGGCACTTAATAAACATTGACTGATTGATTGAAGTGTCAGATTATGCAGTCCAGACCAAATACTCTTAGAAATCAAATAACAGAAGCTTTGTTGGGTGGGATTATAAGGAATACTTCAGGGAGGTGTTGGTTTTTGGAGCTACCTCTTGAAGGAAATATGGAGTTTGGGCTGGTAGAAAGGAAAGAAAAGGACATTTGTGTACAGGGGGAAAAAAATAACAAGCCTTTGCTAAGGAGATGGAAATTAAAATGGTAGGTGGGAGGGACAGAAAAGAGATTGGCTGTACTGAAGTTAAGAATTCCCATTAAGGAATAATGGGTAATCAACTAGGACAGGTCTATTTTGGGATGATCTTAATTCTAGGTTGAATCATTTGGGCTTTTTCTGGTGGACGATATCAGGTAACAATTCCACTCTGAAAAATTGCTTTATTAACATTCTTGGTAAGTTTATGTATCTTTTACTCATCATTTCACTGTGTTCCATGTTATAGAATAGAGGAAGAATTGAAATGATAATGAATGCTATTAGAATTTCAGTCTATGATTCAGTAGAGATTCTTTGTCTACTCTTAATTATCAAATCCTTAGTCTGGGTTGGGATTACCAGAACCCTGTATGTTTCTGAAGGTACCTCTGACTATCCATCCATACTCCTGTTGTTTTTTTTTTTTAAAGGAAAATGATGCTGCTGTTATATGAAGAAGGCCTTCGAGTTGTTATCCATACTTCCAATCTTATTCAGGCTGATTGGCACCAAAAAACTCAAGGGTATGTTTCCTTTTACCTCTTGGCAGTGACTGTATCTTCTGAAATATGTGTAAATGATAACTTACATTTATTTTTACCATTTTGAATATCTTATTTGGTCTTCCCAACAACCATTTGGGGTGAGTATTGTAACTACTGTCATCCATATGTTGATGAGATGATGAAACTGAGACCTTAGAGATGATGAGACTGAGACCTTAGAGATGAAACTTGCCCGTGGCTGTTTATTTCTCATAAATAGTTAAGACAAAAAAGAATCTGAGCTCCTGTTTGTGCTTTAAAAAAAATTCTTAACTTAAAAAACATTAACTAAAATGAACACTTCCCTACACACAGTAGAAGAGAGAGGAATATGAAATTTTGAATCTATTATATATAGCTTGCTTTAAAACCCAACAAAATATAAATTCATCATGTAACTTTCAAAGCTCTTCTGCTGGTCTGTGACTCCTTCAGTCAATCAGTCAATATTTTTAAGCAGCAATGTGCCAAGCATTGTACTAAGCTCTGGGGATACAAGAAGAGGAGGCAAAAGACAGTCCTTACTCTCAAGGAGCTTATAATCGACATACAGACAAATATATACAAAGCAAGCTGTATAGCGGATGAATAGGGAGTAATTAAGAGAGAGAAGACACCAGTATTTAGAGGGGTTGGAGAGGGCTTCCAGTAAATCAAAGGATTTTAGTTAAAGGAAGCTAGGGAGAGCAATAGGCAAAGTGGAGGGGGGAGAATGTTCCAGGCATTTCAAAAACATGCTTTGATGATGTTTTCTTTCTTTAGGAGGAAGAGCAACCCCATCCCATCCTCCTCTCTTTCCTTACCCTACAGATTGAGGAAAAAGAAAAAAAACCTGTTTATATATGTGTGTGTGTGTGTGTGTGTGTATACACACACACACGCACACACACATATATGTACACACACACATATACATATATACACACACATACATACATAGTCAAGCAAAACAGATTTCCCCATTGGATATGCCAAAAAAAAGTACATTTTATTCTTCAGTTTGAGTCTTTGTCTTCTCTAAATGGTAAATAACAAGTGGTGAACTGTAACTTGGTATCGTTTACTTGTTAAATGCAGTTTCTTACCATTTAGTAGTGAATAGATTATACAAGTCACAACAGCCCTGTGAGATAGGTAGAATGTTGGTACTATTAGTCTCATTTTACATATGGGGAATCTGAGGCTCTGGGAAATTAAATGATTTTCCCATGTTTTTAGTTAATGTCATTTAAAAAAATCTGTCTATCTATCTATTTGTATATTTAGTTAAAAGGCTTCTATTTTCTTTCCCTTCTTCCTCTACTTCCTTCCATCCCACCATTGGAAAATAAAGAAAAAAGAAATAAAAGTAAAACCCCTATAACAAATATGCTCAATCAGGTAATACAAATTCCTTCATTGACTTTGTTCAAAAATATATATATCTCATTCTGCCCCCTGAGTCCGTAACCTCAGGAGGTGAGTAGTATGTTTCATCACTGATCTCCTGGACATTTTTTTCAGAGTTGTTGTTACTGTACAAATTGCTTGCTTCACTCTCTTTCTGTTCATACAAGTCCTCCCAGGTTTTTCTTTCATTATTTCTTGTGAAACAACAGTATTTCATTACATTTATATATCCTAATTGGTCCAGCCATTCTCCAATTGATGGATACCCTTTTAGTTTTTTCCTTTTTTGCTACTACAAAAAGGAGCTGCTATAAATTTTCATTTTTCTCTTTCTTCTCTTTGGAGTATGTACATATCTAGCAGTGGGGTCACTAAGTCAGAAGGTCGATATTGTTTAGTAACTTTGAGGGCAGAATTCAAAATTGCTTTCTAAATTGGCTGGACCACAGTTAATGAGTGTCACCCGGGATTTGTTACAAATTCTGTTGACTGTAAGTTGAGTTTTTTTTCTGCAATATGATGGCTCAGCATAACCCATCACTACTACTAGAAAAACAGATGAACGTATACAGGTGAAAGACAGCGGACCAGTGTTCCCTACGTTACCGAGAAAGAAAGCACTGTTTGTGAGATTCAGTGAATTTTGCAGTTGTATATCAGGCCTTATATGTTTCAGCATTTTCATTGCTTCCATTATCAAGCACAGAGTATATTTAATTTGGCTTAGTACATATCAGAATTGTGTGATAGGTTGCTCAAATGTCATAATTTTAGCACATTGTAATAATAATAGCTTTTATGACATGAACTAAGTTATTTGATCCTGAGATAGCCTAGACTTTTGATTTTGTGTTGTTGCTATTGGTGACACAGGAATTATGTCTAAGATTTTTGATTCAGGCCTATGCTGTATTACCCCCACTGTCAATGGTACTCTTAAAATGGGAGATAGTGTGGCATAGTGTCTAGAGAACTGACCTGAGAGCCAGGAAGCCCTGGGTTTAAGGCCAGCCTTTGCCACATACTAGTTCTGTGACCTTGGGCAACACATTTAACCTCTCGATATTCTAGGCAACTCTCTAAAACTATAAATTGCAGAGAAGGGGCTGACCTTCATTGGTTCTCGTCTTTATATCATTGAAATAACAGATCAAGGTCCCATCCCTATTCTTACCCTAAAATGAGATCACTTAGGAAAAATAGATAATAATGAGTTTGCATTAAAAAATAATACTATTCATAGGCCAATTCGTATTTTTTCCTCCCTGATTTTGGGGGGAAATGCATTTGGGACCAATATGATAGAAATTTTGAGCAGATACAGATACTGAATGTCCCAGCAAATCCCTCTGACACTTTCTATTAGCCATAGAACCTATCTTTGCCACCTACCATGAAGTGTCTTTTTTTCAACATTGATTTTAAAAGTAAGAGTATTCAAGTTGTGGGTACTGTGAGAAACATTTAGCAAAGTGTTTTATGTTCCTCTGGGACAAAAGGAATTGTTAAAATGAAAAATGCTCCTGTTTTTTATTTATCCCTGAATTAAGTGTTGGGAAGACTGAGGTCATAGCATCAGTGTAGTATCATTAAATGTGGTTGGCAGTAACTCATTTCAAACATTAGAAGCTGCAGAGTATAAAAATTCGAAACAGTGCAGTAAATGTGAAAAATGAACTCATTTTGCCGAGATAGCTGCAGATTGAAGAGGCCAAGGTGATGCAGGAAACCAACTGTGATTTGTTTCTCAATTTTTGTTTCTGTGCTGATGCCTTAGTGAATAGTACCACTTAGATTTTAGTGTGGGGGATTAACGTGAATGTGACCAAGGATGTCATTTTGCCTAAAGAACAAAACCAGTGGGAGATAGAAAGACATGATATGATGTACCATTGGGAAACAAGAGGTGGGGAATGAATATTTGGGAAGCCTTAGGATCACAGGGCGTCAGAACTGTAAGAAACATTAAAAATCATCTAGTCTAACCCTCCACCCCATGCAGTGTTACGGTAATAAAATGTGATTATAACGAATATGACCTATACCAATAAAATGTGAATCATATTTCATAGTACATATAATGTACCATGTACTAACTGTCCCTAGGGATAACATTAGACACTGCATAATGCTTTGCTTAGATCAGAGTAAACTCTTGTGTGATATCGTCCTGATCTATAAACAAGTGGCCTAAATTATAAGATTACTGCAAGTAGCATAAATAAAAGAGGACATTTTCCTTTCTCTTCTGAATCTCCTGCCTTCAGTTGGCAAAAGTAATGAAAATACCACTTGTGCTCCTAAGGTCTTTGTCTTTTTTATACTATTACTTCATATTATTTAGCAGTGCCCAACTCTTCATGATCCCCATTTGGGGTCTTCTTGGCAAAGATATCGGAGTGGTTTGCCATTTCTTTCTAACATTTCTAAATGACTTGCCCAGGGTCTCACAGCTAGTAAGTGTCTGAGACCAGATATGAATTCAGAAAGATGAGTTTTCATGACTCCAAGCTCAGCATTCCATCCACTGCCCACCTACTCATGGTGACATTTATTATCTCCATAGGAATCTCTAGGAATGGGTAGTGATCATCAGGTTTTGACAAATCCCAGAGCTTGTCGTTCAAACTCCAGATACAAGCAGGAGGGAGATGGCAGACCAACTCTGCTGTATGTATGTCAGGACAACAAATAGCTTCATCAGTACTCATTGCCAGGCAATTACCAACCACCGCTCCTGGTCTCTTCATTTTCTGACATTTAATAAACTCTTTCCTAGTGGTGCCTCTGTGTCTATAACATCATTCCTTGAGACTCAGGAAGCTCTTTCCTCCTGAAATAGTCTACCTTCTACCTCTTTTAAGAAGAGTTATGCATTGAATTATCCTCTCTCATGATAATTATAGGTTATTTGTAACATTTATTGATGGTTCCTAGATCTGTATAGTCAGACCTGACTTCTCTTTTGAGCTCCAGTCTCACATACCAGCTGCCTCTAGGAGAGCTCAAACTGGATGTTCTGTAAACATCTCAGATTCTTTAAGTCCAAAACAACTCACCATCTTCACCACCTCATACCCTCCTTTCTTCCTTACTTCTCTATTGCTATAAAGGCTATCGGCATAGTCCTAGCCCTCAAGAAGCTTACATTTTAACAGGGGAAGATAACACCTAAAACAGGAACTGAAAAGTGAGTGAGCAAGGAGTGGGTGTAGGGGAGAAGATACCTGGTCAGGGACGTAGTCGCTAAGTCTGAAGAATGAACGATGGCTGACCTGGGGCTCTTTCTCAAAATGGAAGTTTTATGAAGACGTTGCCAGTGAGAGAAGGAACCTTTGGGAGTGGAGTCAGAAGGCAGCTGAGGCATGGTGGCTAAATACAGAGAATCAGAGATGGCTGATCTGGGCCTCATCTCCCAAATGAAGGTTCTGGAAAGAATTCACCCAGTGGGAGAAGAGGCCTGCAGGAGATAGCTAAAGTTTGGTAACTAAATCCAGAGAATCAGGCTGGATGGTTTTTGTTTTTTTTTGTTCGTTTGTTGTTTTTGTTTGTTTTTTGGCAGGGGCGTGTTTTTGTTTGGGTTTTTTTGTTGGTTGAAGGGGAAGTCTCAGGCTTTTATTTTATTTTATTTCATGTTTTTTAGTTTTTCCATGAATCTTCAGATGGCTCCTTATAATTCCTTGGCTGCTTGACTTTTTGAGTTAGTTGGGGAAAAATTTAATTCATTGAATTGCAGAATTTCAAAGTCTGACAGGATATTAAAGGTCATCCAATTCAAGCCATACTATAGAATTCTAACCCTGTCTTCAGTTTTGATGTTATCGTGTTTATGATGATCTTTTCTCTTATATCAGTGACTAATTGAAGTAATTGACAATTTTTTTAATGGTTGTAGCATATAGGTAAATTTACATTTTTATTTCTTTCCTCTTGTTCAACAAAAGTCAGCTTGAAGGGGGAATAATAATACAACTATCTAGATATAGTGAAGTGGAGCAGAGATGGCAGTTACCCTGAATTCAAGGGTATGGCGGAAATGGGTGGAAGGATATGATCTTTGGAGTGGACCGTGAAGGTTCTGCCGTCACTTCGTATTCTGAGTTGTGAGGAAGAAAGATAGATCTCAGGGACTAATCAATCAGTTCACAAGCACTTGTTTTGTGTTAAATCCAGAGGATTCAAAGAAAGGCAAATATGTATACCTATAAAATCTGCCACAAAAGGTTATTGTGAGGCTCAAATGTAAGGCTATATGTGAAACATTTTGCTTACTTTAAAACACTATGTTACTATCATCATCATTTAGTCCACCATTTTCTAGGTAGGCCTTCCCCAACTCTTGGGACTTCTTTCCCTCTTTTCTTCCTCCATCTAAAGCTACTTATTCCTTCAACAAACTTGCTACCATAGAGAGTAACGTATTACTGGAGAGAGCAACACCATCCTCTCAGTCCCTTAGGCTCCCAACTTAGGAGTCATTCTGGATTCCTCACTGTCTCTTACCTCATCCATATACAAGCTGTTGCTAAGGCCTGCTGATTTCCCCTTTGCAACATCTCTCAATAAGCCCCCTTCTCTCCTCTGACAGTGCCACCACTCTAGTGGTACCCATACCTTGATTGCTGCAATAGCCTGCTGGTGGGTTGGTCTGCTGTCCTTGAACAAGGGCTTCCTTTAAGTCCCAACTAAAATCCCACCTTCTACAGGAAGTTTTCCCTAACCCCTCTTAATACCAGTGCCTTCCTTGTATTAATTATTTCCTAGTTATCCTATATATAGCTTGTTCTGTACATGTTTACATGTTGTCTCCTCCATTCGATTGTAAGCTCTTTGAGGGGAGGGACTGTCTTTTGTCTTTTTTCCCCAGAGCTTAGCACAGTGACTGGCACATAGTAGATGCATAATAAATGTTTTGTTTCGAATTGAACCCAGAGTTACAGAGGAAAAAAAAAAGAAATATTCCCTACCCTCAAAAAATTCACATTTCTTTTGAAGGATGAGGAATGAGTATATGTAGGTAAATAGAAATATTTGCAAAGTAATTTCAGGTAGGACACTCACTTGGTGGGATATAGGGATAGGAATGGAGTTGAGGGGGAGGTTTCTTGTAGAAAGTGCACTTTAGCTGAGCTTTTAAGGAAGCTAGTGATTCTGAGAGGTGGTGGTAAGGAGGAAGTACATTCCAGGCATGGGGAGCAGCATGATCAAAAAGTGGAAGACTGAATGTCTTGTAGTTGTTTGTCCTTCTCAAAGGGGACCCATGCCATCAGGGAGGGGATACCATGATATGTGGGTGAATTGGATTTAAGTGAGGGAGGGCTGTGCAAAGTCACCAGCCTCACTATCTTCTCCAGAGCCATCTGGGTCCAAAATGTCTTGTATGAGGAGTAGCAAGGAGGCCCAGTTTGCAACATAAAGCCTTGAAAGGGACAGTAAGAGGGGCAAAAAGCCTGGAAAGCTAGACAGAAGCCGGATTGTGAGAGGATATAAATGCCTCATGAAGGAATTTGTATGTGAGCCTAGAAGCAACTTCAACTTCCTGTATAGGGGAGTGTCATGGTCAGACCTATGCTTAGGTAGCTTTACGGAGGAAAGGCTAAAGAAAGGAGAGGCTTAAAGCAGTGAGGCCGTTTAGGAGGCTGTTGAAATTAGGCCACTTTAGAAGCACTAAAGGCATGAACTTGAGTTAGGGCATATGAGAGGGCGAGTGGATTTTGGAGATGTGGAAGAAAGAATTGATTAGAGTAGGGGGATGGGAAAAGGGAGGTAGAGGGGTAAAAAAGAGTGGAGGATGGCTCTAGGGTTGTGAATTTAAGTGACTTGAAGGATACTGGTGCCCTTGACAAACATAAGGAAATAAAGTTGCCCCTATAACAAGGAATACATAGTTTGCAGTTACAAACACCTTGCTTTTTTAGCCATTAGCGATTTCGTTTTTTGGTGTATCTGCGTAGGTATGGCAGTTTTAAATGTTCTGTAGTTTGGAAACTCGATTTACATTCATTGCCAGTCATAGTTTGTTTCCGACAGACAGTGACTAATGCTAGATTTGAATATGTGGCGTCTAACAATAGGTACTGTCTATCTTGGAATATAAGCTGTTGCATAGTTGTTTTCCAAGCTCTTTTATTTTCCTTGATCCTTTTATTCATTCATTTAATCAGTATTTATTGTCTGTAACATGCAGTGCTCTGTGACAGGCGCTGAAGAGGATACAAAAGTAAATAAGACATTGTCCTCATTCTCAAAGAATGTTCAGTCAGGTATTAGTAGCTTATAGCTGTTCCTCTAGGGGAAGCCAGGTGGCGCAGTGGATAGAATGCCGGGCCTGAAGTCAAGACTCATCTTCTCGACTTCAAATCTGGCCTCAGATACTTACTAGATGTGTGACTCTGGGCAAGTCACTTAACCCTGTTTGCCTCAGTTTCCTCATCTATAAAATGAGCTGGAGAAGGAAATGGCCAACCACTTAAGTATCTCTGTCAAGAAAACCCCAGATGGGGTCACAAAGTTGGACATGACTGGAATGACTAAACAATAACAAATCATTTCCTCTATTTCTCCCTGCCTTTCACAGCTAAACTCATTTTTTAATAGAAAACCTTTTACATTCACTGCCTACACTTCTTCACTACCCACTCTCTTCTTAACTCCTTGCAAACTTGCTTCCTACCCCACCCTACAGTGAACCTGCTCTCTCAAAGGATGCCAGTTATCTCTTCATTATTAAACCTCCGTGGCCTTCTCTCTCTGCTCAATCTCCTTTGCTTTCCTGTAGCTTTTTACTCAGTCTTTCTCTTTTAGATACTCTTTCTTTCTTGGTTTCCTAGATGTCTTTCCTAAAGTATCTCCTTGTTCTCCACCTACCCATCAGACTGTACCCTCTCAGTCTCCTAGGTTGGCTCCTTATCCCTCTCCTTCCCCCTAAATGTGAGGGAACTCACAAAACTCTTTCTTCAAGGTTCATTTTACATTCTTTGTGTCCTTGTGATCTTACCTACTCATGTGTTCAACTCTCAGCTCTCCTCAATGATTTTCAATGTTTAGCCCTGATCTTTCTCCTGAAACCAGGCCTGTACTCTACCTGGTTATTTTCTGCTACCTCAGAAATCAGCATGTCTAAGAGGGAACTCAACCTTCCTAAATCTTCCCATTTCATAGTCTTCTCATCCTCTCTTTGATATTTCTAGACACTTAGACTTATGTTTGACTGTCAGTGACAGCCAAGTTTTGTCAAATTCCATCTCTACAACACCCTTCATATCTGTCCCCTTCTCTCCCTACTGCCACTACATTAGTTCAGGCCCCTATCATCTCTCACCTACCCTATTGTAATAGTTTCCTAATTGACTTCCCAGGCACCGTTCTTTGTCCTCTCTAGTTCTAGCTTCGCACAGCTGTCAAAGTCATATTCCTGAGACCCAGATCTGACCATGCTACTCCCTCTTGAGAAAGTTTCAGTGGTTGCTTATTGCCTGTAGGATGAAATATAAACTGCTTTGCCTGACATTTAGGACTGCCGCAGTACGTTTCTGGTTGATCTCCCCAGCCTGATTTCAAATTACTTCCCATTAATCCCCCAGTGTTGTGCTCTGACTGGCCTGTTTGCTACTCCGCAAACCTGACTTGCCAATTCTTCCTTCCATTCCTTTGTTCAGGCTTTTCTCCCATGCCTGGAGATGCCTCCTCTTCTCATTTCTGCCCTTGAGAACTCTTATCTTCCTACAAGGTTCAGCTCAGGCACTGCCTCCTTTATGAACCATTCTCTGATTCCCCTTCTTCTGTAGCTACTCTAGCTCTTTCCTTCAAATATTCCTAGAGCTGTTTGTCTGATTTCTCTTTTGCTCCTTTCCCAACCGTGTTTCACACTTATCTGTATTCGTGTTGCATCCCCACAGCGGAATATTAGCTCCTTGACCAAATACATGATTCATTTTAGTCTTTGTAGTCCAAAAGCCTGGCAAATGGTGTAATAATTACTCATTGAATCGAATAGTAGTCAGAGTAGGGTATTTATGGAGATAAATGTAATACAGATTGAAACATGGCAGCTTTAAAAGATCCCAACATGCCAAGAGAACTTATGAGATTAACTTTTCTCATGCCATAACCGGAATATACATTTTCCTACCTATTCTTTCTTGCTGGGACATTGCCATCCTCCTGTGATAATATAGTTTGAAAGGATCATCTTTTCTAATGATGGGTTAATATGGAATTCTGAACTTGGAGACAGCGAGACACGAGTCTAGATTCTATCTCAGATGTTTTTTAGCTGTGTAAGCCATGGCAAGTCACTTGACCTCTATCAACCTCACCGGCAAAATGGGGATGATAATAATAACAGCTACCATTTATATAGCACTTACTATGTGCCAGGCACTGTGCTAAACACTTTATGATTTTATCCTCACATCAGCTCTCTGGGGTAGATACTATTATTATTTTCATTTTGCAAATGAGGAAAGAGGCAAATAGAGGTTAAGTGAACTGCCCAGGGTCGCACAGCTGATAATAATGATAATGGTAATAATAGCTAATGTTTATATAGTGCTTACAATGTGCCAGGCACTATGCTAATTGCTCTATAGTTATCTCATTTGATCCTTACAACCCTGGCAGGTAGGTGAAATTATTATCCCAATTTTACAGATGAGGAAACTGAGTCTGAGAGAGGTCAAGTGACTTGCCAAGGGTAACACAGCTAGTAAGGTTCTGAGGCTGGATTTGAATTTAGGTCTTCCTGACTCCAGGCCTGGAGCTCTATCTACTGTAACACTCAATTGCCCCTTAATGACTCCTACATCTTGACATTGTTATGAGGATCTAATGATAATTGTTGTCCTTCCTTCTCAAAAAGGACCAAAATGACATCACTATGTTAGAGTCAAGTTTTAGGGTGTCCGACTGTGGCTGATCAGACCAGTACGAGCTCGGAATGCTCTACCACGGGTCAGGCACAGATAGTCCATGTGAACATTTGGGGTGCAGCCTCTAAATGTATACATCTCACATTTCTTTTGAGCTACTTCAATTCTGCTTTGCTCATTGAGTACAGCACCTTCCCTGATGAGGGCACGCCATATTGGATGGTCCTGTGCCAGTGTCTCCCACGTCACACAATCAATTCCAGCTTTCTTAAGAGAGACCTTGAGAGTGTCCTTGTATCGCTTCTTCTGACCACCATATGAACACTTGCCCTGTGTGAGTTCACAGTCTTTTTGGCAAGTTGTTGTTGCTGTTATGTCTTTGGGTTTAGTGATTATGTAAAAAGATTTCACTCTCTTAGCAAAGAGAAAAACAAGGAGGCAGATGCGTTGTAAAACTCAACTAAAAAAATTTTGTTTTGTTAGAACCTTAGTGTTATTTAATGAAAAGCTGAAATAGACAATCAGTGATCTACTTTTGGTGTCCTTTATGTTGTTTGTAATTAAAGAGAAATTTGTGGAGTTACTTACAGAGTAATTCTTTATGGTTAGCTTCTGTGGAAGACGATGTCATGTTACTGGCCTCTTATGGAAAACCTGCTCTGGAGAAATGCATGTTTCCATGTCCCCAGGATTGTTTTTAACATTCATGAAAACAACTCGAATGCATGTATTTGATGTATAGGAAATTGTAACAAAAACCTACCATATTTTCCCAGGTGCATACTTAGAAGTGGTTAATGGCAGACACATACCTTCTGGCTTATTGGATCAGGCACCTCTGACTCTCTTGGAATTATTTTCTTCAAATCATGACTCATCTGAACTGTGTATTAGAGATTTTTAGGGCATTTTAGATACAAAGAGAGACTGAATGCTTTTTATGTTTTGAAAAAAAATAATCACGATATTTGCAAAATGGAATGGAGAGCCATTTTCTTGAATTACACATTTTTCTTCTCCATTGATGCGTCAAGTCACTGAATTCCCACTAATCTGCCTCTAGTACATAAGGACATTTAGAGGCTATAACTTGAGAAGTAGTTAGTTGTTAATGCAGGTGTAGAGAGGTGACTGTGGTAACACATGGCCTCCTCTGCCCATGGAAGGAATGTCAGATTGGGAGTGAAGAGACCTGTGTTCTAGCCCTGTCTCTGCCACTGTCTTGGAGTCTAGGCTAATCCTTCCCAAGCCTTTTCTTAAAGATGTTGAGACAGAGCTAAATAACCTACAAGGTCCTGCCTAGCTCTGATCTGATTATATAGCACTTTATATACATTATCCTCTGTGATCCTCACACCATCCCCATGAGGTAGGCGCTTCAGGTATTATTATTATTTATCTTCATTGTGGGCTATCTCTAGTCATCCTGATGTATATCTTGCCACTGGACCTAGATGACTCCTGAGGAGAAAGTGAGGCTGGTGACCTTGCACAGCCCTCCCTCACTTAAATCCAGTTCACTTACAAGTCATGACATCAACTCCCTGGTGTCATGGTCCTCTTCTAAAACAAAGGACAAACAACAACAACAACAATCTTCATTGTACAGATGAAGAAACTGAGTCCATACAGCTCGTAAGTGCCAGAGGTACCATTTGTATCCAGGTCTTCCTAACTCCAGATCTAACATTTTCCCCACTATACCATGATCTTAGAATTGAGAACCTAACAGTGTGTGGACCACTGTTCTGATCCATCTTTCTGGCTTCTGGTTTATCCATTTACAACCATTCCAGGATGATGAAAATCTAGCTTATCTAAGCCAGCTAGAAAAGAAGAACCAGCAGTCTCCCTTAGTAACTTATTCCAGGGTTTAGTGTGGGAGGATACTTGGTTGTTCTTCTGGATAAAACAGTCATTTGCATCCTTAATAAGAATTAAACTCACCTCTTCTCCTCTTCCCCAGAATAAATGCATGGTAAGTAAAACAACCCAACACAACATCCCAGTTTATGCTTTTTCAACGTTTTTTTTTTTTTTCTTTCTTTCTTTCTTTTTTTTGTAGAATATGGCTCAGCCCTTTATATCCACGACTACCATATGGAACACCCAGTACTTGTGGTGAATCACCAACAAACTTCAAATCTGATCTGATAAGTTACTTAATGGCTTACAATGCTCCTCCTCTCAAAGAATGGGCAGATATCATCCAAGAGCATGATCTTTCCGAAACAAGGTAGGCTTTTTTCAATATAATAATTTATTAAGTGCCTACTATGTGCTGGGCACTATGCTAGATGCTGGAGAACATGGGGGCAAAAATGAAACAGTCTCTGCTTTCAAGGAACTTAAATTCTCTTAGAAGAAATAATATTTCCACAGGTAGGAAAATGCAAGGTAAATATAAAATAATTATTGAGAGTGAGGAGGCAGTAGCATAAATAGAAAATGATTAATGGGTGCTGGAGTTGGGGCTAAGAAGAGATCCAACAGTAGAAGCTGTTTCTCTGAAATCATGTAGAACAGGGATTTTAAAACCTAGGGAATACAAATAAATTTCTATAAACCAGGATGAGGAAAAAATTACATTATTGTTTCAGAATCATTGATTTCCTTTGTAGTCTTTTCTGTCTTATTGCATTTAAAAATATTATTCTGAGAAAGGGTCCATTGCTGCCAAAAGCGCCTTTTCCCCTCTCTGGTTTAAAGATATAACAAAACTCTGGAGAGCCCGCATAAGGTCTTTCCTGTTTATATGTTGAGGAATGGTGGTGTGATATTTATCTGAATATATTTGTTAATTTTTTCTCTATCCTTTTTTCAAAATGTGCCCCAATTTACCCTTGCCTCATGTTTTTCTAGCTTTACAATGAGAAGAAGTGAAACCTCCTGCCGCCTTTTCTTCATGAGGACACAGAAATCAAGCTTCTGAGTCCAATAAGACTTTCATCCTGCTTTTCTTGTGGGGCATGCCACATTTTGCCTTGCCTCATAGCTATTTATTTTTGTCTTGTGTCCCCTGATAGATTATGAGCTTGTTCAGGGCAGAGGAGATATCTCATTCATCTTTGTAGCCCTTCGCGGTATCTTGTCGGTAAAAAGTGCTCAATGAATATTTATTGAATGAATGAAGAAGATTAAGCAGAGAATGAGGGCTTAAATTTCATGGGGCAAACTGATGTGCAGGAAAGAGGCTGGAGAGGAAAGTGTAGAATATGATTTTATTCTGTATTGTAAACTCCCTCTAGGCAGCAGATGGATCCTTAGCTCTTTTTCCAAAAATTGCCCATGATGCCTTGCACCTTGTAGATACTCAGTAAATACTTGTTAAATATAAGTTGTTTTTAATGTTTTAAAATTCTGAACTTAACAAACACCAAGTAAAATGAACATTTCCTCCATATGCCTTATAGAACTAGGGAGGAATGATACATGAACCTGAATCTCTATTATAAAGAGCTTGCTTTTCTAAAAGTTGGTTTGTTTTTTTTTTATTTGGTTTGTTTGTTTATTTTTTTTGGCAAAGAAACTTTTAAAAACACAATGCCCTGCAAATAGTAGGTGTTCTGTGAGTAATTTTTTCTGATTAATTGAAAACAGTACCTTTTCCTCAAATGATATGCTTTGAAGATAAATTATTCCTTCCTTGGAAGCACCGTGTTTAAAGTGAGATATGGAAACATTCCACATGTTAAGTTTTTGACTTATATTCTGTCTCTTTAGTTGCCAAAACTCAGAGTGGCTTTACATTTTATCACTTATCTCTGATGGTTTTTAGAGTTTATCTTATTGGGTCAACTCCTGGACGATTTCAAGGGAATCATAAAGAAGACTGGGGTCATTTTCGGCTCAGGAAGGTAACAGAACTTTTTACCGTTGTTTTTTTTTTTTTTCTTAGATTGTAAACTTGTTGTGAATAAGGATATACACCCTAGCTGTATGCCCTGGGGCTAATCTCTCTGTGCCTCAGCTTTCTCATCTGTAACACAAGAGCACCTTGCTCCCAGGGTTTGTTGGGAGGATAAAACCAGAAGATATGTACAGTGCTTTGCAAACCTTAAAGCACTATGCAAATGCTAACTGTTATTATTGTAGTTATTATTAATTATTTATTAATGTTAATTATTGTTATTATTAACATTACTTTTTATGAAAATTATAATGTTACTTTAAAAATTAACAACAGTAATATTTGTCTTGGTATCACAAGTATCTAGCTACAGTGTCTGGCACATAGTAGGTACTTAAATAATTTTTTATTGATTGATTCTTTCTGTTCATGTGTGCTTTCCCTCATCTTTTATTTCCACGTGCATGCATTTATAATTTTATTGGGGCTGTCTTCATGATGTCTAGCAAACACATAGTAAGTTTGTAGAAATGTTTGATTACAAATTTCATTGGTTTCCTACTCTTAGAGTCAGAACCAGTGGTACTTCATGGGAAGGGTTGAGCACTAATCTATTTAGGGGAAGTTAGGTGGCACAGTGGATAGAGTGCCTGGAATACCTGAGTTCAATTCTGGTCTCAGATCTTATGAGCTGTGTGACCCTGGGTAAGTCACTTAACCCTATTTGCCTCAGTTTCTTCGTCTGTAAAATGAGCTGGAGAAGGAAATGGCAAACCACCCCAGTATCTTTGCCAAGAACCCTAATGAGTTCACAAAGAGTCAAATGTGACTAAATAACAACACTAATTGATTTAGAACAGGTAAAATGAGAAACTTTGAATTAGAAGATATCAAAAGGTCTGTTCTCTAATTCTTAACTCTTATGTCCTATGATTTTGGATCTATTGATTTTTAAAAATATTTATTGGAATCATCTGTTTTTACATCATCTATATTTCTCATTGTATGCCTTCCCATGTGCATGATCCTTTATAATCAAGAATGAAAAAGAGGAGAAAAAAGAGTCTACAAAACTTATCAACACTGAAAATAATGTGTGATATTACCTGTGGTATTCTATACCCAGAGCTCTCCACCTCTGCAAAGGAAAGGGGAGAGGTGAAGTGCCTTCTCATACCTCTTCTTTGAAGCCAAACTTGGTTATGAAATTATAATTTCATAGAACTCAGTTTTAATTGATGTTCTGTTTAAGTTATTGTCATCATTGTCAGTCAGCAAGAATTCATTTTTAAAAATGTTTTTATTTTTAGTATTCTTTAAAATTATTTTAAATTGTCTTCCCTTTAATGCCTTCCCCATTCACTAAGAAGACAAGCAATTGTAGTTCAGTTGTTTCAGTCATGTCTGACCCTTTGTGACCCCATTTGGGGTTTTCTTGGCGAAGATACTGCACTAGTTTGCAGTTTCCTTCTCCAGCTCATTTTACAGATGAGGAAACTGAGGCCAACAGAGTTAAGTGACTTGCTCAGGGTTACACAGCTAGTAAATGTCTGAAGCCAGATTTAAACTCAGAAAGATGAGTCTTCCTGACTTCAGGCCTGGCACTCTATCTACTGTGCCACAATATTAATTATACATGTGAAATAATGTAAAATCTATTTCTAGACTAGCCATGTCACCAAAAAAGCAAGAAGAATAAAGAGATAAAATTATACTTCAGTTTGCACTCAGAGTTCATCAGTTCTCTCTGTGGAGGTATATAGCATTTTTCATCATGAGCCTTTTGAATTGTCTTTCGTTGTGTTGATCACAGTAGCTGAATCTTTTTTCACATTTGATCATCATATAGTGTTGTTATTACTGTGTATAGTGTTCTCCTGGTTCTGCTCACTTCACTTTGTATCAGTTCATATCATCAATCATTTATTAAACACCTACTATTTGCCAGGTACTATGCTAAGCGTATATTGGTTTCTGGGTTCTGCTTACTTCATTTTTGCAACAAGTCATACAAGTTGCATCCATCAATTCTTACAGTGGAGTAATATTCCATTACATTTCATTGTACCCCACTTTATTTAGCTATTCCTCAATTGCAGGTGCCCTAAAGAATATATTTCTTAAAATAAACATCAATGGGGAAAGGAGGGTGAAAGGTTAAAGGGTTTCTTCTGCAGAACCTTCCTTTTCCTTCTTGCCCGTATCTTGTGGTCTCTCCAGAACTCACCAGCTCAGTCTATTTCTTTTAGGAATATTATAGCTTCTGGTATAGCTTTCTTAATAAGAGAGTTGTTATTATTAGGAGTCTATCTAAAGAAGGAAAAGAGTGTTAATAAAATCTATTGCTATCTATTGAAAATGAATTTAATTTAAACAAAGTTAGTCTTTAAATGCCCTGAAGGGGATTACAGTTACGAAAGTCACATTTGTTCCTGATGTGAAAAATCATGGGAAAAGCCAACAAATAGAATTAAGTAGACTTAACACATTGGAAATGATGGTAATAATAGGTAATTTATAACTACTTTATTAGGGCATAATTTGTAGCCCTTCCTTCGTAAATCCTAATATGACTTCTATGTTTTAATCACTATATAAATCTTATCCTTTACCTTTGCTGTGGCTAATGGATATTATGCAAGAATTCCTTAGAGGCCATGGTAGTGGCCTATATTCCAAGAAAGCTACCTGGTATTATTTTTTAAAAAGCATTAATGCTTAAAAAAACCTATTAGAATAATTAATAGGAAGTAACTAGCCATAATTATCTAGCTCTGCTATTTAATAAAACCTCCTTTGTGGTATGTGAATAGATTAGACTTGAACAGACTTAGAGGGACAGCTAGGTGGTACAGTGAATAGTGTGCCAGGCCTGGAGTCATCTTCCTGAGTTCCAATCTGGATTCAGAAACTTACTAACTGTGTGAACCTGGGCAAGTCACTTAACCCTGTTTGCCTCCATTTCCTCATCTATAAAACAAGCTGGAGAAGGAAATGGCAAACCACTCCTCTGTCTTTGCCCAAAAAATCCCAAGTGGGGCCACGAAGAATTCAACACAACTGAAATGCCTAAACAACAGGAACAAAGACTTGGAGTCTAGAAGACCCGAGTTCAGATCTTGCCTCAGACACTTCCTGTGACTCTGGGCTTCCCCTCCATTCACCTTACCCATTTGTAAAATAGGGATAATAATAGCACTTATCTTGTAAGGTTGTTGTGAGACTCAAAAGAAGTAGCATATATAAGGCGCTTAGAACACTATATAAATGCTAACTATTATTATTAGCTCTTGTTTAGCCTGGTGCTTCTTAGCACATAGGTTGCTTTCTGATGACCAGTAAGTAACTATTTGGTTCTTTCCAGCATATCCATCACTCTCACCCCCCAAGACACTAATCCATTCCCTGTATATAGCATTTGCAATTGAATTCTTCTCCTTCCACCCTGCCCCACTCACCTTCCAGTCATTTCTGAAATACCTTCCTCATTTTTTATGTGCCCTCAGTGAGGGTCATAGAATGTCATGGCTAGAAGTATCCATAGAGGTCTTCTATCCTAGCCCCCCATTATACAAATAGATGAGGCTTAGGAAGGGAAAGAAATTTCCCCATTGTCATGTAATGAGTAGTGGACATGGGACTTGAACCCATTTCTTCTGATTCCAATATTAGACACAGTGGTGAACACTTTGGTGTGTTCTTTATTGGTGGTATATGCATAAGTGAAATTATTCTACCATTTAATTAGGCTTCCCTCAGCTATCGTGTTGTAGAGAGCATAGTGTGGAAGAAAAAGTACTGAGCTCAAATCTCATATTGCAGGTGATAAGTCCAGAGCTCAAAGGGACATTACAAGTCATTTCTTTAAGTATTTCCATTTTGCATATGAGAAAACTGAAGCCCATAAAGGTTCAACGACTGACCCAAGGTCATGTGTTAAGTGATAGAGCTGGAATTGGAACTTGGGTTTTGTGATTCCACTTTCAGTATTCGAAATTCTGCATTTTTTCTGTTGTTTCAGGGTACTGAGTGGGATCCTTACTTTGAAGTCTAGTCTTAGAGAAGTAATTTTACCGCTCTGAGTTTCAGGTGCCTTAACTGTGAAATGAGGACAGAAATACTGGCACGACCCATCTCAGGAAGTTGTTCTCAAAACAACTTTGAAAACCAGAGACTGTTCCATGCTGTTTTGAATGTCAGAGGTTGAGTGCAGGTGTGAGAATGGACCTAGACCTGTTTTAAATATCTGGACTCAAAAATATTGAAAAAAAAATCCTTCTATTAAGATAATTAAAAATAATTCAATAATTGGTAGGTTGGTGGAATTTCTTGGGCAAGTCACCATGCCCTTATCTTTGCCCCCGTTGATAATTTACTTTTATTATTATCTGAATTTGGCCCTTGTTAGAATAAAGAATTTTCAAAGGTTAAAAAAAAAATAAATTCACTAACTCCATTAAAAAATAACAGCAACAGAAAGAACTGATGATCTGTGAGTGAAGGTTGAAGCATGAATTTTTTTCACTTGATTTTTTTTCTTTTTTTCTTTTTCTTTTTTTGAGGTGGGGAGCAGCATGGCTAATATGGAAATATGTTTTGCATGAGTTCACATGTATAATTGATATCATATTGCTTGCCTTCTCAATAGGTGGGGGAAAGGGCTTGAGAAGAGAATTTAGAACTCAATATTTTTAAAAAGTGCTAAAAATAAATAAAAACTTAGAAGAACAACAACCACATTTAGGAAAAAAAATAATCTTTTGTTTGATTTTTTTTCCCAAGTATTGAAATTCATAACTTTTTTTTTTGTTTGTTTGTTTTTTTGGTGAGGCAACTGGGGTTAAGTGACTTTGCCCAGAGTCACACAGCTAGTGAGTGTCAAGTATCTGAGATCAGATTTGAACTGAAGTCCTTCTGACTCCAGGGCCGGTGCTCTATCCACTGCACCACCTAGCTGCCCCCCAAATTCATAATGTTTTAAAAGTTTTCTTTTTTTCTGAGAATTAGGAATTTCAGATAAGCAGAATGCACACTATCTCTCCAAAGATGACTCCAGTTTTTGTCTTGGACTATTGGAGTTTATGATGCATAGTAACAACTTTCTCCTCCCACAGCTTCTGAAAGAGCACACCTCATTGGTACCCGAGCAGCAATCTTGGCCCATTGTAGGCCAGTTCTCAAGCATTGGCTCCTTGGGAGCTGATGAGTCCAAATGGCTTTGTGCTGAGTTTAAAGACAGTCTGGTGATTGTAGGAAATCGTGGAAAGACTGAAGCACAGCGTGATGTCCCTCTCCATTTGGTAGGTATCTTTCTGTACTCAGTTGATACATTTTTACATCGTCGGCATGGCAAGAAAAGAGTGTAGGATTTGGCATCAAGGTGACTTGGGTTGTTGTCCTAGCTCAGCTGCTTGATACTGTTGGTGTGACCTTGGACAAAGCCGATTAGCCTCTTTGAGACTCCATTTGCCCGTTTGTAAGAGGAAGATGACCTTTAAGATCCCTTTTGGCTCAAACTCTTTCATTCTAAGAACATTTAACAGAGATATTCAGGGATTTGAATGGAGGCTGTAACTTTTCATCACCATCTAGAGAGAGGCTACATGATTGAAAGAGTCACTGGCCCAAAGGCTGAAGATTTGAGTGAGCGTCATGCCTGTGACACTGTGTGATCTTGGTTGACTCACTTTACTCAGCTAGGTGGTGCAGTGATTAAAGCACTGATCCTGGAGTTAAGAAGACCTGAGTTCAAATTTGGCCTCAGACACTTACTATCTCTGTGACCCTGGTCAAGTTACTTAACCTTTGTTTGCCTCAGTTTCCTCAACTGTAAAATGACTATAATAATAGTATCCACCTTCCAGGGTTATTGTGAAAATTGAATGAAATGATATTAGTAAAGTATGTGGCACATAGTAGTTACTTAATAAATTCTTATTCACTTCTTTCCCTTCCCCTTTTCTTGTTTGTAGAACAGAGGTGGTAATAACTTACATTATCTAGCACCTTGGGTTGTTGGGGGCCTCAGTTTTCTCATTTGCAGTATAAAAGGGTTGAACTATATATTCTTTAAGATCCTGTTCAGCTCTAACATTAAATACTCAAAATGATACACAATGTGCTTTGTAATCATAAAGTGTTAAGTATATACACATGTGAGCTACTGTTTTTGAATGTTACTCATAAGCTGCCATTACTAATATACTGGTCAGAGTACTACTATTCCATTACAGACTAGCTTAATACTTTGACTCAGTTGCAAATTTTTTCTGAGTCATCACAAATGATATTAAATATTTAGAGAGTTATAGGTTAATAATTAACTTTCCATTCATTTAACATTAATTTAGGGAGAAATCAAATCTGAAGTCATGTGAGTGGTATTTTTTTCCTCCTCCTTTTTCAGTTCCCTTGTAAGTAAGCTTGTTAGCAACCTTTGCATTTTTGATAAGATAGGCCTTTATTGTTTGAGTAGCATTTTGTAAAGCTTTAGAAGGCTAAATATAAACTTTTTATGAAGTTTTCTTTTGCGTGAAGCTAATTGGTTTATATCATTTGGAATAATTCGTGCTTTTTAAAATCTAGATTTTTAATTTTTAAAAATTCAGTTCAATGAAAATTCATTGAGTGCCTATTTAAATATGTATAGGGAACTGTGCCAGGTATTGTGTGATCCAGAGAAAATATCAAGGAATGGTCCCCACCTTCATAAAGTTCACAATCTAGTTGGAGAATGTACTCAGATAACTGAAATACAGAATGACATATGATGAATAAATAGGCGCAAACAGAATGATATGAAAAATCCAAGAAAGATAGAGTTCTAGTTCTGCTTGGAAGGATCAGACAAAAATGTCATGGGAGATGCAGCATTTGAATTTGGCCTTGGTAGGATGGTTTTGTCCATTCTACTCCAGCAGGCAGAATTATGGGGGCAGTACTTTCCAGGGAGGGGGAGCAGAGTACAGAGAGAGGGAAGAGAATAAGCATTTATATAACACTGTATGTCAGATACTGTGGTAAGTGCTGTACAAATATCATCTTATTTGATTCCAACAACAACCCTGTTGGATAGGTGATGTTATTGTCCCCTTATTACAGTTGGAGAAACAAGTTAAGTGACTTACCCATGGTCACACAGCTATTAAGTGTCTGAGGACAGATTTGAACTCAGAAAGATGAGTCTTCCTGACTCCAGGCCTGGCACTCTTTCCACTGGGTCACCTAGCTGCCTCTATTAGCCAAACATTTGACGGTAGACAAGGGCTAGAGTTCACTTTAAGGTAGAGAGATATAGCGTGTAAATGTTTGAAAATTTTTGAGTAAAGGAATGACATGATCAAAGCTGTTCAATAAAATTATTCTCCTCTGTGTACTCTGTGGTCCAGTGATACTGACCTCCTTGCTGTTTCACTCTTCATCTTCCAACCATGAGTGTTTTCAGTGGCCTTTCCCCTATCTGCAACTCTCTTTCTTCTTTGTCTCTGCCTTTTGGCTTCCTTTAAGTCTCAGCTAATGTCCCACTTTCTTCAAGAAGCCTTTCCCAGTCCTCTTCAATCTTAATGCCTTCCC
Source organism: Vombatus ursinus (assembly GCF_900497805.2). NCBI lineage: Eukaryota > Metazoa > Chordata > Mammalia > Diprotodontia > Vombatidae > Vombatus > Vombatus ursinus. The sequence continues at coordinate 5,604,038 of NW_020954723.1, read as the reverse complement.
TCTGAGACTATCCCTATTTATCCTGTCTGTCTTGTTTACATGTAGTTGTTAGTGGGTTGTTTCTCCCATCAAACTCCTTGTGAGCAGGGACTCTTACTTGCTTTTTTTTTTTCTTTTAGTATCCACAGCACTTGAGCATCGTGTCTGACACCTAACAGACTCTTAATAATTACTAGTTGACTCACTGACTGACTGTAGGGACTGAGACTGAAGACAGGCAATACCACCGCCATTTGGGCAAGATTTATTGGGAGTTAGAATTATTGGTTGGCAGGGGGAATGGAGAGAAGTTGAAACATGGAGCTAGAAGATTAAAATAATTATGATAACCCATTTTCATAGAGTGCTTAATAGTTTACAAATCTATTTACATCTGTTATCTCAATTGAGAGATGAAACTCAGAACGGAAGGGGTGAAGTGATTTGTTCAGGGTCACACAGCTAGAATTGTGGCCATTGCAACCAGGATTCTAAGGCAGGTCACCTGGCTTCAAATCTAGTACTCTTCCTTACATCACAGAACTAAAGAGAGGAGAGGGATCCAAGATAAAGGGAAGTCTGAGGTGATTACTGGGTTTTTGACTTCCAGAATGGTAGTTATGTTCATAGCAATAAGGAAGCTAAAAGATAGGAGAAACTGGAACACATTTGTAGGTGAGAGGGTAGAGTGGGAGACTGAAGATGCAAGAGAGGCCGGGTATTATTAAGGCCTTGGAGAAAGGAAAGATTGGGAATCAAGTGTGCAAATGGTGGGGTTAGGCTTAGCAAAGAGAGAAGGCCACTTTTTCACCTGATGCATTTTCAATTTTTTTCCTTCCTTGTTTAGATTTATCCCACAGTGGAGAATGTCCGGAAAAGTTTGGAAGGATATCCTGGTAAATCAGCCGTGCTTTATTGGTGGTTATTTCGAATACATGTTATTAATTTTCTGAGCTAATTTGCAAGAATGACTTCTAATTTAGGACAATGTTAGGATCTTCAATGAAGTCAAAGGGGTGGTGGGAGGAGGAGGAGCTTTATGGCAGTGTGGTTCTTTTTTGTATATCTAATCTTCATTGGAGATTTTTCAGAACTGAAGAGCTAGTATGGCATAGTATATAAGAGAGACAACCTTGGAACCAAGACTTGGGTACGAGCCCCACTTCTGATTTGAATTTACACATAGTGGCTGTGTGAGCCTTGTTCAGTCCCTTAACCTTTAATTGCTTTAGGCAAATCTCACAGTGTTTAAGATGCAGAGAATGTGCTGATCTGCATATGTAAAGGGAATTTTCTCACCTGGAATTTACCTTTAAGAATGAAATCACCAGTCTCCTACCTATCCCAGTAGCAATTTGATTTCTCATCCATTAACATTTTTGTTTCCTGGCTATAAAGTCTCCATTTAAGTGATTTCCAAATAAAAGAACAAAATGTCCTTTTCTACACTGATTCAGGACCTATTTCTTAGTTTTATCCATTCTACACACAAAAAAGAAATGTGGGCATTCAGGAGGAGGGTGAAGGATTACATTTAAAATTATTATTTTGAAAATCAAGCCTTTCCTTTTTGTCCCTCCCCTCTCCCTAATTTAGAACCTCTGTATAGATAGAGAAATCATTTAAAAATGTATTGTGGGTGCTTCCCACTAATGCAGAGTGTTAGTAAAACTTCATTAGAGAGGTTTTTTTTGGAGTGTTACGTGATTTCATTGGTCTAGGGAATTTCTGAATGTGGAAATTCTTTTTTTCCTGCAATCTACAATCTCTGCAACATGTAATCTGGTTAAGTGACTTGCCTGGGATCACGCAGCTCGTATGATTCAGAGGTGGAAACCCAGGTCTTCCAGATTACAAGGCCGTCTCTCTATATGCTGTTCCTTTTTGTCTCTCAATTTTTATCAATACTTTTTGTTTTTACTTCATATTAATTTCCAAGTATATCCCTCTGCAATCCATCTGACTATTTCTTGTAACAGTTATTAAAAAAGACAAATCAGAGCACAACCTATCATCTGTTAAATTACATTCATTAAAAATTCACTTTTAATGAAGAATACTGCATTTTAGATAAAGCTGTTTTTAAAACTAGCACAGATGCTATGATTGTGTTTAATTTTGTGTAGCAGGAGACAGATTATACTTTTTTTTGAAATCTAGTTTAAAAGATTTTTCTAACCATAGCAAGCTAAATTTCAAACTCTTTCTTCTCTTTAATGGAGATAACTTAATTAATTTTAAGCTATAATTCCATCTCAAAGCATATCTGTATTTAGAGGAGATAGCACTGAGTGGTGGAAAAAGCATTGGGTTTGGAATTAGGAGATTTGCTTTCCTGTCCCTTATATCACTTATAGCTGTTAAGCTTAGGCATGTTGCTTCATCTCTTAGAATTATGCAAATTTTCCCAGCTAAAAGTTTCATTAAACAGGTGGCCTTTTTTTTGGAAGTCTAAAATCTTATTTCCAGGTAATAATATTTAATATTTCTTTAAATGTTTACAGAATTCATATACACACAAACTCACATATGAAATACATACATAACACACAACTCATTGATCCTTATGACAATGAGTGAGTTGTGTATGTAATATATGTGTATATTGGTGTGTCTATAAATTATGAAAACATTTAAAGAACAACATAAATGTTGAGTATTATTATTTTCCAGAATTATGATTTTGGACTTGTAGTAAAAAAAAATGACTGCTAAATGATACTTTTTACTGGATTAATTTGTAAAATTATAATTCCCCCTCTACATGTAAGAACCTAGTTGTTTGGGTCGTATTCTATATGGAATAATGGAAGGGTTTTTTCTTTCCTTTTTTATACTTTATAATCTATACAATAATATAATTTTAGATGTGGAAAGACACTTGAAGACCATCTAGTCTGGCCCCCTTATAATGATAAGAAAACTGAGCTTCATTGAGAAGAAGTAACTTACCCAGGGTGACCAGCTAGTTGGTAGTAAGACAAGAGATAGAACTCTGACTTCTGAACCTGTAATTCAGAACTCGTCTAGGAGGCCTTTTGTACTAAACTACACTATTCTTAAACTCAGGATCATAAGACGTAAAGTTAGAAATGACTTTGGAAATTTTGTTTTATAGATGAGGAAACTGAGACCCAGAGATGTTAAATAATTTACCCAAGGCTACATAGGTAGCTACTGAATAAGAAAGTCTAACTTCAAACCCAGATCCTGTAAATCCAATTTTAGCGTATTGTTCACTATGTCCTGATGCTTCTCAATATTTTAAACTTTTCGTGCCCTATGGCAAGTCTATGTTGCTTAATCTTCTTTTCCAGGAAAAGAAACCTTATCAATATAACCAGAGTAAGGCTTGGACAATTATTTTTTCAAAGAAAGAATTTATAAGATTAAAGTAATGAAGATAGTATTTTTTTTTTAATCTACCCAGTGGTGCTTTACTGAATTTTTTTTCAAGGACTCTTCCAGCTGCACTGCTACTTTTTAAAAAGATCTCGTGATGCATTTTCTAACTTATTTTGTCTTCTGTTTGTCTTAAAAGCTGGTGGCTCTCTTCCATACAGCTTACAAACCGCAGAGAAACAACTTTGGCTCCACTCCTATTTTCAGTAAGTACCAGTTTTATGATGTTTTTCCTTGTTAAAGATGATGACAACAACTGACATTTCAATAGTACTCTGAAGTTTGCAATTTGCTTTAAGAACATTATCTGGATTGAGCCTCACTATAACCTTGTGAGATAAGTACTTTCGGTATAATTGCCCCTATTTTAGAGTTAAATTGAGTTGAGGCTTAGGAAGACAGTGACTTGTCCCATGCCCCCACCACTAGTATGTGCCAGAGACAGGATCTGCACCTACGTCTTTCCAATTCCAAATCCAAAACTCTCTCTTTTATACCACTTTTCAAAAATAGACTATGCAGGCTGCAGTTGTATGGATTTTACTCTTTTCTCGATATTTGACTACTAAAATAATGAAATAAGAGAATTTAAAAAATTTTTGCTGGAGAAAGTCAACTAAGGCACCATTTCCATTGTTAAGAAGAAGGTATTCAATTTAAATGTTCAGGGTTATTTTAAAGAACACGGAGATTGAACCTGGGCCATATTGAATGCACTGGAATGTGGTATAAGCAAAACAGCATTTTAATAACTATCTTCCAGCTAGAATACACTTTGCCCATTAGTTCCTAGTTTTGACTTGTGAAAGAGTTCATCAGCTTCCCTCCTAAAGTAGGGATTTCAAATCCAGTGGGATTGGGCTGTTTGGGTTCAGTACATAATGTTATGTGTTCCTTTGTTCAGAGGAAGATGTGGTCATATTAGCAAGTCTTTCTTGATAGAAAGCAAAGATTTAGATGTTGTGCAAAGGGATAATTAAAGGAAAATGCCATGTGAATTTGGGACCATTGTACACAAGAGAATCAATCAATAAACATTTATTAAGTGCCTGCTGTGTGCCAGGCACTATGCCAAGTGCTGGGCATACCAAAAAAGGCAAAAGACAATGCCTGCCCCAAGGAGCTTACAGTCTAATGGGGGAGGACAACATGTGAACAGATATATACACACAAGCTACAGGTGGGTTAAATAGGAAATAATAGAAGGAAGGCAGTAGAATTAAGAGGGGTTAGGAAAGGATTTCTGTAGAAGATGAGACTTTAGTTGGGGTAGTGGCTGTGTCCCATCACATCCCATGGATATGGATAATCTTTTTACTGTTAAAAGTTTTCAGTTCATCCCTGCCTTCTCATCCTCTGCAGACCTTGTTCATGTTCTTTCATGAGTCTTTCATAGAGCACCCATCCAGTACATTAATAGCTTTCCATTAGATCTTTTCATAGTTTGTGGGTACTAGTGCACCACTCAGGCTGTCTATATATTGTATTTCATTCTTGCTACTTGACTGTCTTACCTTCTTCTTGTAGTCATATATATATTTTTATATGTTGCTTTTTGACTGTAATGCCTTGTTGGTAATATGCTGCAACATGATTTACACTCACCATGTGTCTTTCCATTGCCTTCTGGGTCACCTGAAATTTTGATTCTTCTGTGCTCATGGTGTTCTGTGATTTGTGGCCATACAGCATTTTTGGAAGGATTTTGGTTTTGAAAAGATGGGCTTTTGTGGCAAAGAGTATCTTGGGATCATTGAAAGTGCTATACATTTTCTCAAATGCAATTCAACTTATTCTACTCTTTAATGTTTTACAAGGTGGTATTTCTTATATTCTTCCTTTTTCTTCCTCTTTAACTAAGCTAATTAACTTCTAATTTAAATCTCCTAGGGTTTTTATGAGGATAAATTGAGACAACGCTTTGCAAATCCAAAGCATTGTATAAATTATTACTTTAAATCACTGGTACTTTTGGCTTCCATGACACTAATTAACTAAATATTTTCTTTAATATATGTTAGCCATCTACACCAGACAAGTATGATTGGTTTTCAATAATTAAAATGCAATCAGATATACTTGACACTAACCTACCCTGTACAAAAGGGTCCCCTTTTGTATACTGTACAAAAGTTGATGGTAAAAAGGCCCAAGTACCTATGTAACTTTGAGCAATTTTAACTTCTCTGAGCCTCAGTTTCTTCAGTTGTCAAATGAGATGAGAATGCAAGGTTATTGCTGACTGATAAGTACTTTATAACAATATATGTGTCTGGCACATAGTATCTACTTGAAATGCTTGTTGATTAACTGAATTTTAAATTATTCATACATTTTAGCATCTGCTGTTTCTCAGACTTCTCATTCTGGCCATCGTTTGTCATTGTATACCAGGTGTTCTGAAAAATAGGGAGTTTTTGTTAATAGAGTGCCAGAGAACCTAGTTTTACTGTGTTTTCCTTCAAGTTCACCAAACATTAGAAAAAGAATGGTGTATAGAGATATTTTGAAACTATGACCAAGTGGCATAATTTTGGTATTCTTGAGCTTTTTTCATTCATCGTTAAGACTCCAAACCGTGATTTCATGCCATAACACCACAGTAGTTTGTTAAGATTTCTTAAATTCATATCAGTTTCAAGCTGGAGAAGGCGTTAGAGATAGTCCAACACTGCCACATTTGCAGGAGGACACCAAGGCCCACTAGGGATAAAGTGATTTGCCCAAATGAACACAGCTAGTTAGTGGCATTGGAGAGCCAAGAACCCAGGTACCCTGACTCCCCAATCCAAAGTTCTTTCTGCTGTATCACATCTTTGGCAATTAACCTTTCAGAGGGGGGAATTCAAAATTCGACCACCTCCTACTTTTCTAAAATCACTGGTGCTATCATAAGGTTGACTCTCTTCTATTTCAGGCATAAGTTAGTTGGTAATTATGATTATTTCTTCCATGAAATCTTGTACCTCTAATCATTCAGACCTAGGAGTCAGACTGAGAATAGATCCCTGGATTTGGAATGATCTCTGCAGTATATCTTGTGTAATTATATTTCTCTAGTATTTAGATTTTATTTCTTCTATTTGTGCTGTTTACATTTTGCCTAGTGTGAGTCTGTATTTATTTGATTTGCGTTGTCATGTGTTTCTGACATTGAGCATAAAGCTAGTTTGGCATTGGTTAATGGAAAACTAATGTGTGTCTTTCCTTTCACCAGCAAATGGTCAGCAGAAACCTCAGGTCGTACCAACGCCATGCCTCACATTAAGACCTATATGAGACTCTCTCCAGACTTTGCAAAGATGGCTTGGTTTCTTGTCACAAGGTAAATAGTCCTCATATTCCTAATGAAAGGAATGTTTATTTTAAAATATGTAGGTAAGTGGGTCAGAGAACCATGGGAAGATCTATAGGGACTGATTCAAAGTGTAGTGAACAGAACTAGGAAAACGGTACATACAAAAAACCTACGAGTATAAATGAAAAGAACAATAAGATAAAGCTATGTAATTGTAATGATCCTTCCTTGGTCCCTAAGAAGAGATGAAGGAATATATTTTCATCCTTTTCTTGTAGAGGGAGGGGAATGTTTTGGTCTTTCTGGGTCACATTGGTCTTGCTTACTTGATTCATTTCTTTGTTACAAAGGAAGGTTCCTTGGGGATGGAATGGGAGGGATGGTGGCAGGATATATGTAGGGTGAAGGCCATCCAAAATAACTAATATAAAAACAAAACACATCAATGTAACTATATTAAAAATTAAGACTCCCCCTTTAAAATGCCTTACCAGTAATACTTGTCCTAAGATGAAGAAGAAATCAAAACTTTTTCCAAGTCAAGTCATAGTGAGAGAAAATTCTCCTTTAAATTGGTCAAGCTAGATTGTGTGATAGTGAAGTTTCCTACACTATTTTCTTTCTTTGAAAAAAATTGAATTTTTATTGATGTCTTTTTTATCATAGTAGTTTAATTTTTTTTTTTCAATTAGTGGGCATGTATTTTCTTTTCCTCTGACCTTTCCCCACCTCCCAACTATAAAGGGAAAATAAAAAACCACTAACAAACATTCAGAATCAAGTAAAATACATATCCACAATAGTCATGTCTCATTCTGTATCCTAGGATCATCTCTTTGTTAGGAGATGGGTAACAGTCTTCTTCATGATTTCCTGTGGAATCATGGCTGGCCACTACATCAGTCTAGGTTCTTTAGTTTTTCAGAGTTGTTTTATGCCATAGACATTTCCAGATTCATGGTATCACCACCTCCTCCTTATTCCCCCCTCCCTGAACCATTTTTTTTTGAAAGAAAGAAAGAAAATCTGATAAAGCTAACTCTCATAGCAAACTTGACAATGACATTTCACACCCTTCTGCCCCCTTTCCTCTCCTCTTGTAGAGGACAGAAGATTCCCTCTGTTCTAACAGCAAAGCTGGCTTTGAGTGAGGGGGCCTGAGTTATGAGCTTAGGATATTTAAGTAGCATGATTCTCAAATGCTAAAATCTTTAAAAATAGATGTGGTTTTGGGATCCTGGGAAAGTCAAGGCTATAGATGGAAGTACTTTTGGTGGACCTGGAGGTAACTGAGCCCAGATTGATCTGGAACCACACATTATGTGACAAATATAGAAAAAGCATTGAATTGATAGGTGAGGACTGAGTTCTAGCCATTTTATGTTTTTTTCTTTTTACTTTGGGCACATTGTTTTTTTGCTTGTTTTCCTTTCATTTTTTAGAAATTTATTTTTAGTTTATGGAATAAAACACGCATTTTAAAAAAGATAATTGCACATGACACTGCAAACCTATTATTTACAACTTGCTATTCCTTTTAAATATATAACAAAGTTGTCATGTAAATGTCCTTTTTTTTTCTTTTTTCCCTTCCCCCCACCCTAGAGATGGCTACCATTAGACACAATAGGTGTACATATATGTAAAATTATTCTATACGTGTTTCTGTTTATCACTTCTTTCTCTGGATGCAGATAGCGTCTTCATACGTCCTTTGTAGTTAATTTAGGTATTTATAATAGTCAAAATGACTTATCTGCTCAAAGCCATTCTTAAAACAGTATTGTAGTTACTATAAACAGTGTTCTCTTGGTTCTGCTCATTTTGCTCTTCATTATTTCATGCAAGTGTTTCCATATTTTTCTAAAATCATCAAACTCATCATTTCTTATAGCACAGTAGTATTCCATCACAATTATATGTAACAACTTGTTCAGCCATTCCCCAATTGATGGGCATCCCCACAATTTCCAGTTCTTTGCTACCATGAAGAGAGCTGCTATGAACATGTTAGAGCATCCAGGTTTCCTGAAGGGGCAGGAAAGAGTGACCTCTATCTCTTCCAGCTTTAAAATTCCATGACCCTAGTGTTTCTTTGCTCTTCAATCTCTATTAACGTAGAGTTGTTTGTGCAAGTGTGTGACAATGAACTGGTTGATTGAAATTATCCCTTTCAAGGGTGCAGAAACCAAAACATTCCCTTCCAAGGTGGAATGGTGCCTTGCTCCTTCCCATACCTGATAGAAACCCTGTGAGTCTCTGTGCTCTCCCAAGGAAGAATGACATAGAAAATAAAAATTCACCCAAGTCAGCTCAGTCAGTCCTTGGTGAGCTCTAATTATCCATGCTTATCATGTGAGCTCAGGAATTTGTCTGCCAGCAATCTGCCTACACTCTTCTGTACCTTCTGTGTATTATCCCTGGTCCTTTGTGTAGAAGACCCAATAGGAGATGTTCTTTGAGGTAGGTGTTTTTTATGGAGGTGGGGATGAATTTGTGCTGAAGCACTGGCAGTGACCAGCTTGACTCTACCCAGACGATACACTGTTCATTACAATCCTGGCCTACCTATAAACATCATGCTAATTGTCTCAAACCAGCCACAGAATCTCAGGCCTAAAGTGATCTTACATAACCATCCTGCCTGCTGCCCTGACTCCTAAAAGTTCCATGTGCCTTTTGATAAGCGTCTTGCCCTCTCTTGGCCTCAGTTTTTTCATCTGTAGAATGAAGAATCAATAAACATTGAATTATTATAACAATAGATTTACCTAATATAATATTACATCATTTTACATTATACTGTTTATATTTTATTACATTGTGTATTAAGTTATGATGAACATGTTCATTAATATAACTAGTAATTAATACAACTGTTGATCACTTGTACCTATGTGTGTATATACTTGTATATGTATACATACATCTGTACACACATCTATAAGACCTTTTTCTGAAGTCTTTGCCATCAGAACATAAGCTCTGGCAGGTGCTAGGAAGTTGGAAAGCCTTCAGACTCAGGCGTAAAGTTAGCCTGTATCTGTCATTCTAGGACCATCTCAACTAAGCCTAAATTTACTCATAACTGGAGATATAACTCTTCTCAGTTGCTACATCTAATAAAAGCTCTTTGCCAAGATGGAGGAAGGTTTATGGACTATACCAGTGGGGAGAGAAGCTGTATCCTTAGAGGTTATAAAAGATACTGTTAAATGCTAGGGTTATAGAGATAAGAAAAAAATAATTGTCAAAAAAAAAAATTGTCCCTTTCCTCAAAGAGTTTACAATTTAATAAGGAAGATACAGATATATACAGGTAAACATGTAAGTATGATTTAAAGTTAATATGACCATTTAAGTAAACTGTTATGCAAGCCATGTATACAGTATTATAATCGAGGCAAATACAGATAACATGTTGATATGTCTTAGGTTTCTTTAAGCTCTTTTTCTTCCTCCCCCAATGTAGAATACTGAGAATAGGACTGGATTTGGAGTCAGGATTGTGTTGCTGTTGTCCATTCATTTTGGTCATGTCTGACTCTCTTTGACCCCATTTGAAATTTTCTTGGCAGAGATGCTAGAGTGGTTTGCCATTTCCTTCTCCAGCTCATTTGACAGATGATGAAATTGGGGCAAACAAGGTTAAGTGACTTACCCAGGGTCACACAGCTAGTAAGTGTCTGAGGTCAGATTTGAACTCATGAAGATGAGTCTTCCTGATTCCAAGTCCAGTGCCAAAAACCTGCACTCAAATCTCAGCTCTTCTGGGATTTTTTTTTTTATTTTAACAAAGATTTACTATCTTTGTAACTATAAACAAGTCTTAAACTCTTTGGGCTTGAATTTCTCCAACTTTACATTGATTGGGTTGGACTAGAGAATCTTCAAAATGCCTTTTAGCTTGAAATCCTTTCATCTTTTTTTTCTGTATATTTTGTTGCATTATGTAGGGTTACTAATTTATATTTGTGAATTAATGTCGATTGAACTGTTGCTTTCAAGAAAGTAACTATTCTCTCAAATTTATTTGAGATACTTTTCATATGTCTTTTAAAAAAAAAAGACGTCTAATTATTCTAGTTTTTCTGTACTTGACTTCATAATCTTTGTTAGAGAGTGGACTTTAGGATAGAGCCTTTGTAATTCTTTCCTATGAGTCCATTCAGCGAAAATTTATTAGGCACTTACCATATTTACTAAATGTTTATTGAGTAGAGTTCAGTGTGTTAAGCATGGTACAGTTTGTAAATGTAAATAAGGTTGGGCCCTTCCATAGAAGCTTTCAAACTAACGGGATTTCTAGTCATGTTTTCATAGAAATACATTACAAATTATAAGTAGTTAACACAGTCAATAAAGTGCTTAGAAAGCAAGTGATCATTTCCTTTGGAAAGAAGGTGGGGATCAGGGAGGGCATGAGGAAAGAGGTGCCATTTGATAATATAACCTTAAAAGATGATAATAGGGTTGTAGAATTGGAAGGCACCTTAGAGGTCTTTTATTCCAACCCCACTATTTTACAGATGAAAAAACTGGGACATCAGAAAGTTAAATGACTTATCTATCACCCAGGTATTTAGTATTTGAACCCAGGTCATCTTCATTCCAAACCCAACATCCTTTCCACTGTACCATCCTCCAGATTTTGGAGTCATGATGTCAGCAGACAGAGATGGGTCAGGAAGAAGAGGGCATTCTGAATATAGGAATTGTCAGCAGAGGTACAAAGGAAGAGGAATGCTGAATGTACTCAAGGAATACATTGCATTTTATCTGAAATTTAGAGTAAATGAGGGGGAACATTGTAAGATAAGTTAGACACATAGATCGTAGCCAGATTTGGATGTGTGTTGAATGCCAACTTAAGGATTCATGCCAGGGGACCAACAAAACAAGTGTACCTTGTTCTCTGCAGTAACTCTCTTCCCTCAAATGTGCATCTCACTTGAATTGTAAATAAAGCAGTATTTTAAATGTATGAGACTGGATACCTTTTTTAATCTCTTTTTGAAACAGAACACCATATCCTAATTTATCTGTTTGTAAACAGATGGCACATGTGTGCATATGGTTCAGAGGAAGGAGAATGCTGAATGTATTCAAGGATTACATTTGAGTTTATTTGGAATTTAGAGTAAGTGGGGAGAACATTGTATAATAAGCCGGACAGGTAGATCGGAACCAGATTTGGATGTGTGTTGAATGGAAATTTATTTCTCATTAAGCCAATTTAAGGCTTCATGCCAGGGGACCAACAAAACAGGTCTATCTTGTTCTCCACTGTAAACATCTTCTCTGAAATTTGTACATATATATGTGCATGTATATATGTATATACACCTGGTTTTATAAATATACATACATACATACATACATACATACACATGTATTTATATGTGTTAAATATTTATTTCATGCTTCAAGGAAAGTATATAACCCTTTCCTGGATGTGTGAAATGCTTTAAGCATGATCAAACCCTATACAAACTATGTATAGAAATAGAGTTTGTACAGTGAGTAAGCGTGTGTGTGTATGTGTGTAGATAGTTTGTAAACTGTTTAGTTATGCTTAGAGCGTGTCATATCTCAAGGCAAGGATTATACTGAAACTGCTATTTGGAAGAAATTGTGATGGGGAAATATTAGTGCTTAAGAATCAGCGCCTAAAACTATGCCCAAAGGACTATAAAACTGCATATCCTTTGACCCAGAAATACCACTACTAGATCTGTATTCCAAAGAGATCAAAGGAAAAAGACCTATATGTATAAAAATATTTATGGCAGCTTTTTTGTGGTGACAAAAAAACTGGAAATTGAGAGAATGCCCATTAATTGGGGAATGGCCTAACAAGTTGTGGTGTATGATTGTGATGGAATACTATTGTGCCGTAAGAAATAACAAGTAGGATGCTTTCAGAAACAACCTGGAAAGACTTAGATGAACTGATGCAAAGTGAAATGAGCAGAACCAGGAGAACATTGTCATTGTACACATTAACAGCAATATTGTATGATGATCAACTATGAATGACTTAGTTATTCTGATCAGTACAATGATCCAAAATAATTCTGAAGGACTTATGATGAAAAATGCTATTTGCCTCCAGAGACAGAAACCGATGGAGTCTAATGCGGATTGAAGCATACTTTTAAAACCTTCAGCATTTTTGGTTTTTTGTTCTGTGTTTTTTTGCACCATGGCTAATATGGAAATGTTTTGCATGACTGCATATGTATGTATAATGTATATCAAACTGCCTTCTCAAGGAGGAGAGGGAAGGGAAGAAGAATTTGAAACTCAAATTTTTAAAAAACGAATGTTAAAAATTTTTGTTTATATGTAATTGAAGAAAAAAATAAAAATAAAACATAAAAAAATAAATCAGCCCCTAAATCAGTTAGGCTTTCCTATAACTCCTTTGACCTTAATGAATAGAAACCGGGATAAGCAGAACTTACATAATTGAGCTTCTTTATGTAGAGCTTTCACAGGAAAAAAAAAAAGGTTTCTGTTCCCTTGAAAAGTAAATCAGAACAGAGCTGTGACTAGGCCATTAATTTCTGACTTCTAGTCTGAACTCAAACTCTTAGGCAATTCTTTGCGACTCAGTAATGTCATAGTTGGTGTCAATAGCTACTAATTAAAATATAATAGACTGAAAATTATGAATTTCAGCAGAGAGCTATGTCCCTAACTTAACAAGAGATAGATACTCTTTCTCTAGAGGTAGTTTTAAAAGACTTTTTTTTAAAAAATAATATATGGAAACTGGTGGCTAGTTAATGTTTATTCCAGTTTATGATAGAATAATCACCTTGACTTACAGCAGGAAGGATTTGGGTTAGATATAAGGGAAAATTTCCTGAGAGCACATCTGTCTTATTGCTGCTCCCTCTAGGCTTTTATTTCCAGAGACCATTCTCCCCTACCCAGACAAAGTTAATCTCAGCTTTGCTTCTCTGGCTTGAAGATGAGCTATCTTCATTGATAAGTGAGTGGCCAAAAATTCCCAATTCACTGTATTTAATTGGCTCTAGACATGCTTCACATTACTTTCAGCATCTACCAGAAAACGAGGGCATAACTGTTGTAGGCATCTTGTCATCTGACTTGCTTTTCTTGAGTATGAATTCCCCTCACTGCCCCTGTTATCCATCTCTTGCTTTGGGAACAATAATAAAGTCACTATTACAGTTGTTCTGGGAAAAGATGTGATGGTTGACTGCCTCATGGTTCCAGTCAGTCCTTGTGACTCTTCAGGTCAAAACTCCCTTTCCTGGCTCCAACATTCCTTTTTATATATTGTATCTTCCTGTTAGAATATAAATTACTTGAAGTCAGGATGTTTTTCCTCCTCTGTATTTTATATCCCCAGTTCCTGGTACATAGTGGTATTTGTAATATAGTGGTATTAATAAATATTTGTGATATAGAGTATTAACAAATGCTTGCTCATTCACAATATTGTGTTTTTAAAACTCTTTTGAAGGGCTGGGATCTTATGATTAGTACAGTAAAATATTTCTACTTAATATTAGTTTAGAAGGTACTACAGAAAGCTAGAGGGGCCATAATATGTGGGATTGGAGTCTTGAGAATAAAACATGTTTGTAATATCCCTGCAGAACAGTGGTGTCAAACTCAGCTAGAAATGGGGATCATCAAGCTCTATGTTAGAAAAATGTAGGCCACGTGTTTGACACCTCCACTATGGAGAATAGGATAGGCAGTGAAATATGAATGAAAGGATGGTTAAACGGTATTGATTGGCAGAACCTCAAGTCAGGAAAACCAAATGGGACTTTGTGTCAGTTGTCACAAAGTTTAGAGTTCACCAAATTATCACCCCTCTCCTGTCTCTTAAATTCCAGTCTTACATTTCCAGCTGCCTGTTGAACATCTCTAATTGGATATCTGGTAGACATTTTAAATTCAACATGTCCAAAACTCATCTCATTTTCTTTCCCCCCGCTAAACCTCCTTCTACTTTCTCCATTACTGTCAAGGGAAATGACATCTTCTCTTTTACCCAGGTATGCAAATAGTGTCATCCTTGATTCTTCACTCTCTCATTCCCTTCCCCTCAATATCCAATTATTTGTGAAGTCCCATCTTTCTACCTTAGCAACTTCTCTTATGTATGCCCCCTTCTCTTCTCTGACACTGCCACCATCCACATACTGGCCCTCATAACCTCACACCTAAACTACTGTAGTAGCCTGCTGGCTGGTCTCCTTGTCTTTCATCTTGCCATACACTGTTCATCCTTCCCTCAGCTGTCAAATTGATCTTCCTTAAACACAGATCTGACTGTTGTCACCCTTCTTATTTGATAAACCCCATTGGCTTCCTATTGCCTCCAGGATCAAATCTAAGCTCGTCTGTTTGGCTTTTCAAGCCCTTCATAGTCTGGTCTCTCCCTGCCTCTCCAGTCTTCTGATACCTTACTGCCTTCTTTATATTCAGTGATTCAGTAATACCAGTCTTTTTGATATTCCTTACACAAGATAATCCATCTCTCAACTCTAGGCATTTTCACTGGCTATCCTCCATAGCCTCTCTCTCTCTCTCTCTCTCTCTCTCTCTCTCTCTCTCTCTCTCTCATGCACACACACACGCACACACACACACACACACACACACACTTGTTTCCATGTGGTTTCCCTCATTTGGCTGTGAGCTCCTTGAGAGCAAGGACTGGTTTTTTTGCCTTTAAAAAAAAAATTTATCCCCAGCACTTAGGACAGTGCTTGGCACATAGTAGGTGCTTTATAAATACTTGTTGGCTGACTTGCTGACTTGCCAGTCCCCTCCCCTTCCCCAGAAATACCAGAATAGTCTACCAGATCATTTATAGAGGGTGATGAGATGTGGTAGGACTGCCAATACTTCGGGCTTCAGGTATTTACATTTTTGTCAGTAACAATCAGTAGCCAAAGGACAGTTTTGGAAGGAGAAGATAATAGACTTTACCTGGAGGTGGGAATGAAGAAGACAGCTAGAGCAGCAGAAGGATGGAAGGGCAAGGGATGTGGGAGGAATAATGTGATTATTGTTGAAATGGCTGTCCATAGTGGTAAGAAGGCACTGGGAAGCCAGAAGTAGACTTATGGAATTTAGGGGTCATGGGACTGGTATTCATGATCACAATGGAAATTTATTTCTCATTAAGCTATAATCACTCTCTTCATCTCTGAACAGCTCTACTTGAGTGTAAAAGCATTGGAGGAATGTGAGAGGCAATTTATTTGGTTCTGGATATGACCTGGTTGGTTGAGGGTAGTAGTTAGCCTAAGTCACTGATTTGGGGGGGGAAGGGGGAGTGCAAGACTATTAAGTATATATCTAAATCCACCAAACAGTAAACATACAATTCAACATATGTTTACTAATCACCTACTTTATATGAAATCTTGTGATAGGGGAGAGTCCAGGTTTAGTTAATATATGGTTCCTGCTCCTATGAAGCTTGCAGTCCCATATAACAAGTGTGGTATGAAGACATCTGTCTTAATATCCTTTTGTGTATAAATATGCATAAATACTTAAAGGATCTATGATTTTGTCAATACAGGGAACTCCTATGATAACTTCTCCAATAGAGATCACAACTGAGATCTACATCTTGGTAGGTCCTAGGGAGTTGCTTGAAAAATATAGAGGTTAAATGAGTTGCCTAAGATTGTGCAACTAGTATGTGTCAGAAGTGAAATTGGAACCCAGGTCTTCTGGACTTTATTTCTGCATATTTGCTTGTACATATTTGTGCTATCCCCTCCATATAAAATAACCATAGAAGTCATCACGTTGGAATTGGTATCCATAGGTCATGTAGTATATCCAAGAATAATTCATCTTTACTAAATGTTAAGAGAAAGTTAGATTACTACTAGACTACAGGGAAAATATATGCTTTTACTTGGTAGTTAATACTTTGTATTTTATGTTGTTAGAAAAATTGACTAATGTTCATAACGTTTCTAACTCCCTTTAATCCAAATTATTTTTAAGCTCCTCAGATCTTTTAGCATGAACTCTAACTTTGACAGGCAATCAGTGAGCATTTATTAAGCACCTACTATATTACACACTATGCCAGGCGCAGAAGACACAGACAAAAAATGAAAGCCCCACCACTGAAAGATCTTGCATGCTACTGGGGGAGACATACACATATAAAGGTATTTGGAATTATTGCAAAATAAATACAGTTTAGAAACAGAGGATACTAGCCTTGGGTGAGAGGGAATCCAGAAAGGCTTCATGTGAAAGGTGGTGTTTGAACTGAATCTTGGAGTGCATGAGAGGTTCTGGGAAGAAAAGATGAGAAGGAAGATCATTCTAGGTATGGGAGATGGCCAGTGGAAAGGCAGAGATGAGAGCAGCATAGTATAGTTAACCTGTAGAGAATGGAAGGGGAGAATAATATATTACTATAATAATATATTATTAAGCTGGATAAGTTGGATGGGGCCATGCTATGGAGGACTTCAAAAGGCAAAGAGAGAGATTTATGTTTTATCCTAGAGGCATCAGGGACCCACCAGTGTTCCTTTGGATAAAGCAGTGATGTGATCAAACTTATTTGTAAGGAAAATCATTTTGGTAGCTCTGTGAAAAATGAGTAAGAGTGAGGAGAGACATGAGGTAGGAAGTACAATAAGGGGGCTATTGTGGTAGGGGTGATCATGCCCTAGACTAAGATGGTGACTAGTTAAGTACTGCAGAGATTGATGCTCTAGAGACAGATTTGAAAAGATCTGATGACTCATTGGATATGTGAAATGAGCGGTATGAGTTGCACAGGACACTGAGACTGAACTTTGGAGACTAGACAGATGCTAGGGAATGAGGTATTAAATAGTGTATTCTTGACGACCCATGTTTTGCCGTCATCGATAAATGTTAACCATACTTGCTGCAGTTCAGCGCTTTTAGCACGGTGCCCAGCATGCTAAATAAATGCTTGTTAAACGACCTACTGACTAACTTAACCAATGTTAGCAATTTATTAGAATTGCAAAACCGGACATTGTCTTCTAAGAGGTTCTTTTTCAAGTGAATTAAATTCCAAAAGAATAGATTGAGTACCTGCTACTGGTTGAATGCTTTATTCCTGTAATAGTTGTTAACTACCCGGATGTGGAGTTATAGTTGAAAAAGCATCAGTCTTGGAGTCAGAAAAACTGAATTGCAGTTTCAGCTTTGCCACTCCTAGTAGTTGGGTGACCTTGGACAAGTCACTTAGAGTCACTATTTCCTCATCTGTAAAATAAAGCTAATGATCCCTGTCCTACCCGCCTCATACGGGTGTCAGTCATAGCACTCTCTTGAGCTCCCTCTCCCTTTTCTTTCTCATTGACATAATTTCTCTTCCTCTTTAGAGTATTATTCTTTGGATCTTCACGTTCCTAAGCCCTTAGGTGGCCTTCCTCTGTAAAGCATTTACTCCATTGGATCCTGCCTATCTTTTCTTTGAACCTTTAGAAATCTGTCGTGCTGAAACCTAGGAGATATGGCACATTATTAAGTCCAATTTTCTTGAACTTTATGATAGGAGTGATCGCTTGTCGCTAAGGTTCTCATCATTGCAATTTCAGGTTATCAGTTCCTCCTTGCTGGTTATCATTAGGTCCTGAGTAGGTTCTCCTACTTTGTGAATGTTGGAGTTATCATTGAATCAAGAAGGTATCGGCTGTCTGCCTTTGACAGGTAGAGGCCTTCGGTAGATTTCTGCATAGTTGAAGCTCCCCATCACTTACAATATCTACCTGCCAGATTTGTGATATTCCGTCCACATTCTCCAGAATAGTCTAAAGAATACTCTGTCAGGGACATTTTTGCCCTTGATCCTCTCCTCATTGCCTCTCCTTCTCACAATGAGTTCCATCGTGAGTTAATTTTCTTCATATACTGTGATGTTCCTTCACTCTTTTTATCTATTCTGTTTATTTTGAGTAAGGTATATACCCTTTCAGTGCTGTGGTCAAGTAATTAGTTCCATTTCAATAAATGTCAGTGAAAACTGTGAAGTCAAATTATTTTTCCTTGCATTAAAATCTCTTTCATCCTGTTTGTTGCATTCAAAGATGGACTCTTGAGTATAGGTTTTAGGGGCAGCTAGGTGGCACAGTGGATAGAGCACCAACCCTGAAGTCAGGAGAACCTGAGTTCAAATCTGGCCTCAGACCAAACACTTGACACTAGCTGTGTGACCCTAGGCAAGTCACTTAATCCCAATTGCCTAAAAGTAAAAAAAAAAAAAAAGAAGAAGAGTATAGGTTTTATTGCTATCTCCTGCAAATTACTAGACCTCTCTTCTATTCTTGTTCTGACTTATTTTATGCCTGTCACTCTTGTGGTACCATGTTTGACAACTCAATGAGGAGGATGTTCTCTCTTTTCAGTAGAAAATCTTCTTGAAAAGAATCTCAAGATTTCATACAAATTTTTTTACCTACTACTGTTATGTATACTCTGACTTTGATATTTGTTGTTTTTGTCATTTGGTCATGTCTGATTCTTTGTGACCCCTTTTGGAATTTTCTTTGTAAAGATGCTGTAGTGGTTTACCATTTCCTTCTCCAGCTCATTTTCCGTATGAGGAAACTGAGGCAAACAGAGTTAAGTGACTTGCCCAGGTCACACAGCTAGTAAGTGACTGAGGCTGGATTTGAACTCAGGTCTTCTTGGAGGCAGGCCTGGTGCTCTATCTACTGCACCACCTAGCTGCCCTGACTTTAATATGTGTTTTAACGTCCAGAAATTTAAATCCTTTTTCTCAGGCACCAACCATCTTCTTAGCTAGCTGGTTACTTCCCAGATCTAGGTTTCTCTTCTGAACCCCTTACTTTTTGTAGGCGTAGTGATGAAAACACTACTTGTTGCCTCTAAATAGTATGTTTTTTGTGGATTTCAATATGAATGACCAGGGATGAGTAGTAGTCATTAGTGTTAGCCTTGGAAGAAGCTGTCATATCTCGGATATATATCTTTTATGGAAAGAGTAGAAATATCAGTTGTTTTGGCATCGTCAACAAATAGCTGCATTATTACCTCTTCATCAGGAAGTAACCACCCATCACCCTTTGTCTTTTCTTTTTATGACCATTACTGGATGACTTAGTGGCACCTGTGAATCTGTGTCATACCACAGGAACCTGTGTTCTCCTGAGAAGGTGCAGCTTCTTTCTCTATAGACAGAACATAATACCTATTAACTTCAGATGATGAGTGGTCCTTTGTATTCCCTTTCTCGTTCACCTTCCATCCTTTCTTTCTTTTTTGTAAATATTTATTTAGTTAGTTTTAGTTTTCAACATTCACTTTTATAAGATTTTGAGTTTTAAATTTTCTCCCCCTTCTTTCCCTCCTCCTCCCCAAGACAGCGTGTAATCTGATATAGGCTATATGTATATATACAATCATATTAAACGTATTTCCACATTAGTCATATTGTAAAGAAGAATTACAACCAAAGGGAAAAATCATGAGAAAGAAAAAACCAAAGAAAAAAAAGAGAGAAAATAGTATGCTTCAGTCTGCATTCAGACTCCATGATTCTTTCTCTGGATGTAGGTAGCATTTTCCACCATGAGTCTTTTAGAGTTGCCTTAGATCCATGCATTGCTGAGAAGAGCTACGTCTATCAAAGTTGGTCATCGCACAGTATTGCTGTCACTTTGTACAGTGTTTTCCTGATTTTGCTCACATCACTCAACTTCAGTTCATGCAAGTCTTTCCAGGTTTTTCTGAAGTCTGCCTGCTCATCATTTCTTATAGCATAATAGTATGCCATTACATTCATACACCACAACCTGTTCAGCCATTCCCCAGTTGATGGGCATCCCCTCAATTTCCAATTCTTGGCCCCCATAAAAAGAGTTGCTATAAATATTTTTCTATGTGTGGGTCCTTTTTCCTTTTTTATGATCTCTTTGGGATACAGATGTAGAAGTGGTATTGCCAGATCAAAGAGTATGCACAGCTTTATAGCCCTTTGGGCATAGTTCCAAAGTGCTTTCCAAAATGGTTGGATCATTTCACAACTCCACTAACAAGTGTTCCAGTTTTCCCACATCTTCTCCAACATTCATCATTTTCCTGTTTTGTCATGTTAGCCAATCTAATAGGTGTCATGTGGTACCTCAGAGTCATTTTGATTCGCATTTCTCTAATCGTGATTTAAAACATTTTTTTCATGTGACTATAGATAGCTTTAGTTTCTTCCTCTGAAAACTGATTGTTCATATTCTTTGACCACTTTCTTTATGTCTTCTTTGTTCATTTAGATTTTCTCCTCATTTCTGATTTGGGGAATTTAATTTTCCTCCTTACTTTTTGATTAAGTTTCCTAGCTTTGTTTCATTGATTTAATTGTACTCATTTCCTGTTTCAGTAGTTTTTATTTTAATTTCTCTCTTTAAATGATTCTCAATTTTGTTTTGCACTTACTTTTGGTATCTTCGGATATCTCTTTTCTGTTTTTCTCTTTTTAATATAAGTGCTAAGCAATATGAATTTGACTCTTTAGTATTTGTTATTGTTATCTTGAATATAACTTATTATTTCTAGAATTTCCAGTATTGTAATCTGTTATTTCTGATATTTCTAACATTCTATAATCTAATCATTATTAAAATTATTTTTAATCTCCCTTTAAAACCAAAACATTTCCTTGTTAACTAGTATTTTTTATTGTTTTATAATTAGAAACATATTTTACAATTTCACCTTTCTGAATTTATAATTTATAATTTCTTTTTGCCTTAGAATATGTATAGTTCCCATTTTTCTCCATATTTCTAATGCACTCATTTCAAATCTATGGTTTCTGTTTAGTTAATCTTTTTTGTTTAATGTAGTCTGTTCTGCTACAATATTGGCGTTATTTTCTGTTAAATTTTTTTTGCAATTCATCTGTTTCCTATAGAAATTTAGTTGCTCTGGTATGTAAAGTTTTAGTA
This sequence comes from Vombatus ursinus, assembly GCF_900497805.2. Lineage (NCBI taxonomy): Eukaryota > Metazoa > Chordata > Mammalia > Diprotodontia > Vombatidae > Vombatus > Vombatus ursinus. The sequence goes on along the minus strand of NW_020954723.1, from coordinate 5,582,384 downwards.
TTATTCTCTCATTTTCAGTATTCCTTTTAAAATCCCTTTGTTTTTATCCTTTGAAATTTGTAATATCCTTTCTAATTTAAATACAGCTTTGCAACATTCTTGAAACTTCTGATTTTCAAGATTATGCTAAAGAATGGTCAACTTTAGTCTATCCTTTCATCTTAAACCTATTTATCTTTCTTCACTAAGTATATTTCCTGTTGGTCACAGCATAAGTTGTGATTTTTAATCCATTTAGTAGCTTTTTTATTTTCTCTTTCCTTGGAAAATCCAACCAATAATTTCATGTTATTAGCTACGATTTCATTCTCTTTCATACTTTGTCAAGTTCATGTTTCAGAAGGAAATAAATTATTATTTCACTGATACTAATCTTTTTTTTATTAATTTATTTTTAGTCTTCAACATTCACTTCCACAAGATTTTGAGTTCCAAATTTTCTCCCCGTCTCGTTCCTCCCCCCACCCCAAGACAGCATGCATTCTGAATACCCCTTCCCCAATTTGCCCTCCCTTCTATTGTCCCCCACGATCTCTTATCCCCTTCCCCTTCTGTTTTCCTGTAGGGCGGGATAGATTTCTATACCTCATTGCCTGTATATCTTATTTCCCTCACTGATACTAATCTTAACAATTCCAAACATACATAGAAAACATCAAGCATAATTTCTATATTTTAAGGCATGTAAGTGCTCTAGAAATTATAAAATGAAAATCTTTTTCACTTCCCCTTCCAGTTAGAGATATTTATAGTGACATTGAGATAGCAAAAAACACCTTTTGACATGACCTGGTTAACCATTTTTGAACCAAAGGGCACCTACTTTGTTTCTTGTATTTTGTTGCCACAAAAAATGCTATGTATCAGAGTGTTGGACAGGACTTGAAAGTAATTTAGTCTAGAAAATGAAAGATAGATGAGCCAGTGATGACACCTGAGAATTTTGGTCTGATTGGCTAAAGGAATATTTGTGCCATTGACAGAAAAGAAATCCTGAGAGGTCGTCAGTTGTGTAGGAAAGATGATAGAAATGGTTCTGTATATATTGAATTTGAAGAGTTTCCATGCCTACTAAGCAGGATAAGTAGTATATTCTATCACATAAAGTAGAGAAGTATTTTTAGATAGTCATTATATGCAGTGTGTTTTCCGTTTGGAAGGCTATAAATGTTTTCTAAGTAAGGCTGCTGTTGTTTTCAGTATGTTTGGAAGGCCTTGAAGAAAATTGTTTTGAGACTATGTGTGACACCATACATTCTGTTTTCTTGGTGATCTTACCATGTTTTCAAACAGAAATAGAATTACTGTTTGTTCACCTGCATTATTCCCTATACCTAAAGTCAGCAGAAACCTCAGTCTAAAGCAAATGCCATACTCCACATTAAGCTATATGACATCTGCTCCACATTTTTCAAAAGATAGCTTGGTTTCTTTTTTCTTTTTGTTTTTGTTTTTGTTTGGTGGGGGGAAGTCAAGAGTTTCTCATATTTCTGATGAAAGGAATTTTGAAAATACATGTACATGGCATTGTTTTCTATTCTTGACATTTTTCATGTGCCCATTTCAAACAGGATTAGAAGGAAATTGAAGTGTTTGGCAACTGAAACTGTAAGGAAGAAAAAATTCTCCCTTAAGTGACTATGCCAGATTGTGTTATTTCTCACACCTTTCTTTCCCACACACTAAATCATAGGCTCTCTTCTGACAACATGTCAGGTGATGAGTGAGGGAGCCAGATGATCCCTGATCATATAATCAATAAATATTAATCAATAAACATTTAATAAGTAGCTGTTATGTACCCGGCACTGTGGGATTTACCTGTTTCTTCCCATCAAGCTTACATCTACTTCTCTGCATCTTCTCTGTCCTGCAGTGCTACTTTCCTTCCCAGGGTCCTCTTCCCCACGATTGCCCATCACCTTCTAAATCAGTTCAGTTCTCTAAGCATCTGTTTCCTCATCTGCAAAATAAGGATAACAACACTGGCATTACCTTTCTTAGAGGGGTAATTGCAAGGATCAGATGAGCACACACATTTACAATGCTTTGTAAATGTCAGCTGTTACTATTATTCTTACCACTACTAATATTGACTTCTACTATCATGCTGTGTGGGATCCTGTTCTTTCCTTATCATCAAAAAGCAGAAGAGATTAACTTCCAGTGGAGTTTCATTTTGTTTTAACTACCAGTTCTTTACAAATAATAAAGTGCTATTAAGTGCTTCGGGACAGGAATAAAAATTTCAGGACGATGTTAATCTTGATGTTGTTTTTTGATTCCATTTCATCCTCTTAAATAAAGTAGATGCCAGCTTTCCTCCCATCCCCATTTCCTTTTCCATAAGGGATTAAATAAGGTTGGATCATTGAATGCCCTTGCATCAACCATTTACTTATAATTGGAATTTTGTCTAAATCATGGTCATTCTCTCTAGGTTGCATTGATTCATGTAGTTACATAGCATTACTAAGCTGCTACAAGTTCTGTATTACAACTAATCTTCGAGGAAAATTTTCTTTTAGTTAAAATATCTAGACTGATGCTTCACCTCACCCAACCTCTAAATGAGAACAGGTTAATATTTTCCATGCATTTTCTTTCAATAATCCTCTTGAATATCTAGCCAGAAGTAGTTTTAGAAATCTCTCTCAATTTTTACATCTTAAATTTTTCTGCCTATCCTCATCATCATAGTGGTACCTTCCATTTTTATGGGACTTTATGGTTTCAAAACACTTTCTCCTACATTATTTCATTTGAGGCTAATAACTTTATAGGGATGGATATGGATATTTGCAAATGTTATCTCAATTTATAAATGAGAACACTGAAGCTTAAGAGCTGATGTTGGAAAAGTACAGGAACACACAGCTGATAAGTGATTGAGCCAAGATCAGACCCCTGGTCTTCAACTAAGCCTATTCTTTTGCTCTCTCTTTCTCACTCCCTGCTTATTACGAATGATTATGTTTTAAATCCCTTTTGTTCCTTATTATATTTCTTTTCTTTCTTACCAACAAATAATTGGCTATTTATTTTCAGGCTATCCATTTCATATATCACCTGCTTTCTATGTTTCATACTATTTGCTTAAATTTTTGTTGTTGTTCAATCATATCTGACTCTTTGTGACCCCGTTTTGGGTTTTCCTAGCAAAGATGCTGGAATTGTTTGCCATTTCCTTTTTCAGCTCATTTTACAGATAAAAGGAACTAAGTCAAACAGGATTAAGTGACTTACCCAGGGTTGTGGTTTGTCCTTCATTCTCTAAGAGGACCGTGACATCAAGGTGATGATGACAAGACTTGCATTGAACTGGATTTGAGTGAGGGAGGGCTGTGCAAAGTCACCAGCTTCACTTTCTCCTCCAGAGCCATCTGGATCCAGTGGCCAGATATAGATCAGGATGACTGGAGATGACCCTGAATGCAGTGGGTGACCTTGGCCTTTGTAAGCTAAGGCCTTTCTGAGTTCTCATTTTGAGTGAGGCAATGCTCATTTGGTGAATAGGCCTGTTGAAGAAGTGAGTTAAGGAATGGCCTCTTTAATTTAAAAAAAAAAAAAGTGTCTGAGGCAGGATTTGAACTCAGGAAGATGAGTCTTCCTGATTCCTATCCCAGTGCTTATCAACTGCTCCACCTAGATGCCTCATATCACTCTCCTGATGTCATTGGTTGTATTCTAGAATGAAGGACAAGCAACAACCACTATTTACTTAGTCAGGCAGCATTATCTGTCCCTAAAGGCCTCCACAGGGATTTTTCTAGTAGCTCCTCTTGAAAAACATGGTTTTACACACTGCAAACCCAAAGAATAATTTGGTAATTTATAATTAGGCAACATGCAGTTTGATGTTTTCTTGCAGAATTGTTCTTGAAACTCCCTTTATGGTGTCTGAGTGATTTTGCATTTTCTCTTTTAGTTCTAATCCAGGGGCCCCAGGGGGTTCTGCCATCTAATGAGTTTGGAATAGTGAAAAAAGCCCTGGTGTAGGACCCAGACAGTTTAATTTGTAGTACTGGCTCTGGTACTTAATATGCCCACTGAGACAGTTAGTGTCTTAGCTTCACTTGCCTCATCTGTAACATGTAACATAATATTAATTCCTGCCCTGAAGGATTGTTGAGAGAATGAAATTAGGAAGTTCTTCCCATAAGTCAAGATTATTATTTCACTCTGGCTGGGGGGCACCTCTGTCCCACCAGTACCTAAATCATCACATATTGAGAAAAGGAATTTTTTTCCCCCAGAAATCTATTGTTGTTTTTGACCTCTCTTTTTCTCATAAAGTCACTTCCCTATCATCCAATCCTAGGAGTATCTTTGACCCCTGCAGTTGTCCTTTATTTTTTGTACGCACTTACTTAGTCACTAGTGTATTATAACCTTCTGCAACAGCCATTCCATCTACCTATTCCTTCTATCCCTATGCCCATGGAACTTTGGTGATCCCCACAGAATGTCATTGTGGAGCATTGCATTTGGAGTTGAAGGACTGTGGTTTGAATCCCAACCCTACCGTGCGCTGGGCAGCTAGGTGCCACAGTTCATAGAGTGCCAGGCATGAAGTCAGGAAGACTGATCTTTCTGAATTCAAGTCCTAGAAGGGATTGGTGTGCTTTCCAAAATCTCATCATTGACTATCAGCCAGCTAGATTTCACTAGATTTTAAAATGGTATGTTTATTTAGCTATCATAGTAAGAACATCTAGTACAAAAGCAGTCTTCCCAAAAGTCTGTGATACACTTACTTGTATACACTAGGTCTCTGGGAAGAGTGGACTCAAACTCAAACCATCTGTTGCAAAGGATATTTACAACTCCTAGTTGGAAGTATTTTTCTTTCTTCCAGGAGTCTTCAAGTTCCTCCAAGGTGTAGCTTTCTTCTGGGCTTGTAGCCCTGAAGCTACCTCTCTCACAGTCCTGAAGAGATCATGTTCCCTAGAACGAGCTGTTGTCCTTCGATATATCTATTTTATCTTTGGCTTCTGATGTAGACATTATCATTGTTGTTCCGTAGAACTACTGCTGACACCAGTGCAAAGTTCATATCTTCTCTCTTTCAGAGTTCACAAAATCTTTCATCTTTTGGAGTTCCTCTGGTCAGGTTTGAATGGGGAAGGGGAAGGTGATGTGCAAAAACTTTTCCCTGCCTCCTCCCCCACCCCCCAAGCAGTTCCTATTTAAGAGGTTGGCTAAAACTGCTTCCCCACTTGGCTGCTGGCTTCTGTTAGAAATGCTAGGTTCTGAATCGGCTTGCTGTTTATCTCAAGCTCCACTGGGCATGACTGAGTCTTTTCAACCATCCACAATATATTTCCCATGTAGTGTCATCTACTTTGATTCAATTTGTACTTGTTTTACACCTCTGATTGAATCGATAGAGATATTTCAGTCTTGTTCATGCTTAGTTTCTACCTTAGATTAATTCTGTAATTAAATTAAAGAGGCATTCTTACCTAATAAAGCTATAATCAGTAGGTAGAGCAGAGCATCTTCTTATTACATTAATTGGAGTAGAGGACTGAGAGATTGCCCCTCTTTCGTTTATATCTACCATAGTGAGTAGGATAGGCAGCTGGGTGGCACAGTGGATGGAGTGCTGGGCCTGGAATGAAGAAGATTCATCTTCCTAAGTTCAAATCCAGCCTCAGACATTTACTAGCTGTGTGACCCTGGGCAAGTCACTTAACCTTGTTTGCCTCAGTTTCCTCATCTATAAAATAAGTTGGAGAAGGAAATGGCAAACCAGTATCTCTGCCAAGAAAACCCCAAATGAGGTCACAAAGAATCAGAAACGACTGAAAAATAAATGAGTAGTATGTTGCTTTGGATGGAATAAACTCTCCTCAGTAAATGTCTGGAATAATTAATGTTTATGAAGAAGATTTAAGTTTTCATTTTAAAAATAGAAGAAAGGATTTAAGATAGAAACAAAGTTGTTGAAAAGATAAAAAGATGCAAAAGGGAATTTTGTCCAGGGATGGATTTGGAAAGCGGAAGAATGTGACTTATTGGAGAAAGAGAAGAATCACTGAACATGTAGAATTGAGTAAGAGGTATGAAGCATCTCCTGGAGAGTGGAAGACTCGGACCCCTTAAAGAAGAAGCAGTTGTCTGCATCCCAAGGAATGGAGAGGTGGATTCTTTGGTATTCTTAGGAAAGAAATCATTCAGTAACAATCAGATGAAGAAGAGATGGGTGGATTTGATTTTTGGTGGTCTGTCTTGTGGAAGAAGAATTAGATTTGTCCTTCTTGGCCAGTCTAGGACAAAACTAGGTTGATGAATGGCAGTTACTGAGCAACGGATTTAGACTTAATGTGAAGAATGGATTCTCTTATGTCAGAGGTTTTTAAATCACAACTGAGTGTTGGTGGAGGTGTTGTTGTAGAGGAGCTTTTCTTGTTTGGTTATGGATTTGACGATAGCTTTTAAGGTTCCTTCCTTCTCTGAAATCCTATGATTATGAACACAGTAAAATGTCTTGTAATTGCAAGGCACTAAAGTGTCAGCTCCCTGAGGACAGGGACTCATAATCTTTTGCATGTTCCTCTGTAGTGCCTTACACAAAATGAGAACTTGATTTACTTCATATTAAACACTTGATGTTTACAGTGTTAGGTGCTGAGCAAGACAAAAAATCTAAGATGGTACTCTCTCTGACCCCTTGGTCTAGTAATGATAATAATAATTGCTTGTATTGGCATAGTGTTTTAATGTTTGCAAAGTACTTTACAAAGAATATATCATTTTATCTTCACAACAGCCCCGGGAATTATGTGCTATTTATTATCCCTATTTTCCAGATGAACAATTGGAATCTGGGAGAGATTAAATGATTTGCCCAGGGTTACGCAGCTAATAAGTGATTTGACCTCAGATCTTCCTGATTGCAAATTCAGCTACTCTATCCACTTAACTGTCTTAGGAGGAGATATTAGAAGCTTGTCAGCTTAGCTTTCCAAATATATAATTAACAGCAAACTCTCATTTTTCCTTTTAACCCTTTGGAATAGAGAAAGGATATTCAGCTTCAGGCAGAGTGATAATTCTCAGCAAGGTAGACTCCCTAAGAGAAACCATGTGACCAAATTTAGGCAGCGGCCTTCTTGCTCACAGGGGAGGACTTTGTTGGTTCAAAACTGATTTGCTTCTCAAAGAGAAATATCAACCCATCTTCCAAACTAGGTATGAGAGCTTTGAATGCAAAAGATAGAAAGTTTCTTCCGGTTCTCAAAACCTGAAGATGCTTAGGGCATAGCAAAAAGGAACAGAACTCTAAAACCTAACCAGAAGGTATTTAAAGACACAGATCTTTTGAGAAGCCTTACTCTTGATCCTTTCTTGGCCAGTAAAACAAAAGACTTGACTCTTTCTTCTCTTCTCTGCTGGCAAGATAATCATCAATCGTCCGTTACTTTCTTCTTCAGGAAACCTCTTGCGTCTTATATTCTTAGAATTACTGTTAAGAATTAAGCTGTCAACTTAAATTGATAGAAATTCCTTTATAGATTTGTATATTATTAAGTGAGCTTGTAATTTTCCTAAGAAAATCCACATGCTTACTTGTCCCCAATAAATGTCTCTTTGAAGCAAATTTTTCTGTTGTTGTGTTTTTTGATCAAGGTTCAGTCCACCAAATGTCCTAGCAGCGATTACCAAGAAAGACTAGTGGCCCTTAATAGAATTAGGGTGTTACAGTCTAGTTAAGAGATTCTTAGTATAGACAAGTGGGCAGTCTTTTTCAATGTCTTCCTGAATGTCCATTTGCTCCAATGTTTGTTGCAAATAACTTGATCCCGATGTGGCATGTGAAGAAGTAACTAATACAAAATTATAGATACTACACGACTAAGAGATATATAAATAAGTTTCCATATGTGTTTAAGGTAGGAAAATGTAATTATGGTTAGAGAACGGGGAAAGCTCCCAGAAGGTCATCAGTGATCTAAATGTCAAACGGTAAGAAGAATTGGGGGAGGAAAGCAGGGCAGTCTAGACAGGGGCAGCAGCTTAAGCAAAATTGACATTGCAAATGTGTTTATGTTGGGGAAGGCAAAGACTGACTCGAGAATGAATGGATGATCATAGTGAGGTTGAAGCTAAGGATATTTTCACAGAATCTCAGATTGGTGAGACCTCAGAAGTCATCTTATCCTTCACCTTTGAAAGTTATCTTCCATTGTTTAATTTACAGACCTTCATCGACATCATACTCACCTACCTTTTTCTAAGGCAGCCCACCCACCTCACTTTCATACAACTCTTATTATTAGCAAGCATTTACTCTGTAGTTAGTTCATACAAGGAAAGGGTGCCTCCCTTCTCCTTGCCCAGAAGGGCAAAATCCACTTGGTAGCATGATACATACCTATCTTCATTGGTCTCCTAACGAGAGAGATGCTTCATGATTTAACTAGGCCTCAGAGATATTCCAGATAAGATAGTTCAAGATGAAATTGACGTGTATGTTATTTTGGTAGCTAAAGAAAATAAAATGCTGGCTAATCTCAGTTGTAGTCACAAGGCACTGGTTAATGTAATCATCAGTTCATTTTAAAACTTATTGGCATTAGACGATGTATATTGTTTAGCCAAGGTGCACACATTCTACAGGACATGTGTTTGTAAGAGTTTACAAGAAGTGTGATATTTTAGTTTGAACTTAATGGAAAATGTACTTGACTGATATTTTCCTTTTGTTATCTGGCTGTTTTTAATGGAAAGATATTTGTGGTTTTAATAGGGTTTTTTTTTTCTCCCATCTGTTTTGATCCTGCAATGAAATCATCTTGTCTTTGCCGACGGTCTGTTGTTATGGAAGTTATTGGGATGTGACAAATATAGTTCTTAAATTTTACCACAAGACCAAGCAAAGATGAGCTCTGTGGAGATCAAGCCTTGGTTCAGATGGTAGTGACTGGGAGTAATTGGCAATCCAAATGAGGACAATTTTGAAAACTGTGCATTGTGGGTGGGCAGAAGCAAAGCTCCTTGTCAGCTAATACTTAATACGTGCTACAGAGGGCTGTTGGGGTTGCCAGGCAACCAGCAGGAGGTACCTAGCAGAGGGAGAAGAGACCTGAATGAGCAAAAATTTGGGCGCTGTCACTCAGGGCTGGACAAGTATGGATTTGTCAAAGTTTTTTTGTTTTTGTTTTGTTTTTTTGTTTTTGAGTGAGCTGAGAAAATGTTCTCCCACTACTTTTTTTTATTTTCTATTTTACTGTTGTCTAGTGTCCTTTCTCTTTAGCTCTTTTCAAGCCAAAAGTAAAATTCCCCCTTTGTATTCTAAGCTTCCTGGTGCAAATCAAATTGATCCATAACCATCTCCACGATCACTGTCTTGCAAGTTTATTGGTCCAGAGCTAGAAGCTGATGGCCCTGCTTGGAATGTCCCATACACATGTTTCCTTGTGACTGCCAGTCAGCAACTCTTCCTGGCTGCCAGGGATTGATTTCAGAACTCCAGCAGAAGTTCAGCTCTAAACAAAAAACTCCCCAATGAAAGTTTGAAAGGAATCCTTCACACATTTTTAGAAGTTGTGCTTGTATTTTGTTCCATGGTGCTTTTTTTTTTCTTTCTAATAAACCTTTAATCTCCATCCCTTCAACAGATTTTGAGTTGAATTGATTACCTGACTCCCAGTGCAATACTGCAGTCTCCAGTGCAGAAAGACACATTAGATGGTTATCATACTGAATGTGGGCATATAATCTGCAACCTGCAATAACTTTTTTGTTTCCTCCTCTATCAAAGAAGTTTAGTCTTTTTCTAGCTTGGATTTAGGCTTTTAGAGCCTCCTATAGTCTAACAGCATGTCATGGTGAAAGAACTTGGGAGTCAGTGGACCTGGGTTCAGATCCCAGCTTCTTTACTACCTGTGACCTTAGTTAACCTCTTCAAACTACGTTACTTCTAAGGTCCAAATCTATGAGTCTATGTAACCCTGTCATTTTTCAACATTCATTTTTTTAAACTTTGAGTTCCAGATTTTCTCCTTCCTGCCCTTCTTTCACTTCTTGACAAGTCAAGCAACATGATATTGATTATATATGTGAAAGCATGCAAAACATTTCCATATTAGCTATGTTACAAAAGAAAACACACATATACACACATAAAGAAAATAAAAAGTATACTTCAGTCTGCACTCTGTTCATCAGCTCTCTCTCTGGAGGTGGATAGCATTTTTCATCATGAGTCCTTTGGAATTGTCTTGCATCATTGTCTTGATGAGAGTAGCTAAGGTTTTCACAGGTCATCCTTGTTACCATGTTGCTGTTACTATGTGCAATGTTCTCATTCTGGTCACTTCACTTTGCATCAGTTCTTACAAGACTTCCCAAGTTTTTCTGAAACCATCCTCATCATTTCTTATGGCACAAAAGAATTCTACCACAATCACATACCACAATTTGTTCAGCCATTCCCCAGTTGATGGGCATCCCCTCAATTTCCAATTCTTTGCCACCAGAAAAAGAACGGCTATAAATGTTGTCCACACGTAGGTCTTTTCCCTTTTCTTTGATCTCTTTGGGATACAGATGTAGTAGTCGTATTGTTGGGTCAAAGTATATGCATAGTTTTATAGCCCTTTGGGCCTGGTTCTGAATTGTTCTCTAGAGTGGTTGAACAAATTCACAACTCTACCAATAGTGCATTAGTGTCCCTATTTTTTCAACTCCCCTCCTATGCCGTAGTTTCCCCTCCCTTCCCTTCCAATAACCTCCCTTTATGTAAACCTGTAAGTTTTTCAGAGACTCAGCTCTGGTCCCACTTCCTTTTGTGAAGCAAAACCTTTTCAGATTGTTCTTAGCCTAAATCATCTCCTTTCTCTAAACTTTTATTGCATTTAATACTACATAATTCAAAGCCTAATTGTCCTTAGAATTTTTTATTAGAGTCCTTAATAAGTCGAATAAGTGGACTTAGTAAATTCTTGTTGATAGGTTGATTGTGAACAATGACTGGCACCTAGTAGGCCCACAGTAAATGCTTGTAGATTCCCATTTCATATATTTCTCTGTTTTCCCGTAGTCACCCCTGTCATGGTGCTAGGCACTCAGTGTGGATGCTTATGAACCCTTCTTGATTGTGTAGTATGACACTGTATGCCACCAGCTTAAAGACTTTGGTTTCTTCTATAGGGGCCACTTCCACTGTTCTACGGTCCTTGTCCCCTTGACACTTCTTATTTCTGCCTTGTAGAAGGCTTTGTCCACAACTGGGATTTCCTCATTTTCCTAGAGGTAGGAGGCACGGTTTGAGGTTGTTTTAACGCTTCCTTAAAGTGTGTCTTTGGTTCTTCACATATATTTCTGTAGTAGTATTTCCCATTGTGTAGATGCTAGGGATGCAAAATGAAGCATTAACCTCTTTGGTGGAATCAGAAAAGTATGGAACGTGGGATCAGGTTCAGTGGATCTGGACTGCAGGACCTGGGTTTAAATTTTGGTTCTCAAATAATATAAGTGAGATTTTGAATAAGTCATTTGACTTTTCTAGACCACGGTTTCCTCATTTGTAAAATGAAGTCGTTGGACCAGATAGTCTTTAATGTTCCTTTCTATAGTACTGTGACAAAATTCTCCCCCCCCACACACACCCTTAGATACTAATGATCTAGAACCTCTAGATTCAAGTTGTAGCTCTGACACTTTCCAGCTATTTGACCCTGAGTATATTACTTAACCCATTACTCTTTGAGCATCAGTTTCCTTGTCTATAAAAGAATAATACTCATACTACCTCCCTGTCATAGGGTTGTTAATGAGGAAAGTACTTTATAAACCTCAAAGCACTTAGAAATGAGTTATTATTGCTTTAATATCTGGATGGATTCATGAGCTCATAATGTGGGCAAACCTTCTGCTGGTATAGATCATAGCCCATCCTTTCCTTCTTGTCCTGTGTTATCCTTCTGGTTTATAACTCCCCCATAGAGAATCCATCAAGTATACTGAAGACCTTCCTCTGTATTTATTATTATCATTATTATTATTATGGGCAATAATAGCTAGAATTTACATAGTGCTTTATAAATATATCATTTGATCCTCACAACTTCCCTGAGAGGAGGTAGGTGCTGTTATCCCCATTTTACAGTTGAGAAAACTGAAGCAAACAAGTTAAATGGACAAATGCCAAGGATCATATAGCTAGTAAGTGTCTGAGGCAGGATTTGAACACAAGACTTCCTTACTCCAGACCTATCTATTTCCACTGTGCCACATAATGTACAGCATATACTCAAGTAACTATGTTGCAAGTTAGATTAGTGGTATTAGAGAGTCCCTGAAAGGCTTCGTGGAGGAGGTGCCACTTCATCTGGACCTTTGAAAAGGGAAATGCTCTCAGTGGGCAAAGATGAGTGGTGATTCATTTCCAGGTATGGAGAGATAGAGTAGGTAAAGACAGAGTACTGTGTTATGAAAATGCTTGTTTTGTTATGTGAGTTGAAAATAAAAGAAATTTGTTTAAAAAAAAAATTCTTAAGAGTGGCTCCAACGGGCCACATGAGGTCATGGTTCAATTAGTCCAGTTCAGATGAAGGGTAGTATTCATAGAGTGATGTTATATAAAGCTGAAAAGTAGGCTGGGGCCAGATTGTTAAATGCCTTGAATGCCAGGGTGAGGCATTTGAACTTTATTAAATAGGCAGCAGCTAACTGAGTCTTTATGAGCAAAGGAATAACATGATCTGACTTTTGTATTAGGAAGGTTATTCTGACAGTGATGTGAAGGGTAGATGAGAGGGAGGAGAAGTAGGGAGAATATGAAGGCAGAAGATTTACATATCTTCTTGTAATTCATTCTACCTATTGGAAGCCCTGGCAGATGGGAATTAGATAGGAATAAACATTCCTTTGAAATAGAAGGCTAGCTATTTTTTAGGACTTCATTTCTATTGATCATAAGGACAGTGGGCACTCTTTTTTTGTTTTGTTTTGGCTAGGCAGGGGGTTAAGTGACTTGCCCAGGGTCACAAAGCTAGTAAGTGTTACGTATCTGAGGCTGGATTTGAACTCGGGTCCTTCTGAATACAGGGCCTATGCACTGCACCACCTAGCTGCCCCTTACAGTGAACACTCTTAATTAAGATTTGAGGAGCCCCGGTGAGGGATTGGGGGAGACATTTGAATTGTTCAAGCATGGAAAAAAAGAATTCTAGGAATATGAGGTGCAGTAGAGAAGGAAGACACAAGAAAAATTATGAGTCACAAAGCAAAGCTAGTATCTGTCTGCATCTCTCTCTCTCTCTCTCTCTCTCTCTCTCTCTCTCTCTCTCTCTGCATCTCTCTCTCTCTCCTTCTCTCTTCTCAGATTCCAGCACAGAATCTTTGACTTGGCCTGGTTTTCCCCCTCCTTAGGCAACGTATTGGCTCTTTGTTCTTGGGGGAGCTCCCTCTGTTAAAACCAAACTGGTACAGACACCTGATTGGCTGAGTCTACTGCAGCCCAGAACTCCCATGCTCAAGAGGTCTACCAACCTCAGCCTCCACATTAGCAGAGATTACAGGTATGCTACCAGTGCCAGAGCGAGAGTCTGTCTCTCTGTGTCTCTGTCTCTCTATCTTTCCCCCTCCCCTCCATTTGAGAACACAAGAGAAACAAACCTTTGTTAAAAACATATACAGTTGAGCAAAACCAGGAGAACATTGTACACAGTAACAATAACCATGCAATAATCAACTATGATTGACTTAGCCCTTAACAATACAATGATTAAAGACAATTCCAAAAGACGCATGAGGGAAAATGCTGTCAACATCCAGAGAAAGATCTGATGGAGTCCGAAAGCAGATTAAAGCATACTATTTTTGCTTTTTTTCCCCCGTGGTTTTTTCCTTTTGTTTCTTTTTTTCCATAACATGACTAATGTGGAAATATGTTTTGCATTATTGCACATGTATAACCTCTATCAGATTGCTTGCCATCTTGGGGAGGTGGGACGGAAGGGAGGGAGAAAACTTTGAGAAAAACTTGTAATCTCTCAAAAAATGACTGCTGAAAATTGTTTTTAAATATGATTGGAAAAAATGAAATACTATTAATATATATGTATATATGTATCCATGTATGTAGTCAAGGAAAATACTGGTTTTTGAAAACAAGTTCCATAGACTTCTGCAGCTTATGCTAGCCAGGTAAATCCTCTGGATACCTGCATCTAATTACAGTGGTAGAAGAGAGATCCAAGACATGGTATTAAAAACCTCTCCTCCAGTTCACATTGACCCTTTACAACCCAATTAGTACATTAATATCTCCACATAGTAGAATGACAAGAAAGAGCCTCCAGTATACTGGCTAGCTCCTTTGATGAAAATTTATAGAATTACACAGACAAAGATCACACAGAATGAGAGGGCATGGATAGATTTCACCTTACATCAGGGAATTGAGAAGTCATGTTGATGAAATCACAGATTTACCAAAGTAATATCTTTATCTTCCCGTATTAGACTATAAATTCCTTGGGGACAGAAATTCTATGTTAGACATTTTTATATCTCCCACAGTACTCAGCTCAGTCCCTAGCTGATAGCATGTGCTCTGTAAAAATTTGCTGACTAAATATAAGACTTGGAAAAAAAAAAGCATAGATTTTCAAACAGTCACATTGGAAAAGGACATATGCAGTTCACTGTGTAATGACACCTTTTTCCACAAAACCCCATAAATGTCCAGTTTCCATAGCTTCATACCCTTTTTGTGCCCCACCTAAAACACTGCATCCCCAGGCTCTAGGACAAAGCTGATTCCTTGGGGGAAGAACTAGAAGGACCCGTTAGTACTTGACTTTGACGGTTTGGCCTTGCCTCCAGTACTATTCTGATTGAATACCCTGATACTAGTAACTGAGCTCTTGATTTTTTTCTCAGAATCAAGTAGCTGTTTCCTTTATTTGCCTTAACTGCCCTGCCGTCCACTTACACATATAACATTGTTATCCATCCTTAAACCCCTACCTAGCTCCCTTGCCTTGTAAAAGGACTGAAGCCTGCTTTATTCTGTTGTCCTGTGGATTGGAATATTGCCCCAAACACTAGTTCTGGTTTCTGGGGACCAGGCTTGCTTTCCTAGACCTGCTTCTAATTCCTACTGCAAGGCTTCCCTGGTTCTTTATCACCGATTTGCCATCCTGTACAAATCTCTGGCTGTTGCCCACTTCTGGGGCTTCTGCTGATTAACTACTTGACTCTTCTGAGATTGCCAGACCCAGAGGTCTCACACACAATATGCTATCTATGGCTACTGAGGAGCTGTGGCAATACCATCTTAAACAGTAGGCCCTACCTGTATCTTATCTGTTGATACCCACCATGTTTGTATTGTCTTGATGTTCAGGCCTTGGGCAAGATGCCATCCTTAGCCTGTTTATGTTTAGTCATTTTCAGTTGTGTCTGACTCTTCATGACCCCATTTGGGGTTTTCTTGGGAGAGATATTGGAGTGGCTTGCCATTTCCCTCTCCAACTCATTTTACAGATGAGTAAGCTGAGGTAAACAGGGTTAAGTGACATGCCCAGGGTCACACTAGGAAGTGTCTGAGGCCAGATATGAACTCAGAAAGATGAATCTTCCTGACTCTAGGCACAGACTTTATCCCACTGCACCACCTAGCTGCCCAACTGCTTTACTGGAATCCAAAGCACTCTGGCAATACCATCATGTTTAGGAACTGACCTCTTTAGAGGCAGCTTGGTGGTGCCATGAATACAGAGTTGGCCTGAAGTTAAAAGACCCAAGTTGAGCAACTTGCCTGCCTTGGTTTCTTTATGTCTATAAAATAGAGATAGTAATATCAACTACCTCACTGTGTTGTGAGGATCAAATGAGGTAATATTTGTAAAGTTTTTAGCACAGTGCCTAAAATGTCGAAGGCACTTAATAAGTACTTTCCTCTTTCCCTCCCTCCCTTTATTCCTTCCTTCCTTCCCATAGTATAATCCTAGGTTATCTAGTTAGCCACTGTGAATACAGTCTTCCCTTCCCTATCTAATGAGCTAGTGTCCTGACAGCTTGGTCTAATAATATACTTTGATAGAATGAAGTTGGAGTGTTCCCTGTTGTCTTGACTCTACTTTATTCATGCTATCGCAAGCATATTCTAGATAGTGGACTACATAGTCCATGATAAACTTTTTTTCTTTTGCTAAGAATGTTTTAAACAAATTGTGTTCTGATGCACCCTCATGTCATGCAAGTGGCCCTGGATTCTCAAAGGCTCTGGCAGTGGAACACAAATATTACCAGGTTATGCCATGTTGGGGAGGTTTCAGGTAGGGTCTCAGCAGCAGAGTGCATCTGCTTTTCAAGGATCAGCCCAGCTCAGTGTGGAAAGACTTGTCAGCCGTTACACTGGCCATAATAACCCGAGAAACAACATCTACTTCTGCCATGATGATGGCAAAAATGTTGAAAGAGGGCTAGAAAGTACTGAGAATCACAGGTTTGGACAGTCTATAAACTGTACCTCAGTTACAAGTACTCTAAATGTGAGATCTTTTGTCCAGTGCTCAAGAAGTAATCATACTCCTGGAGGAGCGAATCCTATTAATTTTGAGATCCTTGATGTTAATAAAATAGAAGGAAGTTTCAGCTGAATGGAAGGATGGCCCACAGGTCGTCTTTAGAGAGGCAAAAAAGGGGGTGGGTAGAGTTGATTTTGATTGTGCAACGAGAATCCTAATTTCATCAGATATTTGGTCATCTTGAATTGCTTGGAGCTCTTTGAAGTATTTGCCAAAAGGTCATCATACAAATAATTGCAGCTTATGTACCACCATCTGCTATAGAAGATGAGAAGAGGTAAGGGAATTCTACAAAGTACTCAATAAGACCCTTCAAATGAAATCATACACATCTGTTACCTGGTGACTTCAGTGCAATGGTGGGTGTGGGTGAGGATGCTAAACTCTTTTTTGGAAAATATGGATCAGGAACAAGGAATGGAAGAGACCAAAGACTCAGACTTCATTGAAACCTTATGATTATCATCATCAATACCTTTTTCAAGAAAAGCATCAGAAATCAGTGGACATGGCAAGTATTGAATATCATCTCTCTCTCTCTCTCTCTCTCTCTCTCTCTCTCTCTCTCTCTCTCTCACTCACACACACACACACACAGAAGTAGTATATTAACAAGTGTCAAATAATTTTCCATTGATTTAAAAGTCATTCCTGAATTGGCTTATCTATGCCATCAGACCAGGAGTTTGGTAGAGCAAAGATCAAAACTACTACAAAGTTAGACAAGTAAAAATGAGGAAAAGATATGGCACACAATTAAAACAACTTTAACCTGACCTATCTAAACAAGTTGTTGATGAGGAAATAGGGATATGAAGAAAGGGCATAGACACCAATTATAGTACTATCCTGTGGAAGTTCAGTTTCTATAAATCCATTGCCATAATGAAGGGGGAAAAGTAACTAAAAAGGGTTTTAGTCAGCAAACACTTGACTTTCTTGCCAAATACAGAGATAGGGCAGGTGATGGAAATGCTAGTTTGCTAGTTTAGAATATCATCTCATTTATGATGGACAGATCCAATTCAAAAAAAAATCATCCCGAGAGCATTTTAGGATGAAGCTGGAAGGACAACAGAAAAATAAAACATGGAAAAGATCTGCAAAGATTTTATACCAAACTCTTACCTATCAAAGAAAATGGAATCATCTCACTTGGATTACCATCACAGTCCCAGATTCGCTTATAAATTAGTTAGAAGTTGCATTAAAGGAACAAAGAAAGATTGGAAGACAGTAAAGAAAGCCGTATTTATTGAAGGAAAATAATCAAAAAAGAAAGGGATGGTCAAGGATGATGGATACAGGGCATTCTTGTGGGGTCGTGTATAGAAGTAGATGCCCCATAGGGGCATGGAGACAATAGGGTACTCTATCTCCTAACCAATAAAATCTGACAAGAAATTTCACTTAAAGGTCTGTTGTATTTACTCTTTGCTTTGCAATGTTAGTTATTTCTTGGTTGTCAGCCTCTCTTTTGCCTTTTACAATATTGTATTCCAGTATCTCCCCTCGTTTAGGTTTTGTGTGATTCTTGCTGACTGTAGTTGTTTAGTACTTGAATTGCTTCTTTCTGGATGTTTTTTTCTTTGATGAGGAAGCTCCGGATGTTGGCTGTGCCATTCCCAATGCTTTTCCTTTGGGGTTTCCTTTCAGCAGGTGGACATTGGATTCTTTCTATCTTGACTTTACCCTCTGCTTTTAATGGATCTGGGGTTTTCGTTTATGATTTCTTAAAATAAAATGTACAGGCTTTTTTTTTTTTAATCATTGTTTTCAGGGAGCCTGATGATTCTTGAATTATCTTTTCTTGCCCTATTTTCCAGGAAAGGCCTATCTTTTCAAATCAAATGTTTTCCCTGCTCTGGTGTATGGTTATGAATCTTAGAACACCATAGCTTTAAAGGAATCAAAGTTATAGATGATCCAAAAGACAAGGGAGAGAAGTTTAGTGGACCTGAATAGTTTACAGCCCATTTCTAATAATGATCTATACTCAGAAACTGGTATAAGGGATATTATTTTTAAGGGAATTGATGATCAGAAGAGGAGGGAGGTCAGTCATGTCAAAAAGCAGGGATAACAGACATTCTCAGTGCTGAAGGTATACCCTTGACATGTTTTAAAAAAAGAGAGAAAAAAAGAAGACCACAACCTAGAGAGAGGCCTCTAGTACTCTAGATAATTCTTCTAAGTGAGGTCCATGAAAGAAATGGAAAGACATATCCAAGGATAAGAAGGGAGGAATGGGCTATGATTTGTACCATTGAGGAGAATATATACATTATTAAGATCACAGGGTCTTTTGAAAAACATTTTTAGTAACATGTATTTTTCCATTAATCTCTCCTTCCCCATCAGCCCCCACTGAGCAAATTAAAAAAAAAAAAACCATAATAAGTCCCCTAGTACATATCTATATAGTCCTGTAAAACAAATTTCCTTATTAGCTATGTCTGAGAAGGTAAGATTCCTTATTATAAGTTCACCCCTTCTCTCTCACAAGGTGATTGGAGTATTTTATCTTTATTCTTTTGAAATGGTAGAATGGTTTGCCATGCCCTTGCCATTGAAATGATTTTTCATTGTGTCATTCAGAATTCTTTCTAAGTAGCTTTTTTCTCTGTATACAATTGTTTATCATAGTAGGAATTATTCTAGTTTTGCTCATTTCACTCAACATCAGTTCATAAAAGTCTTCTCAGTTTTCCTCCAAAATTACCCATACACTCTTATAGTAAAATAATATTCCGTTACATTCATATTCCATGATTTATTTAGCCATTCCCCAATAGGAGAATAATAATTTTTGGCTAGTACAGAAAGAGCTCCTATAAATATTTTTGTACATTTGTAACCTTTTCTCCTTTCTTTGATTTCTTTGGGGGTATAGGTCTACCAGCGATATAGCTGCATCAACAGGTACATGCGTAGTTTTGTAATTTGCTGGGCCTAGTTCCAAATTGCTTTGCCTAATAGTTCCACCAGCAGTGCCTGTTTTCACATAGCCTGTCCTACATTTTTCTGTTTGAGGGAGGCCTCAAAGTTGTGTTAATTTGCAATACCCAGCCTGGTGGCCCTGTACCTTATAGAATTTGAGCCAGGAAGGCAGAAACAATGTCATAAGGGCATACTGATGCACACCTTTAAGTAACACACCATGATCTTAATGATCAGTCTAGGAATTCTCTGTAACATACTACAAAGCATCAGGAACTAGCCTCCAGGGAGCTTTGGGAATGGCAAAGCTCCTCTCCAATTTTGTTCAATGCAAGTGTTCATTGAGCACCCACAGTGCATCAAGGTTTTATGTAATCCACAGGGCAGCCTGAGTCAGAAACCTGGACGGTATACAAAAACCATTCCTTGATCTTTTTTTTAAATTAATTAATTGTTAGTTTTCAACATTCACTTCCACAAGATTTTGAGTTCCAGATCTTCTCCCCATCTCTTCGCTTCCCCCATCCCAAGATGGCATGCATTCTGAATACCTTTTCCCCCAATCTGCCCTCCCTTCTATCACCACCTCCCCCTTATCCCCTTCCATTTCTATCTTCCTGTAGGGCAGGGTAGATTTCTATACCACATTGCCTGTACGTCTTATTTCCCAGTTGCATGTAAAAACAATTTTTTAACATTCATTTTTAAAACTTTGAGTTCCAAATTCTCTCCCTTCCTCCCTCTCCACCCACCCTCATTGAGAAGGCAAGCAATTTGATATAGGTTATACATGTGCAGTCATGCAAAGCACTTCCATAATAGTCATGTTGTGAAAGACTATTTCTCTCCATCCTATCCCTCCACCCTTTTTTTCTATTCTCGCCTTTAACCCTGTCCTTCCTCAAAAATGTTTGCTTCTGATTACCCCCTTTACCAATCTGCCCTCCATTTTGTTATCCCTGTCTTTCTTATCCCCTTCTCCCCTATTTTCCTAAGATAGATTTCCATACCCAATTGAGTGTGTATGTTATTCCCTCCTTAAGCCAAATCCAACGAGAGTAAAATTCACTCATTCTCTCTCACCTCCCCCCTTTCCCTCTACTGTAAAAGCTTTTTCTTTCCTCTTTTATGTAAGATAATTTACCCTGTTCTACCTCTCCCTTTCTCCTTCTCCCAGTATAATCCTCTCTCACCCCTTAATTTTATTTTTTAGATATCATCCCTTCATATTCAACTCACCCCATGCCCTCTATATGTACATATATTCCCTCCAAGTACCCTAATACTGAGAAAGGTTTCATGAATTACAAATATCATCTTTCTGTGTAGGAATATAAACAGTTTAACTTTAATATGTCCCTTATGATTTCTCTTTCCTGTTCACTTTTTCATGCTTCTCTTGAGTCATGTATTTGAAAGTCAAATTTTCTATTCAACTCTGGTCTTTTCATGAAGAATGCTTGAAAGTCCTCTATTTCATTGAATTTCCATTTTTTCCCCTGAAGGATTATACTCAGTTTTGCTGGGTAGGTGATTCTTGGTTTTAATCCTAGCTCCTTTGACCTCTGGAATACCATACTCCAAGCCTTAATCCCTTAATGTAGAAGCTGCTAAATCTTGTGTTATCCTGATTGTGTTGCCACAGTACTTGAATTGTTTCTTTCTGGTTGCTTGCAATATTTTCTCCTTGACTGGGAACTCTGGAATTTGGCTGTGATATTCCTAGGAGTTTTCCTTTGGGGATCTCTTTCGGGAAGTGATAAGTGGATTCTTTCCATTTCTGTTTTACCTTCTGATTCTAGAATATCAAGGAAGTTTTTCTTGATAATTTCTTGAAAGATGATCTCTAGGCTCTTTTTTTGATCATGGCTTTTCAGGTAGTTCAATAATTTTTCAGTTCTCTTTCCTGTATCTATTTTCCAGGTCAGTTGTTTTTCCAGTGAGATATTTCACATTGTCTTCTATTTTTTCATTCTTTTGGTTTTGTTTTATAATTTCTTCATCTCTCATAGAGTCGTTAGTTTCCATTTGCTCCATTCTAATTTTTAAGGAATTATTTTCTTCAGTGAGCTTTTGGACTTCCTTTTCCATTTGGCCAGTTCTGCTTTTTAAGGCGTTCTTCTCCTTATTGGCTTTTTGGACGTCCTTTGCCATTTGGGTTAGGCTATTTTTTAAGGTGTTATTTTCTTCAGTATTTTTTTGGGTCTCCTTTAGCAAGCTGTTGACTTGTTTTTCATGATTTTCTCGCATCACTCTCATTTCTCTTCCCAGTTTTTCCCCTACTTCTGTTACTTGCTTTTCAAAATTCTTTTTGAGCTCTACCATGGTCTGAGACAATTCATATTTTTCTTGGAGGCTTTGGATGTAGGAGCTTTGACTTTGTTGTCTTTTTCTGGTTGTGTAGTTCCATTTTCTTTGTTACCAAAGTAAGATTTTATAGTCTTGAGTTTGTTTTTTTTCTTTCTGTTGCTTGTTCATGTTCCCGTCCAATTACTTGACTTTTTAACTCTTTGTTAAGGTAGAGCTCCACTTCCAGTGTGGAGGTATACTGTCTCAAGCTTCAGGGGTTTTGTGCAGCTGTTTTCAGAGATACTTCTAGGGACCTGTAAATTTTCAGTTCTTCCATGGTGGTAGGATCCAAGGAGAGGTGTTTACTCGTTTCCTGGCCTATGCTCTGGTCTATGAGTGATCACCAGCACTCTTTTCTGCCTTGGAACTGTGAGGAGGATTCCTTCTCCACCACCACTGCAAGCTCCACCATGCCAGTGCTCCTCCTTGCCAGTATTTCTGCTTGCCCCAGGACCACCACCCAGGACTATGACCCAGATCCAAGCACAGGCAAAGCAAGAGAATCCTGCCTCAGTTCCAGCAAAGAGATTCCTGCAATCCCCCTCTGATTAGCAGCTCAGTCCCCCCCATCTGTGGGCCAGGATCTCCAGAAGCAGCCACTGCTGCCATGGCCACTTCCCCAGGGCCATACTAGGGCCAGGGCTGGATTGCGCTCCTTTTCATCCAGGTCCAACAGACCTTTCCCACTGACCTTCTAAGTTGTCTTTGGCGTATGTGGGTTGAGAAGTCTGGAATCCACCACAGCCTCCTGTGATTTAGTCTCCTGAGACCTGCTCTGGATTTTCTGGAGCCCTGTCTTTGCCTGCACAGCCCACACTGAACTGCCCTCCTTTCCCAGCCCAGCCCAACAGACCTTTCCTAGCAACCATCCAGGTTTTCTTCGGCTGGAAATTTGTTTCACTGTCTTTTTGTGGGTTCTGTTGCTCTAGATTTTGTTTAGAGTCATTTTTTACGAGTATTTGGAAGGATTTGGGGGGAGAGCTCAAGTAAATCACTGTTTTCACTCTGCCATCTTGGCTTGGCCCCCCCATTCCTTTATCTTTAGTTCCAGCCATACCCATACATACAAAATGTCAGCTGTGCGGTTTTGCATGCAAGATAGAATTCTTGCATTCAAAGTATATATCTACTTGTGTAGACACATACACATATATGTGCATATACTTGTGTGTGTGTCTATATATGTGTATACGCAGACACGTGTGTATAAACTACATCTATACTACGTATGTTTTTGTTCAGTTGTTTTTAGTCGTGTCTGACTCTTTGTGACCTCATTTGGAGTTTTCTTGACAAAGCTATTGAAGTGGTTTTCCATTTCCTTCTCCAGCTCATTTTCCAGATGAGGCAAACAGGGTTAGGTGACTTGGCCAGGATCACATGACTCGGAAGTGTCTAAGGCCAGATTTAAACTCAAGTCTTCCTGACTACAGGCCTGGTGGTCTATCCACTGTACCACCTAGCTACCCTATACATTCTCCCTATCTCTCTCTCTCTCTCTCCCCCTCCATATATATATATACATATATATATATACACACACACATACATACATATGTATATATCTATCTGTGTGTGTGTGTGTGTGTGTATATATATATGCATGTAGGTACGTATATATGCTGTATCTGTGTATCTATTTACACACACACTACTTCTGTACTATATATAAACATATAGTGTAGGAGGGGAAAGAAGATGTAAGGGAAATATCTTGGGGTTTTCATTAAACCTTAGTACCAACTCTCTGTTAGCGCCTGTGAAGCAACAGCTAGGAAGACAGTAAAGTAAAAAAGCAGACAACTTTCATGCTTTGCCATTCCCTCCAGTGTGTGACCATGGATAATTCCCTTAACCTCCCTGTCTGTCTGTAAAACAACGGGATCAGATTAGATCATCACATTCTAGCTCTAGTTCTTACCTTCTGTGATTCTTAGGATTCTTTGTTCTGATCCCATGTCAATGTTTTTCTTTTGTTTCTTTGTTTTCCTTTGTTAATTTTTATTCTGAGCCATCAATGTGTCACTGTTAAGTCTTCCTTAGATTTAGTTTGCGAAATTAGAGTCCAGAAGTTTGGTTCAGAGTTGGTATTGACAGCTTGGGAAAACTGGAAGGTATGGGATCCATGGTGCATGTGGACTGCATAGGTTCCCAAAGTGGGCAACACCACCTCCTAGGCAGTGCTGGAATAATCCAAGGGGGCAGTAGTAGTTTGAAATGATGCAAATTTCAAAAAAAAAACAAAAAACAAAAAAAACCATAAAGGATTAAAGAAAGTAGATTTCCAGTAGAGTGCTGAGTAATTTTTTTTTTTTTTTAAAGAGAGTGGTTGGCCAGAGAAGTTTGGGAACTTCTGAAAGGTTAGTCTTGACAAGTAGGGCTACTCCATCTGAGAAGAGGAAAATGCAGTAGAAAGTGATGATGTCAAGAGATTTTGAGATAAAGGGAAGGGAAAAGAGAGGTCTCCTAGGGAATAGTTTCAATTTCTCAGTAAAGTAAGAGTCAACATCTCAGTTGGAAGATATTAAGTCTGATTAACTTAATTCTGAACTAAGATATTAATGGGGGAGGATGGTTTAATGTGGTAGGTTTACCAATTAACACGGAGGGGATGGGGTAAGGGAGAAAGAAGCATTTATTAAGTACCTACTGCGTGCTAGGTACTTACCAGCACTGTGCCAATCAACCTAATTAAGTTGGTACTAAGGTTTCATGATGACATAAAGAGGGGCAACCACTCTATTTTTTTTTTCATAAAATATGAATGTCCCAAGATATTTTTAGTTTGGGAAGGCTTTGGGACACTCCTTAAATTATACCACATTAGTCACTGCCTACCTGGTCTGTAGTTAAAGCAGGCCTTACCAGAATTACCAGGGGTATGGGCTCATAGGTCCACACAGCATACTCCTCTCGTTTTGTTTCAGTCCCTTCACTGGGGACTCCATGTCTTCTCTTCCCTTCACTATAACCTACATTCTTAGCTCCTGGCAAACAATTTCATCCTCTGTTGATGCCTGGTGAAATCTTACTTCTTTAAGACCCAACTCAAATGTTACTTACCTCTTACACAAAACTTTGCTTGCTTCAACTCATCTTTTTTTCCTTAAAATTCTCAGTTCCTTTGTACCTCCCTTATGCACTTACCACATTTATTTCATATTACAGTTATCTTCATACATATCTTATCTCCCTTACTGTATTGTAGTTCCTTGAGGGTAAGGACCATGTCTTATTTTATTCCCACAGTACCTGATAGTGCATTACACGTAATGGATGCTTAATAAATGTTTGTTGATTTGGATCATTGATTGAAAAATAAGCTATGTGACTTCACCATTAGAGCAGTTATTTGGGGTGCGGGGGAGGAGGTTGAGGAAATCTCTCCACCCCCCATTGGTTTTAGTCAGCTGCATAGTCTGACTGTGGTGACTTTATGTTCCTCAAGAAAATAAGATTCAAAGGCCCATCAGTGCAGTCACTTACGTATCTGCACTGTTTGTTCGTGGGATGTAATGAAGAAATCTTACTGTTTCAGGAAGTTGTGTTGATGTTTTATAGAGGTTTCTCCTAAAGTTCTACTGTTAGTGAACCCTAAAGGTATGATAATTTTGGAGGACATAGGAAAACTAATTGGGAAAGATTGCTTCAAATTTTGATTCACCAATTACCATATTGGTCTAAATAAGTGGCACTCTTAAAATGAAATCTCTTTGAACTGACAAAAAAAGTATGAGTTCTTTATAGGTATGCACTGAAAAATTATAATGTGTTTATATGTACTCTTTAGGGTTTCTTAAATGTTTTTGTTTTGTTTTGTTTTTGTTTTGTTTTGTTTTTGTTTTGTTTTTGATGAGGCAATCTGGGTTAAGTCACTTGTCCAGGGTCGCACAGCTAGTGTTAAGTGTCTAAGGCTGGATTTGAACTCAGGTCCTCTTGACTCCCAGGCCAGAGCTCTATTACTGTGCCACCTAACTACCCCTTTTAAATTTTTTTTATGAAATAGAGGTGTTTTATGTAACTATAATGCAGTTAATCAGTCTATAGATTGTTATTTTTGGACTTGCTATGTGATGAAGACAGTCTTACTAGATAAAATTAAGAGCTTTTGAAGGTCGGTGACAGGCATTGCTTGGATGGTATTCATAATTTAAGTCAGTTGTTCCCCAACTTTATATAGTGATGCCTCTAGCTTTTTACAGAAAAGTCATGCTCCCCGCAGTCAGTAAACAAAAATAACTTTAACTTGTATGTTTATTTAAAAAAATTTTAAAAATTACTGTATACATATAACAATATATGTCTTAAGTACAATAAAAATATAACATTCAGACACTGACAAAAATCCTTTAGAATTTTATGTTTATACCTTAAAAAATAATAACTGTCATATGGGGAGTGGCAAAGGGTATTGACTCAGTGTTACCCCACTACTCAGACCAGAGTAGCACAAGCCCAGGTGCCCTGAAGTTCCTAACACTGTCCTGAAACATTAGAGAGGATTCTGAAGATTCAGCACTCTGAACCTCAAAAACCTAAGGGGGCTTAAGTCCAGAGATCAGCACAAAGACACAGGCAGGCCAGGCAAGAACAGGCAGAAATGGTCCTATCCAAAAGTAAAGTGGAGATCAGAGCCTGGCCCTGGCACAAAGCCCCAATTCAGGGATCTGGAGAATTTAGGAAATCAAAGAAAACACCAAATATTTAAGAAAATATTGTGTATCTATAGATTTCCAAAAGGAGCAAATGACTGTTTAACAACTTTAAGCAGAGACTCAAAAGGAAAACAATGGATTTTCCACATGGACTTCATAAATACCTTAAAGTAAGACATAAGAAGTGAAATCAAAGCTCAGAAAGAATTAGAAAGAGAACAGATATTATAGAAGAGAACATAGTACACTTGAACCCAAGAAATGAACTGCTAAATATGTCAAACAGAAAGCATTTACTGAGATAGCAAGGAATATTTGAACAAAATAAAAAGATCAAGGGAAAAAAAGACGAAAGTATAATTAATATACCTGATATCCAGGTTGCCTCTCTGTTTTGCATCTGCTCCTCTGCCTGGTTTCATTTGCACAGAACAAGATGCCCTCCCAGGATAAGCTCATCACTTATAAACTCACTGCTGTACTGCTTACTCAAGCCTGGACTGACTCCATCTCCACTTGGCCTCTTCTCCCCTCTGATTGGAGGGCTGGAGGGTAGAGTAATAAATTCTCCCCTGCCCCCCCCATTCCCCCACATCATGCCATCCTTTATAAAGGGCAGTAACTAGACTATTCAGTCACTCTACTTTGCATCTGCTGCCCTGCTTGGTTTCAACTCCATGAAAACCTTGTTTCCCAGCCCGCACATTCCCACCCCCCCCACCTCCTCCTGGCTTTCTTGCCTCTTTTTATATGTTGTCTCTCCCTTTAGACATTATGTAATGTAAGCTCATTGAAGGCAGGGACTCCTTCATTTCATTAGTTGTGTTGCCAGCACATACATGTACCTGGCAGATTGTAGTCATTTAATAAATGTGAATTGGATGCTAAAAAACTATTGAAAAACAGGTCAAGGAGAGATCATTTGAGAATCGCTGGACTTGGGGCAGTGTCAGGTTGGTGGAGTGAAAGGAAACATTAGTCTAGCTCCCTCTCCACATACCTCCTTGAAAAAGACCTAGAGAATTCTGCAGATGGTATACTGATTGGGAAATCCAGAAGGAAGTCGCAGTCATTTTTTTTTTCCCAGCCCACGGCAGCTTAGGAAAATGGATAGAGGTCTGCAGGTTCTGGTAAGGAGGTCTGATTAGAAGCAGACATGGCTGTGATGATATCAGTAGGAAGCCTTCCAGTACCCAGGGACCGAGAAAGGATAAGACAGGGGACTAGAAAAAGATTACAAGGGTTCTTGAGGAAGTGCTGGGTGCAGGAGTAGGTGCCATCTGGCAGCTTGGTTGCCTACCACCCAGTTCCAGGTCACAGATCCAAGGAGAAGTGGTTGTAAGCATTGGCCCTAACTGTGTATTGCACCTGGAACAAGTTCTGGAAGGAAATGATGTCATTGTGTAGCTCTAATCGCAGGAATGGAGCGCAGTGCTGCAGACAAATGGGAGCTGCCAGTTCGGTTGCTTTAAATCTGCAGAACCTCCCAGCAGTCCAGTAATTGTTGAATCCAGCAGCAATCTGCTGAAATTTCCAACCAGAAACAAGCTGATAGACCCAAACCTGGGTCGAGAGTTTGCCGATCTATTTACCAGTAGGGCAGTGAACAGATTCTCCTCGGCCCCTTCTTCCCCACCCCAGTCACATCACTTCGGAAGCACTGAAAGCTTGTAGGCCCCTGTTTAGATCTGTGAAAGCCACAGAAGGACGTAAAGGGACAAAAGCTCAAACCAGATCCCCCTTCTTGCTCCCAGAATTGTGCAGACCTCAGTACTTAGATAAAGTCTAAAGTCAAGAGGTAGATTGGCAGCATGAACAGACAAATAAAGAACTTAACCATAAAGAACTATCATGGTGACAGGAAGGTGCAAGACACAAACAGAAGAAAAGAATTACTCTCTAAAACCTACAAGCAAAGCTTTAAGGGTAAATGAAAGCTTGGGCACAAGTCCAACAAGAATTCCTAGAAGAGTTTATACAAGAACTAAAAAAATTGCTGAAAAATTATTTTAAAAATCAAATGAAAATTTTAGAGGAAATAACGTTGGGGAAAAGGTAAGATCTAGGGAAGAAAGGTATGAAAAAAGAATTAGTACCATTGTAAGAAAGATATGAAACTTTACTGAAGAAAATGACTCCTTGAAAATTAGAATTAGTCAAATGGAAGGGAATGACTTAATGAAACATCAGGAAATAATAAAGTCAAAAGATTGAAAAAAATAGAAGAAAATGTGATACATTTCTCATAGTAAAAAAATAATTGGCCTGGAAAACAGATTGAGTAGAGATAACTTAAGACTCACTGGTTACTTGAAAGTCATGAACAGTAACAATAAAAAAAGTCTAGATATCATGTTTCAAGAAATCACAAAAGAAAATTGTCCAAATATCTTAGGGCAAAGAATCCACTGGTTACCTCCTCAAAGAAACCCCAAATAAAAACTCCCAGGAATGTGATAGCCAAGATCCAGAGCTCCCAGGATAAGGGAAAAAAAAATACTTCAAGCAGTCATTAATAAATAATTCAAGTACCAAAACTCCATAGTCAGCTTTAGTAGTACCAGTATGAAGGAACTGAGAGTTTGGAATGTAATATTCCATAAGACAAAGAGTATAGGCTTACAACCAAGAATAACCTACCCAGCAAAGCTAATTATAATCCTACAGAGGGAAAAACAAAACAAAACAGCCCAGACCTTTAATGAAATAGAGAACTTCTAAGCATTCCTAATTGAAAGACCAGAACTGAGTAGAAAATTTAACATGCAAATACAAGAGTCAAGAGAAGCATAAAAAAGTAAAGATTAATGAGAAATTATAAGGGATTAAAAAAGATTAAACTGTTTATATTCTTATATAGGAAGGTGATACATGTAGCCCTTCCGAACTTTATCTTACCAAGGGTCATAAAATGAGTCTAATTGTACAGAAGGCCTGTATGTAATTCTGTTGTAATTAGATGAGCTTAAAAGAAGAACTGAGTGAATGCGAAAGAGGAATGCATTGGGAGAAGGTGAAAGAGAGGAAAAAAGGGGGAAATTATCTCACATAAATGGGTTGCACAAAGAGGAGTTTATACAAGAAGGAGGAGACAGGTAGGGTAGGATGAAACTTCACTCTCATCTGAATTGTTTGAAGGAGGAGTACATACACATACACAAAGTTGGATACAGAATGCATCTTACCATCATGGGAATAAGAAAGAAAGAGGTTAAGAGAAAAGGGAGGAATAAGAGGGAGGGTAAGTGAAGGGAGGCATTAGTCAGAATCAATACAGGTTTTTAAAGATAGGGCAGGGGGAAAAAGTAGGATAAGTATAAAAGAATGGGATAAATAGGCAATCTACATATTGCCAAAAGGTAATATAGGCATTGAATTAATATTAATAGTAAACATAAATGCACCAAATGGCATACTGTCTAAATTCTTAAAGCAAAAGTTAAATTGAGTTACAGGAAGAAAAAGACAGTAAAACTATAATAGTAGGAGATAGGAATTTACCCTTTTTCCAACCTAAATAAATCAAACCAAATAGTGAACAAGAAACAACTTAAGGATCTGAAATTTAAAAAAAAAAAAAGTTAGATATGCTATAACTCTGGAGGATATTGAATGGTAATGGAAAGGAGTATACGTATTTCTCACCTCTGTAAGGCACATAAATTCACAAACATTGGTTTTGTATTAGGACATACAAATGCAGAAAAGCAGAAACATTAAATGTATATTTTACTGATCATAATGCATTAAGATGATATTGAATAAAAGCCTGTGAAGGAAAGATTAAAAATTAATGAAATTAAATAATCCCAAAGAATGGGTAAGTAAAAGCACCAATTATAGAAACAATTATTTCATTAAAGATAATGAAAACAATGAAACAACATGCCAAAATTTGTGGTCAAAATATTAATTAGGGGACTGTTTCTATCTTTGAGGTCTTTCATCAATTAAAATGAGAAAGAACAAATTTGGCATTCAACCTAAAAAACCTAGAAAACCAACAAATAAAACCCCAATTAAATGCCAAAATGGAAATCCTGAGAGTCAGAGAAAGATTAACAAAATTGAAAGTTTAAAAAATAATTGAACTAATGAAAAATAAGAGCTGTTTTTTTAGGTTTTTTTTGGTTTGGTTTTTTTTTTTTTTTTTTTGGTTTGGTTTTTGAGGGATAAAACCAGTGCTTTTATTCTCTCATTTGAGCCTCAAAGCAGTCCTGGGAGGTAGGTGCTCTTTATTCCCATTTTACACATGAGGAAACTGGGGCAAACAGATTAAGTAACTTGCCCTAAGTCTCACAGTTAGTAAATGTATGAGGCTAGATTTGAATTCAGTATTCCTGACTCCAGGCCCAGTGCTGTATTCACTGCCTACCTATCTGCCCTAATAAAAGTGATTATTGGGACTTAAAAAAAATGTGCAAGTAAAACTGACAATCTAAATGAAATGGATGAATGTTTGCAAAAATATGAATTGCCCAAGATTAACAGAACAAGAAATAGAATAGTTAAATAGTTCTTAGAAAAAAATGGACAAGCTGTAAATGAAACTGAAAAACAAAAAACTCCAGGTTCAGATAGATTTATGAATGAATTCTACAAAACCTTTAAAGAATAATTTCAATACTACATAAACTCCTTGAAAAAAAAAAAGTAAGTAAAGGGATCTTACTAAATTCCTTCTGTGATGCAAATATGTTCGTGGTACTTTTAACCAAGGAGTGTCAAAATAGAAAGAGAAAATTTCTCTAATGATTATTGACCGATTTCTCTAGAGGCAATTGCCTGTATTGAGGCAAAATTTTTAAATAAAATACTTGAATATGTTACACAGATCTTGCACTGTGACCTAGCTGGATTTTTCCAGTTATACAAAGCTGGTTCAGTATTAGGAAAACTAAGCGTAATTGGCAGTTTTAGTAAAAAATTATATGAATATTTCAATAGATGATGAAAAAGGTGATGACAAATTCAACACCCATTCCTACTAAAAAAAAAACACTAGAAAGCAGTGGAATAAACAAAGTATTCCTTAAAATAAGCAGTATTTTTCTAAAACCAAGAGCAAGCATTATCTGCAATGAATATTAACTAGAAGCTTTTCCAGTAAGATCTAGGGTGAAGCAAGAATTTCCTTTATCATCATTACTATTCAATATCATACTAGAAATGCAAGCTTTAAGAACAATAAGGAGAAAAAAGTAAGTTGAAGGAATACACATAGGCAAAGTGGATACAAAATCAGTCATTTTGCAGGTGATATGATGGTTTACTTATGAATTCTAGAAGCAACTGAAAACGCGTGGAAACGTAACAATTTCAGTGCAATTACAAGATATAAAATAAACCCACGCAAACATCAGCATTTCTGTATAATAATACCAAATTCTAGCAGAAAGAGATATAAAGATAAATTTAAAATAACTACAGACAGTATAAAATATTTGCAATTTTACCTACCAAGATGCACATAAGATCTATATGAATTACAAACTATATATATTATAAAACATTCATTGCAAAAATACAGATCTAAATAATTATAGAAATACTAATTGCTCATGGGTAGGATAAGCCAATAGAATAAAAATGTCAATACCACCAAATTGATTTACTTATTCAGTGTCATACCAACCAAACTATCTAAGAATTACTTTATAGAGCTAGAAAAAGTAATAAAATTCATTTGGAGGAATTAAAGGTAAGAATGTCAGGTAGAAACTAGTTATAGACCAACATCTCACATCATATACCAAGATAATCTTCATATGTTACATGATTTAGACAAAAAGGGTGATGATACACAAATTAGTGAAACATGGAAAATATTACTTGTCAAATCAATGGCTGGTGGAAGAGTTGATGATAGGGTGTGGAGGGGAGGCAAAATGAGTCATTTTGATTACATTGAATTAAAAAGGTGGTTTTGAATAAAACCAATGCAGCTAAAAGTGTAAGAGAAGCAGGCAACTGGGGGAAAAATCTCTGCAAGTTTCTCTGATAAATTTCTCATTTCTAAGATATATAGGGAGCTGAATCCAATTTACGAGAAAAAAGAAATATTCCTCATTTTATAAATCTTCAAAGGATCAGAATGGACAGTTTTCAGTGGAAGAAATCCAAGCTATCAATAGCTTTATTTTAAAAATGCTCTGAATCGCCAATAAATTAGATACATGCTACAAATTAAAACAAGTCTATGGTTCCATTTCATACTTATCATATTGGCTAAGAGACAAAAGAATAAAATGACAAATGCTGGAGTGGTTGTGGGAAAACAGGTATTTTAATATTGTTTGTTGGAGCTGTTAGTCCAATAGTTCTGGAAAGCGATTTCGAACTCAAAAGCTATTAAACTATGTACCTTTTGTCTTAGCAATACTGCTACTAAGTCTGTACTTCAAAGAGATCGGAAAAAAAGAGGAAAAGATCCCATGTGTACAAAATATTTAATAATCTTTTGTAGTGGCATTGAATTGGAAACTAAACTGATGCCTATCAGTTGTGGAATGACTAAACAAATTACAGTATATGAATATGATTCAATACTGTTGTACTGTAAGAAATAATGAAGTAGAAGGTTTCAGGAAAACTTGTATGAACTGATGCAAAGTAAACAATTTATATAATAATAGCAATATTGTAATGATAATCAGCTTTAGTAATTTAGTAACCCTGTCAATACAATGATCAACTACATTTCCAAAGGACTCTTGTTGAAACATGCTGTTTCTCTCCAGATAAGGAGCTGATAGAATCTGAGTGCAAATCTAAACCTATTTTCTTCTCTTTTTGGGGGGGGGGGTGAACATACATATTTGTATTAAATGTTATTTTTCTTCCCTTTATGGGTGGGGATAGGGGAGGGAGAAGTGAGAGAATTCAGAACTGAAAATAAAATAAAATTTGATTCAAAGTACAAAAACGAAGAATTGGACTCCCTGAAAAACATGATTTAAAAAAAAAATCCTAGATACTGTATTTCAAGGAATCATAATTGAAAACTACCCACACTTATTAGAACCAGAGGGTAAATAGAACATAGAAACAATCTATGCCCTGAAAGAAACTCCAAAAGGAAAAGGCCCCAAATCCTGAGCTTGCCATGTCAAAGAAAAATTATTGCAAACATACAGAAAGAAGCAATTCATGTACCAAACAACTGTAGTCCCCAAGCATCACATGAAGCCTAACAACTTTTATTGAAAACCAGAGGAGATCTTGAAATACAGTATTCTAAAAGGTGAAAGAAAGAAGCTTACCACCAAAAATAACTTAAACCTGCAAAGCTGTATATGATCCTGTTGGGGGAAAAATGGACCTTTAATGGAATAGAATATATAGGCCAGCATTTCTGATGAAAAGACAACACCTGAGTAGTAATTTTGAAACAGACATCAAAGTCTCAACAAGCCTAGAAAGGTTAAATTTATTTGGGCAATTGGAGGAGGCTGTGTGATGATGTAACATTAACATTCTAATAAAGGGAGAAGCAATGTGTCACTTCATAACTTTCATGTCATCAAAGGTGATTGAGGAACTGAATTTAAGACAACAAGAACAAAACAGAGGACCTGAGGGTATGCTGGTTCTGCTCTGAGGGTTTGAAAAAAGAAAGAGAAGGGAAAGTAAAAGGAAGGAAGCAATGTAGAAAGGAGGAAGAAATGGGTAAAATTGGCTGGTGCTCATAATTGGGATGCATGAGAAGAGTATAAAAACGTGGAGGGAAGGGTTGGGGGAGTAGACGTAGAGGGATCTCACTCTTATTTGAAATGGACCAAGGTAGGTTACACACACACACACACACACACACACACACACACACACACACACACGAGTTTGGTGTAGAAATACATCAATTTCAACAAGGAAATAAGCAAGGATGATGGATGGGGGTGGAGAGGAGAGGATGAACAAAAGAAAATTTAATACTAGGAAGGGAAAAATCCAAGCAAAACGAATTTATTGATTCTAAAGAGAAGATTGCTTGGGGGTGGGGAAGGAAAAGCAAATAATTAGAATTCAAGGGGGCTCCTTGGATCTCTTAGAAAATTCAAGAATGACTAAACAAATTGTGATCTTCGGGGCAGCTAGGTGGCACAGTGGATAGAGCTCCGGCCTTGGAGTCAGGAGGACCTGAGTTCAAATGCGGCCTCAGACCAGACACTTGACACTTGCTGTGTGACCCTGGGCCAGTCACTTAACCCCGATTGCCTTACCAAAAAGATAAACAAAAACAAACAAATTGTGATCTATGTATAAAATGGAATATTAGTGCGCCTAAGAAATGACAAAAAAGGCAATTTCAGAGAAGCCTGGGTAGTATGAATGATAGATTTAAGTGAACAGAACTGAAAAAAACAGTTTGTGCAAGGATAATAATAAACTATGGAAGACTTAAAAACTGTGATCCATGAAGTGACCAACCATGTCTCCGGAGAATCTATAGACACACGCTGCATTTTGGAGATGTTTGCTATATGATTTATGGATTCGTTTTGCTTTACTGTGTTGGTTATAGGTGGTTTTTTTTCTTTTCCTTTCTGTTTCTTGTTTTTTTGGGGGGGTGGAGGGTATGGATTAGTAATATTACCACCTTCCAAAACAAAAAAAAGCCATTGTAACATTTTTTGATGCTCAGAAGAGAATAACAGAAAGTTCAGCAAGAAACCCAAGCAGGACAGTTTTGAAAGTAATGTGTAGATTTTATTATATATTTTTAAAAAATGAACAGGTATGAAAGTGGGATTCATAGTTTCATATAGAATCCTTTTTTGTGTGTTTGGCTGTATCTGGAAATTTTCTGTTTTGTTTAAGGTCAGAATAAAAAATAAAGTTTTAAAAGGTAAAATAGCTAGCATTTATATAAAATTTTATAGTTTACATGAAGCTTTACATGTTATCAATTGATCCTCACAATAACCGATTCTGTAGGTGAGAAAACTGAGGCTGAATAAATGACCTGCTCACTATCACATAGCTGAATGTCTGAGGCAGGATTTGAACTTAGCTCTTCATGACTCCAAGACTAGCAGTCTATGCATCCATCATACCGTCTAGCTGTCAAGCCAAAAAATATACACTAGATATGCAAGGTTCACAAGAAAAGTTTTGATGTAAAACAAATTTGCTTTGTCCTTTTTACTACCATTAAGAAATTCAACAGTTTCTTATTTTAACTCAGATGTCCTTCAAAGTACTTAAATTTTTAAATTAAAAAAAAAATTTAATTAGTTGCCATTAAGGACAGTTCTAAGGAGCTGCAAAGTTACCTTAAGTAGTGATTAAATATTCAGTCCTTGAGGATTATATAATACAATAGAATTTTAATTTCTGCAGGAAAGCTAACGTGTGGTGTTTTGTTTTGAAGTTATTTTCTTTTAGCTGTGAAAGTTGAACAGGCATGAAAAGCTTTGTTCTGTGTAACCAGGCCTGTTTTTCTGTTTGTTTTTGCAGTGCAAATTTATCTAAGGCTGCTTGGGGAGCTTTGGAGAAAAATGGTACCCAGCTGATGATCCGATCTTACGAACTTGGAGTTCTTTTTCTCCCTTCAGCATTTGTAAGTTCCATAGCACATAAATCAGAGATTGATTGTTCATCTTGTTATCAAAGAAGTCAGAATTTTTACATCCTGTTTATATAGCAGTTACTTTTGGCTTGAAATACATACGGAAAAAAATAATATTTTTAACTTGTCTTCTTTAAGATGTTTCACTTTGACACTTTAATCAGTTCTCATCAATGTGTTGTCTCGTCACTCCTTTTAAAAAAAATTTTGTTAATATTTTTTGTTTTGCTGTCACCTACATTTTTCTCTATATCCCTCCTAATCCTTCCTAGAAATTTCGTCAAAACCATCCATCACATCAGAAAAGCCTGATGATATATGTAGTGTGCCACAGTTGTGGACCCTTACCTCTGCAAAGGATTGAGGAGGGGCTCTCTTCCCATATCTTTTCTTTGGGACTGAGTTTGGAAGTGATGATTTACCATCTTTCAGTTTTGATGGTTTTGTGGTCATTGGAGTCATTGCATATCTTATTTTGCTAGTTCTCCCCACTGCATTTTGTACCCATTCATATAGGTCTTTCCCCGCTTCCCCATATTCATCATGTTTATCATTTCTTTATTAAGCATATTTGAAGAGTATTGGTTACCCTCAGCCTGGTTTAGCCCCAGCTGCTGAGATGGCTTACTGGGGTGTGGCCGCTGTGCATGCTACAGCTTTTTGGAGCCACAGGTGAGAGTTGGGTGACAGGTGGATATCAAGGTGAATGAGCAACCCTGAAAAGGACTCAGCAAGCCCTCACACCAGAGCTATTAGTCCTTCTTGAACACCCGATGAGTTAGAGGGATGTCTACCCCAAGCTTGGGAAGACTTTCCCCAGCAGAATGGGCAGATGAGAACCATTTGTTCCAGTAGCCATGAAGGCAGTTGAAGAAGGTTCTGTGGAGCCCTTAGAGCTTGGTCAGACATTGAAGATACCTAGGTCATCCACTGCATCCCAGACCATCTCCAGTCATCTTGACTTTTGTCTTGCCCCTCAACTTCGATGACCTCTATTCGCTTAAATCCAATTCACACACAAGTCAGGACGTCACCCATGATGTCATTGGTCCTCTTTGAAAACAAAAGAATGAACAACAATTAAGCATGTTAAGATTCCGTTACTTTCATGTGCTACATTTGTTTAGGCATTCTCCAGTCAATAGCTATTTAACTTTGTTTGCAATTCTTTGCTACCACAGAAAGTTGTGCTATAAACATTTTGTTGTATGTAGAACTTTTCTTTTTGTCAGTGACCTTCTTGGATTATATACCTAAGCAATGGAATCTAAGCATATGTACACTTGGATCAAAGTGGAAGTAAGTACATTTTAGTCACTTTCTTTAGGTAATTCCAAATTGCTTTCCAAAAAGATACCAATTGGTAATTCTACCAGCAGTGCCCTAATTTCTCCTTGGGTTTTTTCTCTTTTCCATTTCTGGCTGAGTTACAGCAAGTCTGCTTTTAGCAGCATTGAGTGAGGGTAGGCAAAGTGCTTTGCACAGAGTGTATGTAGCCTTTGAGTTCCCTTATCTATAGATCACCTCATCCCCACCCCACTTTTCTCTTCACAAGACTGGACTAAATCAATATCCTCTGCTTCTTGCAAAAGGGTGAGGAACGTACAAGGAGTATGCTGACAGACTAATCTCTGTGTGCACCCCAGGTACCAGCTGGTTGGTCTGTTTTTACTTCCGTGGCTAGATTGTAGAGTTGGAGAAAGGAGTAATCACATAGTGTGCTTCAGTGTTAATTTTTAAGGCATTTACCATGTTTAGATTCTTGCTCTTTAGGCCTGTGGATTCAGCAATACTCTTTCTATGCCTGATATATAAATCTTCTTTGTTGTTTCTTTTTTAAGAGTAAGTGTAGATTGGGGGAAATGTTTAGTCTTCTACCCTGTTGGTCACTGGGAGGATAATGGTTAAGTGAGTAATATGGGAGCATTGAAAGTACCGAGCATTTTCACAAGTGTAGTTCTGCCCAAGATACCTATTGATATTGATTAAGCTGGGGGACTCTCTTAAACTGTTATAATTGAATGTCAGGGAGCCTCAAAATGGATAGATTTTGGTATTGTAGTAATCTGCCTAAATGCATCATTCTGTCAAATCAGCAGTTGCTTTTGAGTAGTATAGACATTTGTCATTTTTCAGTGATCTTACATTTTAGTTAGGGAGTATAAACTCATGAACATTAAATTACATTGCAAGATTTATATAATAGTTTGGGATAACAGTAGAACCTTTTGGGGAATCTATTATTTCATTGAATTGCAGTAGGTAACTCCTAATGAGAAACTTCTTGTTCCAACAGTTCTTGGGACTCTTGCCTTGTACTAAGATCTTTCTAGTACGAGCAGTTCTGCTGTGATGTAACATACACATTCCCCCAAAACCCCACTGTGCAAAATCATTCAGTAAAAACCACTGACCTTATGGGGATAATGTAGTTAAGGGAGCAACACTTAAAAACTTCATCAGTGGATTTGGAGTCTGAGGACTTGGGTTAATATCCTGGTTCTTTCTTATATCAGTCTTGTGATCTTGGGTAAGATATATAATTTCTCTGACTCAGTTTTCTGATCTGTAAAATGGGAATGGTTTTTCTCTTCCTACCTTACAACATAACGTGTTTGTATTGTGCGTATATCTCTTCTATCTTACTCTGTGTAGTCAAGAATTTACTCTTCTAAAAAGAATGATTATATACAGAATGCATGGTTACTGCATGGGGCAAACTAAGGGCTATTGGAAAATGTTTATTGTCTCTCCATATACTGAAAAACCAGTTGTCTTGAAGTGTGAATTGACTTTTGATTTCGTGATTATATCTTTTGTGTTAGACTAGATCAGGGATTTTTAATCTGTGGCCTGTGAACTTAATTTTTAAAAAAATTCTGATAATTATATTTCAATAAAAATGGAATTATAATTCTATGCATTTTATTTTATGCATTTAAAACTATTATTCTGAGGTGTCTGTAGGCTTCCCCAGAGTGCCAAAGGGTTTTATAGCACAAAAGGTCAAGGACTCTTTAAATAGTTGAAAAATAGGAATTTTCCTGAATTTTGACTCTCATTAAGTCCTTGATATGACCAACCTTCCTGCTAATCTTTATTATTAGATAGGGAGAGAGATGGGGCAGCTAGGTGGTGCAGTGGATAGAGTGCCACGTCTTGGAATCAAGAAGACCTGAGTTCAAATTTGGCCTCAGACATTTACTAGCTATGTGATCGTGGGCAAGTCACTTTTTTTCTGTTTACCTCAGTTTCCCCCTGTAAAATGAGCTGGAGAAGGAAATGGTAAACTACTCTAGTATCTTTGCCAAAGAAAATCCCAAATGGAGTCATGCAGAGTCAAATATGACTGAAAAGACTGAACAACAACAGTAATAGAGATAGGAGGTAAACCTTTGATTTCACAGGTCCAGGGAACTCACCTCCAAATGCAGGTCAGTACCTCCTCTGTAACTTAGAGTCAATAGAGAGTTGCCTTGGACTATATGAGGTTAAGTGAGGGTCGGACAGTGAGGTATAACTTGAATCCAGGTCTTCCAGACTCCTTGACCACTTCTAAATCCACTGTGCCTTGCAGTGAACAGTAATTTTGCTAATGCTGTCTATTAGTCGGCCAACATTAAACTATTTTTTAACCATAGTATATTTAGAATCACAAAATATTAAAACCAGAAGAAGTTTTAGAAATCATTTAGTCCAGCCTCTTCGTTTTATTGATAAGATAATTTAGCTAGATAGATGAAATGCCTTGCTTGTTGTTCAGCTAGTTAGTGACAATTCAATTCAACAGACATTTATTGAGTAATGACCAAAAGATGCTAGGCTAGTCTCTGAGCAGCTTTTAGCCATAATTTAATAAAAGCGTGTTGAATTGAATTGCCATTAATTGGCTGAAAGGGGGACGCAGTTCTTTCTTCCAATCAAAGAAATGGTAGTCTGGGGAAGAACCAGATTTCTTGCCTCTTAATCTAGTGATTTTTCCATCAGATCATAGTCATTACAACAGTAATAGAATGTCGGAATTTTCCCCAAAGACCTCAACTTCCCATTGTACTATTGGATAGCTTTCATTTGTTAGGATTTTTTTTCCCCTTCTTCAAGCCTAAGTTTGCTTCTTTATAACTTCTGCTCGTTGCTTCTAAGCTTCATCCTCTGAAGCCAGAGCCATCTTGTGATAGGAGGAGTATCTACCATAGTCCTATCCATGTGGGCTGGACTGGTCCTTTTCCCTAAAAGGTGGAGGCTTCCTTGACTCAAGGGACTAAATGGTCAGGCTGTCATCGTAGCTTGCTGATCACGAAAGTACAAAAAAGTTATGAGATGCTCCAGCTCTCACTGATGCTTGGCTAGCAGACAGCAATGGGCAGTTTAGGGGTAGGGGAGTTAACTCTTACCTGAAACTATTCAGTGTCCTCAGTGGGAATCCTTATTGAATATCCTTTGCATTTCAGCTAAGTGAACCTCCTTTGAAGTGAACCTCCAGTGTTCAAGTCTTTCATTTCCTTCCATAATCAAACCTAAGTAACTAAGAAAACTTGTCAGGCTTTTCTGTACCATATCTAATCTCTTTTCTATGTGATATCTCTCTTCAAATGCTTGAAGATGACTATAGTTTCTCCTAAGTCTTGTTTCCATTCTAAACATCTCCAGTTCCTCTGTCCTCATATGGCATGAACTCAAGGCCTTTCATCATTCTGGTTGCTCTTCTTTTGAACACTTTCCAATTTGTTCTTTCTAAAATGTGGATTCCAGAGCAGAGTATTCCAGATGTGGTCTGATTAGGATACACTGTATTATTTATAATGCATTCTTTTTATCCAGAGCAGATGGGAAAATAGGTGTTTGGGTTAATGGAATATTCCTAGTTAACTGAGGTTAATCAAATCTATCATACTAGTAGTATTACTGATTTTCAAATAAAAACAAAGTCATAATCAACATAGTGAAGAGGCACCTCTGGGTGATGTGATGCCTTGGGTTTATCCTCATGAACATTAGTTACTAGGAGCACTGGATTTGAAGTTGTAGGACCCGAGTTTGAATGCTGGCTCTACCACGTAGAATCTGTATCATCATCTATCTGCAAATTATTTCACTTCTCTGGGGCTTAGTTTCCTCATTAGTGAAAAGGACATTAGACAATAGCTAAGAACCTTCATAAGAGGTTGAAAGCTAAGTACCTTAAAAAAATCTATTTATTTGTACTTTCTGGTCAGATATTTTATGTAAAAGAATTTTCTTTCTATCTGTTTCTTACGTACACAGCCCTATACTATCATTTCCTATTTGCATTGCCCTGTACTAAAACTATGGGGAATACAAAAGAAATAGAAAGCTTATCCCCTGCCCATAAAGAGATTTCAAGACTTCTTGGGGAGATATAATAAATAGGAAAGTAGAAAATACAAAGATGATCAGATATACTTTGTACATAGTAGACTAGTGGTGTCAAAAAGTAGAAATGGAGGGTACATGTTGTTTTAGAAAACCACAAATTAATATTATCCGTGTTGTATTTTTATATATTTTGTTAAACATTTCCCAATTGCATTTTAATCTGGTTCTCTAAGTGAGTTTGACACCTCTATAATAAGACAATTAGTAAATGTCAGTGAGTGATAACCCTAGTCATAACTAATACTTGTCTGTTATTGAAGTTTAAAAATCTTGATTCTATACCAGTATCTAAGAGTGTCAACTTTTGAATTTTTTTCATTTGATGGTAGATTTTTCCATACCATTTTTTTCATTTTTTCAATTTTTCATTCCCAGAATCTTCACATTGCCTCCAAAAGTTGTTGTGATTTTTGTTGTTGTTTTGTTTTGTTTTTGCCAAGAGAGCAATTCATCTATCAGAAAATAGACTGTTCTTTTCTTTGACAAAGATTCTACTTTCCAGTTTTGTTTCTCTAGTTAAAAATCCATATTTTTTCCCCTA
The DNA here is from genome assembly GCF_900497805.2 of Vombatus ursinus. Taxonomy (NCBI): domain Eukaryota; kingdom Metazoa; phylum Chordata; class Mammalia; order Diprotodontia; family Vombatidae; genus Vombatus; species Vombatus ursinus. Next base: position 5,540,384 of record NW_020954723.1, on the reverse strand, counting down.
AGTTTGCAGATTCAAGGCCATCATATAATTTCTGCAAGAAGAGTATATGAGATTATATCTCTAATCCTTGTTTATGGTACAGAACCTTTATTTAAAAAAAAAAAAAAGGAAATATCCTTTATTCCTGTAGCACATTGCAGTTTATAGAGTACGTTCTTCACAGCAGTCATGTGAGGCTCATTAGTGAAAATATTCACCCATTTTTCAGATCAGGAAAATAGTTCAAGAAGAGGAAACAGTATGCTACCTAAGGTCATATGGTTAGTAAGTGGTAGAACTAAGCCAGGTCTTTTAGGGGGCACCTCTCAAGGCTGTATTGGCCTCAGTTTCCTCATCCGTACAATGGAAAAGGCTGGACTAGGTCATTAGTTCTCAAAGTATGGTCCATGGATCCTTAGGAGTTCCCAAGAACCTTTCAGGGGGTCCTTGAGGTCAAAACTGTTTTCATAATTATGCTAAGTTGTTTCTTGCCTTTTGCACTGTCATTCTCTCACAAGTATACAATGGAGTTTTCCAGAGGCTGCATGACTTGTGACTTAAAGAGATAGCTGTAGACAGGAAAACTGAGTGCAGATTGAAATATATTTTTTAAAATTTTCTTTTCCTTGCTTTTATTTTTTTTTCAACATGACCAATATGGAAATATATTTTACATGACTTCACATGTATAATGGGTATCATATGCCTTCTCAATGGGTAGAGGAGAGATAGGAGGATGGGAGAGAATTTGAAATTAAGAATTTAAAAAAGTGAATGTCAAAATGTTATTGGGAAATGTTTAACAAAATAAATAAAAGTATAGTAAAACAAAAAGAAAAGACATGAAGACTGAGTTCTGCAGAATTGTACTTTTACCTTAAAATGGATGAACCTGTAGACGTGACTGGATTTGATGTTTTGCTTGTATGCATCCAGTATTATTAATACCAACTGATCATTGAAGATCTTCTTTTATGAGAATGCTTGGCAACAAACACAAGTGGTACATAAATATTCAAAGTGTTGAATAGGTATTTTGAACTTTATGATTTGTCCTGAAACCACTGTGTTGACATTTGTACTGATCTTGCAAATCCAATGATGATTCAGACTTCTGATGTTTTAGCGTGAATCATAATAGTGGCAACAGACTATACTATTAGTAATTGCATTCTTTACTACCAGACATTCACGGAAGTAAAAAAAAAAAAGAATCCAGTTTTGCTTAAGAATGTCCTCATTGAAACAACAAATATTATTAATTTTATTAAATCTCGGCCTTGAGTACATGTGATATTCTGTGACAAAATAGGTCTTCCTGCCACATGCCCAAGTACAGTGGTTGTCTTATGGAAAACACTTGTACAATTGTGTGAGTTGTGAACTGAAGTCATCACTTTTTTTCATGGAATACCATTTTTACTTGAAAGAATGAGTGACAGACCACAGCTACTTGAGTAATTGGCAGACATTTTCTTGAGAGTGGATGAAGTGAATCTGTCACCTCAAGGAAAAGAACTGACAGGATTCATTACCAGTGATAACAATCAAGTTCTCAATTGAAAATTAGAATTTTGGAAACATGTATCTACCACTTTGAGCTTGACAGTTTCCTGATATTTAAAGACTTTTCTGATGAGATCAGTGGTCATATTAGCAAATGTGGTTTTTTGATAATGCACAGTGAAATGTGTCAGCATCTGGATGATCTGCGTAACTCATTTAACCAGTATTTTCCAAGGGACCAATGTATAATGTCAATAAAATCATATATTGGTAAAAGATCCATTCAAAGTGCAAGATAGACCAGTGGATTTTAATACAGCATGTAACACAATATGAAAAGTTCTTTGATATGGTTTCTAATTCCACATTACAAGTAACCTTTAAGAAGCCACCATTTGTACAGTTTTGGCATATTATCAAAGAAGAATATCCACAGTTATCTGAAAAAGCAACTAATATTCTCCCTTTTTCAATTTTCTGTGTCCATCCAAATTTCCTTCATATACTTCAACCAAAACAGCATTAAAACATTAAATGTAAAAGCAGACATGAGAACCTAGCTCTTTTATTAATCTAGACATTAAACAGATTTGCAAAAATGTAAAACAGTGCCATCCCACTAATTTTGTTTTCCAAAATATAGTTATTTATCATTAAATATTGATATTAAATATAAACATTAACATTAAAAATGATACTTATGTTAACATGTAATGGGTTTATTTTTAAATGAATAAAATTTAAAAATTTTCTAATATGTTAAATATCAGTAGATCTAACCCCAAGAACAAAAGTGCTTTGGGATCCTCAGTAATTTTTTAAAGTGTAAAGGAATCTTGAGACCAAAAAGTTTGAGAACCACTATGGCTGGATAGCTCAGGACCCTTTGTGCTCTAAATCCTCTAACTCTAAGCACTGGGCTTTTTTCACTTCACCATTCTGCCTCAAAACCATGGTAGCATTTCTTTATTGCTAATGGTGCAGTGGATAGAGCACCAAGGCTAGAGTCAGGAAGACTTATCTTCCTGAGTTCAAATCTTACTAGCTTTGTGACCCTGGGCAAGTCATTTAACTCTGTTTGCCTCAGTTTCCTCATCTGTAAAATGAGCTGGAGAAGGAAATGGTAAACCACTTCAATATCTTTGCCAAGCAAACCCCAAATGGAGGCATGAAGAGTCAGACGAGACCACAACAACTTGGCTTTTCTTAAGATTTTTATTTTTGTTATTTTGAGTCTAGATCTCCCAATCTTGCCTGAGCTAGAAGTATAGTCCCTATTTGAATGCTGATGGTTACAGAAGCATTTTTTCCAACTTGGGATGTTTTGTCTCTCTATAGGCAGCCCGGTGACCCACCATTCCAGGGGGCTTGCCATATTAAAGTTGGATTTAATGCAGACTCTGGATTGGCATTAGCCCCACTGTAGCTCAGAATTCTTGAACCCAAGCCACTCACCAACCCCAGCCTTTCCAATAGCAGAGATTAAAGGCATGGTAATTCCTGAATTAACAAATCACTCAAATAATCTCTGCTGGTACTACTTTACTGATGTAATACAAGAGAAAGAGAGAAAATTAAAAAAAAATAGAAAAGAAAATCTATCCTTTTTTATTTTGTACCTTAAATGTAGCATATCTTTGAGCACTGCATGTCCATAACATCCACATTTCTGAATTATCAGCAACCAGTGTTACAACTTTTGTTCTTCATGCTGGTAAGTTGCCCTGATCACAAGGTGTTCCAGAACACATACTTTTGCTGTAAATTTTGCTTACATTGACCTTTCAATTTTTAATGTTGCTGAGTCTTTCACTTCAAAGGAAACTCAGAAACTTTTAAAAATTCTTCTTAGCTGTAAGAATAAATATCTGTTCTCAGAGAGCTCTGGGCCAATAATATGTGACATTTCTTAGGGGTGTGAGGTATTTCTCAGTTCATGCCAACAGACAGCAATGACATTGTTTACCCACTTGGATGGAGAGGGAACCCCCAAAACATGGAAGACTTCTGGTAGTTGATTGGGAAGGCCAGAAGTTCCAAGGTAACCATATACTGAATTGCCCCTGTTTTTGTGCGCCTTTTCGAGTGAAATAATTGAGCCTTAAGCTAATAACTCACATTTATATTTTGTATTATATCAAAATTATTGTATTTAATCTTCATAACAACCCTGTAAAATAAAGATAATATACATATATAGTATAGTATAGTATAGTGTGTGTGTGTGTGTGTGTGTGTGTGTATACATATATAGTATGTTCCAGAAGCCTTAGTTCAGGGACAGGGAGGAGGGTGTGGAAGGAAAAGAGAAAGAGAATGAGAGGGAAAGAGAGTAAGGGAGAGAGAGAATGAAAGAATATCGGGTGGATATTGAGAGAATATGAGAGGGGAATAGGAGAAAATATGAGAAGAGAATGAAAGAGAGAGAGAGAGAAAAAACAAACAAGTACATAAATATCTGAAGGCTTAGGGTATGGTTTTATATACCTCCTTGAGTTGATTGTCACAGCAATTACCTGTTCTTCAAAAGGAGAAACTGAGGCTCAGCAGCCTTTAATAATTTTCCCACAATCACATAGCTTACTAAGTGGCAATCCAGGGCTTTCTTACTCTCAAACTCATTGTTCTTTACATTAGACCACATTTTCTGGAAGAAATAAGCCCAACTTTGCATTGTGCCTAACCAGATAGATACCAAGAGGGAACATGTGGCCCTCTAGGTCCTCAAGTGTGGCCTTTTTACTGAGTCCAAGTTTTACAGAACAAATCCTTTTATTAAGGGGATTGGTTCTGTGAAGTTTGGATTCTGTCAAAAGGCCCACACCCAGGGACCTAGAAGGTCATATGTGGCCTTGAGGCTGTAGGGACCTAAGAAATCATTTGATCTAAATTCAGTCTCCCTCTTCTACATCATTCCTTCCTCATCTCCCTAGCTACTATTATCCTTCCCTCAAAATCACTTTGTGTCTATATTTTGTAACATTTCATATATACTATGTAGGTGTTTTCCTTGGCTGATCGTAAATTCCCTGAGTTTCAGGAATTGTTGCTTTTGTCATCGCATCCCCACCTCCTGTCACATAGTTCTCTGCATGTAATAGCAGTTTAATAATGCTGGTGGATTCATTGATTGGCAAGAACACCTGGAGTTAATCTTGTTATTAGTTAATAGATACAGAGTTGGAAGAGATTTTAGAGACTAGCCCAGATCCTTAATTTAATAGATCAGGAAATCAAGGCCCAGAGAGGTTAACTTATCCAAAGTAGCTGAGCTATAACCTGAATCCAGGTCTTCTGATTCAAAACCCAATATTCTTTTCCCTGTATTATACTTTTTGTTAAGTAGTGATTCACTTGGAGGTTTTAGGAAAGTAAGAGAGCTGGTGATTTACAATTATCCCCTGTTGATGCAGTGGATGGAGTACTGGACTCAGAATCAGGAAAACTCATCTTCCTGAGATCAAATCCGGCTTCAGACACTTACTAGCCGTGTGACCTTGGGCGAGTCATTTAACCCTGTTTGCCTCAGTTTCCTCATCTGTAAAAGCCATGGGAGAGGGAAATGACAAACCATTCCAGTATCTTTGCCAAGAAAACCCAAAATGGGTTCAGGAAGAGTCGAATGTGACTGAATAACAACAACCCAAAAACCTGTTAGGATAAAAAACAGAACAAAGAAGTGTAGGTATAGTCGTCGGTCGGTCAGTAGACTTTTATTAATCACCTACTATGTGCCAAATGCTGTGCTGAGTGCGAGGGATTCAGAAAAAGGTAAAAGATACACTGTGCGCCTCTTGAAAGCAGGGATTGTCTTTTACCTTTATCTGGGGCTTACAGCCTAATGGGAGAGACAATAGGGAAACAACTTTACAAATAATATATCAGGATAAATTGTAAATAATCAGCTGAGAGAAGGTGAGAAGGTTTGGGGGGAAGCTTCCTGTAGAAGGTGAGATTCTAGCTGAGACTTGAAGAAAGCCAAGCTAGTCAGGAGGCAGAGATAAGAAGAGTATTCCACACATGACACCATGCATGATAGTAGAGCATGACTGATATGAGAGAGATTAAGTCAGTATTCAGCTGTGTATCCTGGTATGGCCACTGTGGTATCAGGAAGCGCTGGCTCTCACCTACCCTCAGGGGAGTGTCTGTGGCTGTCAGGGTTAGGGTTTTGCTGGCCTTTATTAGAGGCCTGTGCATGGTGTCTCGTTTCTTTATTCCCTTGGGAGAGTAGGCTTTAGCAAACCCCCTAGTTGCATCTGCCCGGGCTAGGAGAAAGTCCAGTGATAAAAAAAAGACAGAAACATGGTCCCCAGGCTCAACCACATGCTCCATATCTGCTGTAGTCTACTCAAGCTTTCCTTCTTCAAGAGGCCCCCAGCAATTGCTTAAAGTTGCCTTTGGCTAATTTCATCGTATGGCAGGTGCTTGGGTGTCCTGTTTTTTATACTTTGGTAGACCTACAAAACTCTGGTGTAAGAAATTTTCCATCTGTGCCAGTGAGTGAATACTCCAGGAATTTTGGAGTCAGTCCTCTTAAATGTGATGAAGGCAATCTGTGACCATCAGATTAGGTCTAAGTCAACTATCTAGGAAGTGGGTCATCTGTTGCAGTTCTTTATAGTGTTAGAAGATAGTGGGGAATGGTGAAAAGGACTCTGGACTTGGAGTGAAATGACCTGATAACAAACCCTGCCTCTGTCCCTTACTAGCCATATGATCTCAAGCAAGTCACTCACTAATATGAGGCAGCTAGTCAGTGGACAGAGTACTGGACCTGCATTTAGGAAGACCTGCGTTTGAATTTGGCTTCAGACTCTTACTGGCTGTGTGAACTTGGACAAGTCTCTTAACCTATTTGTCTCAGTTTCCTCATCTGTAAACTAGAAATAATAGCACAATCACCTAGGGTTGTTTTGAGGGTAAAATTAGATAATATTTGTAAAGCACTTTGCAAACCTTAAAACACTAGATAGACTTCTGGGTCACATGAGCAGTGAATTGGTGGACTATTCTCCCATACCTTTGACCTCTCAAACTTCTCCAAAACAGAAATTATGTGCCAAATATAAAGTAGCTTCAGCTGTTTGCATGGCCTAGGACCCCCAGAATCCCCCCAAAAAGTTAAAAAAAGGAATCCCCTTAAACTCAGGAACTGATACTCACTGACCCTGAGCTCACTCAGCACCCCTCCTCTATTTCCCCTGTTACCTGCATCAGGGCTGTACCAGCAGGCCCAAGGACACAACATAGAGTTGCATCAAATCCCACCATTGCACCTTGGTGCCCCATTACTTTTTCCAGAGCCATGGAGACCCCAGCTCCAGGTTGCTGAAATTTGCTCATGCCTTGACAGCCAGCTTGGCCATAGCCCTTCAGAAACCTGCTGGGAGCTACAGCCTGAAAGCACCAGTGCTGCAAAGTTCTGAACTGCCAGTGCGAGACCAGAGAACTGTGAAACAGAGGAAGTGGGACAGATCACCAGGACAGGACACTGTGCATGTGGGGAACTATGTATTACTCAACCAAACCAAAGGAGAAGGGCACAGTACTCAGCTGGGGCCAATTCTGAGAAAAATCAGCTCTGTTAGAGGCCTAGGCTGGTGATCCAGTGCAGAAAGAGGCTGAGATGATTTGAGACCTACCCAAGGAAAATCACTGTCAGAAGGGAAGTAGTCAGAAAGTGAGTAAAAAGGAAAATGGGGGGGGGTGGACTGAAATTACAAAAGATTTTAGGAAGAAGAGAACTCAGACCTCAAACATAAACAAACAAAACAACAGGAAAAAGTGTTAGCAATAGAAGGAAATAAGGCCTACACATCTATGAAGCATCTATGAATAAATACTGCAAAACAAAGGAAGATGATATGATACTTGATGAAACAGAGGACCCTGTGGAGTTTGAGGAGAACACAGGACCACCCCACGCCAATCCTGCATGGTTTAAAGGAGAAGGGAGATTTATGAAAGAAAAATTTATGGCCTATACAACAAAAAGAATGAACAGAATAGAAAAACTTGTATCTTCAATGGTTAACCTCATCAAAGAAACAAAAGAGGGAACAATAGATAGGAAATGCAAATACACAGAAGTAGAGAAGAAAAGAGAAAGAAAGAGAAGAAGAAAAAAACATTAAAAATATACTCACTATACAAGCAAAACATGGATTTCAAAGACAGGATGTGCGAGAAAACCTAAGGATTATAGGTCTCCCGGAAGAACACAACAGAACAAAAAAAATCTTAACACCATGATGAAGGAAATAATAGAAGAGTATTGCCCTGAACTTCTGAGCATAAAAAAATGAAGTTCTAATGGAAAGAATTCACAGGTCACCTGAAACAAACCCAACTCTGCAAACTCCAAGGTACGTAGTGGTTAAATTTAATAGTTCAATAAAGAAACAAGTTCTGCAAGCAATCAAGAGAAAGACCTTCAAATACAAAGGAGAAATTCAAACAATGCAAGACTTTTCTGCACCCGCTAGAAAACATAGGAAGGAAGAGAATGATGTGTTTTGAAGAACAGCAGAGCTCAGGATGCAGCCCAGGGCAACCTACCTTGCAAATCTGAGCTTAATCCTACAGGGGAAAAAATGGGCATTCAAAAATATAAATAAGAGTTTAAAACATTTTTAGAAACAAATCAGAACTGAAGAGTTTATGTGTTTCTGGAACACATCAAACAACAGAAATGCAGGACGAGTGAATAAATGCAACAGGCAAGGACAACAGCAACAAAGTGACAATAGAGAGACCAGTAAGAGACTCCTTTTCAAATATATGCAAAGGGACAGGGTTGAAGGCAGAAATCTGGTAGAGGTAACAGTAAAGAGACAGACAAGGGGGCATTATGGACAGAATCTGGCAGTGCCCTTTCTACAAGCGAATGCTCTTGTGTGACCCACATTACAACATAGAAAAGTATATAAAAGGAGGAGGGAAGAGAAGGGGGATAGAGAGGTGTGAGGGATGTGCCTGGGGTTAAGTCAAGGCTAGCATTGAGGGGAAGGTGATCTCTTTGGTCTCAGAGAAGTGGGAGTGATTGTGGAAGACAAAGGAAAGATTGAAAAGAATGAGGGCTGGAGGAGGAAGGAGGCTTTGCTTTGAAGGTGAGAGGGGCTTTCACTGATGAATACTTCTATGAGTGAAGAGAGGGTGTTGGTGTAGATGAGGACCTTACATCGGATGAGGCCTGGGGACTTTGGTGCTTGAAAAGTCTACTTGTCCTTGGGGGTGGGACCTCTGGGAAGCAATTGGCACCTGGGGGAGTGGGAGAGCATGGACCCAGCAAAGAGATTTCCAGGCAAATGTAGAAAAAAAAAGGTTAACAAGAGAGGATATGGAGCAATAGTGGACTGCATTATCATGGACGTGGTGGGGGAAGGGTCCTACCATGGGGCAGTGTCTTCTCTGACACCTAGAATAATTGGCATTGTTCTGGAAATGAGGCTGCAATGGAAAAGGGGAATCCATGGGGCAGACCCTGGATGGCAGTGGCAGACAGCACCTATAGGGGAGAGAGCCTAGAGTAGATGCCTTTGAAGCTTTGATAGCATTAAGAGTACAAAGAAAAGACAGACCACACAATTATAGGTATCATGAATTAGAAACTAAAAGTCTAGAGTAAACAGAAAGAGGATGGATGGATAATGAAGAGAGTAAGAGAAATTCTCTTTGGAAGGGGCACCAAAAAATGATACTTAAAAACTAAGGAACAGGACCAGTTGAAGGGGAGGAAAGAGAGGGGGAATATCAAAGGGGAAGAAGGGATTGGTAGTGAAGGGAAGAGAGCTAGTGAGAACAGAGCCACCTTTAAAATATTAAGTAAAGTATTAAAAGTATTTAAAATATTAAAGTAACAGAAGGATAATAATACCATGTTTAAAGCAAGAGGGAAATTGAAATTGAAAAGCTTCTGTACTGACAACTTTAATGCATCTAGGATAAGAAAGGAAGTGGTTAAATGGGGAAAAAAAAGTTCTTTGTGTCAGATTTCTCTAATAAAGGTTTGATATCTAAGATGTACTGGCAGTCAGGTGGCACAGTGGATAGAGTACCAGGGCTGGACGTGGGAAGACTCATCATACTGAGTTCAAATCCAGCTTCAGACATTTATTAGCGGTGTGACCCTAGGCAAGGCACTTAACCCTGTTTGCCTCAGTTACTTGTCTATAAAATGAGCTGGAGAAGGACATGGGAAACCACTCCAGTGTCTTTGCCTAGAAAACCCCAAATTGGGTCAGGAAGAGTTGGATGTGACTAAACAGCTGAACAAGACATTGAAGATTTATATCTATCCATTCATGTATTCATGTATATATGTGAATAGCAGCCATTTCCCAATAGATAAATGGTTAAAGGATATGAACAAACACTTCTGCAAAAAAGAACTGCAAAGTGTTCAAAATTATGTGGAAAAAATGCTCCAAATCACTAATAATAAGAGAACTATAAATCAAAACAACCAGAGGTTTCATCTCATACAACCTGCAAATTGGCAAAAATGACAAAAAATGGCAAAAGTCAGTTGGAGGGATTGTGGAAAGATAGGTGCACTAATGAATTGTTGGTGGAGGTTTGAAATTGTACAGCAATTTGAAATTATGCAAGTGGACATGGGACCTAGGTGGTACAGTGGTTAGAGCACTAGTCCTGGAGTCAGGAAGGCCTGAGTTCAAATGTGACTTCAGATTATTAGCTGTGTAACCCTGAGCGAGTCACTTAACCCTGTCTGTCTCAGTTTCCTCATCTGTAAAATTATCTGGATAAGGAAATGGCAAACCACTCCAGTATCTTTGCCAAGAAAACCCCAAATGGAGTTGCAGAGAGTTGGACGCAACTGAAAAATGACTGAACTGCAACATGGTTAGACCTGCAATTCATAGGAAGATCACATTGGCAGATGAGTGGAGGATGGACTGGAATGGAGAGAGTCTAGAGATGGAGAACAACCAGAAAACTATTGTGGTAGTAATCCACAAGTACAATGTTGACTGCTTCTACCAGGGCGGTGGTTATGGCTGTGGAGAGAAGGGGATATACAAGAAATGTTGGGAAGGTAGAGATGGGAAGACTTGGTAACAGCTTGGACATGTGGGGCGACCACGAGTGAGGAGCAGAGGATGATACTTAGATTCTTGGAGGTGAGTGACTAGGAAAATAATGGTACCCTCAACAGTAACAGGGACGTTTGGAAGAAGGCAGGGTTGGAGTGAGAGGGGATGTGTAAATGTGTTTTAGAAACCATAATGCACTATATAACTGGGAACTTTTATTATGATTGTTGTTATGCAAGCTGATGACTACCATTGTCTTAATTGCTTGTCAGCTGCTACGTCTTTGAACAGTATATTCTTGGAGGATTCAGTAATGTTTGAGCATTATTTCTGGGAGGAAAACGTTAACCTGTGTATAGGTTTCTATGTAGAGCATGCTGCTTTAGTTTGTGTCTAATGTAAACACCCACTTCCTCCCCCCCATTCCCTCCCCAGTAACCACAAAAAAATGGAATGCAGTTTGAGATTCATGCTGTTTGTGCCGTATGATGGAACTTTGCTGTGGAGCTCAAATAGGTGCAGAGCTGATGAGGTCTTTCACTGTCAAAGCAATTAGAGGAAAAAGCTGGCAATTTCTGAGCTATGAGATGCATCCTCCCTCTCACCTGGTGTTTTATGCATTGCATTGTCTTTTCTAGCATAGAAGCATCTGCAGCATAGAAGCATCTCCTTTGGTTTCAGAAATGCTCGGGAATACTGCAGATGATGAATAAATAAGAATAATTAGCCGAAGGCCTGAAATTATTTTACGAACAGATTGAAGGAAAAAGAATCCCCTTTATGATAAACCCTAGAATTTGGAACAAAAATGGCACTCCAGGGACAAAAATGCTTATTAGCTGTTGTCAGAATTGGATGGAGCCAACCATCCTTTGAATAGAAAGCCAAATAGACACAACAAAGCAGAAACACATGGCAAGATGTGTAGGACGGCAGATCTGGGTGTCAAGTGAATCATAGTGAGCTTAGGAAGCTATGAGAGTCTATCCATGGTGACTAAAGAAGAGGAAAAAGAAAATGGCTTCTATCTGAATTTCCAGGAAATATTTAACAGTGACTGTGATGGCCATTAGCCTGCAACCTGTTTCTCTTCTCAAATGTTTCCAGTTTTAATGCGTTGCACGTTTTTCTCACATTGACCTGGTTTTCCCATAACATATTTCAGATCCTTTGATGGGTCCTACCAGCAGCATGACTCATAAGGGAGAGAACATCAGGCTTTTTCTCAGCCCTGTGGATAGGATGAGAACTAAATCAGGACACTTGAATTTGAATCCTATCTCTGTTAACTTACCAACTGGGACACGTTGCTTAAGCTCTCTGAGGCTGCTAGATAGAGCACCAGGCCTGGAATAAGGAAGACCTGAGTTCAAATGTGACCACAGACACTTACTACCAGTGTAATCTTGGGTAGGTCACTTAACCTCTAGCCTGCCTCAGTTTCTTCAACTGTGAAATGGCCATAATAATACCAGTTGCCTCCTAGGTTTGTTTTAAGGGTCAAATGAGAGAATATTTGACAAGTACTTAGCACAGTGCCTGGAACATAGTAGATGTTGATGATGAAGATGACAGTGGTTGCTAACATTTATATAGTATTTACTATGTGCCAGGTATTGTGCTAAACACTTTACAGTTATTGTCTTGATTGATCCTTGAAACAACCCTTGTAGGTAGGTGCTATTATTATCCCCATTTTACAGATGAGGAAACCAAGGAAGACGGGGGGGGGGGGTTTGTTTTTTAAACATTTATTTAGTGCTTACTGTGTGCCAGGCACTGTACTAAGTGCTCTGCAATTACCTCATTTGATCCTCACAAAAACCCTGAGAGTTAGGTGCAATTATTATCCTCGTTTTATGGATGAGGAGACTTAGGCAAACAAAGGGTAAATGACTTGCCCAGGGGTAACACAGCTTGTAAGCAACTGAGGCCAAATTTGAACTCGGGTCTTCTTGACTTCAGGCCCAGGGGCTCTATCCACATCACCATCTAGCTGTCCCTAGTAGATGCATAATAAATATTTGTGTCCTTCCTGCCTCGTTTTTGAAATAAGAGGAGTTGAATTAAATCATGTCTAACTCCAGCTCTCTAAGGTCAGTGAAATTCCTCCATAGTCTACTGTTAGGACTTTGAACAAGTCATTTAACCATTCTGGGCTTCAGTTTCCTCCTCTGTAAAGTGAAATTATTGCCCAAGATGATCATGAATGTCCCTTTTATCCCTGTGAGCCAGAATATGTCTATGCTGACTGTGAGAGGTACGGCTTTAGAGAGAAGGAGCAGTACCAGGTAGATTTAAAGATACTACACTGATGTCAGGCTGTGAATGGTTGTTTCCCTGATCACTTTCCTCTCAGTACCACACAAAAATGCCCTGTGTAACAAAAAAATGTAAGAATTCCATTCACTGATTCACTCACTCATATAGCAAGTATTTCAGGGCCTGCCCTGTAACAGTCACCGTGCTGGGTATTTGGGGTAGAAATGGTTTCACTGACTATCATTGTCCTCCTTGGATCATTAGTTACATTGCTCTATGAAGTGAGAATTAGCCCCAAATGAGGGCTGTACTTCCCTCTTAAACTCTCACATCAGACTTTCTGCTATAATTCTACTGCAGGAATCTCCAGTGTCATTGCCTTTTGGAAATTTTTATGGTTCTTTCAGCAAGATTATCAACTTCATTTCAAAAAAGTCATAATACTCTGCATACCTTTTGAACTAAGCCTATACCTCAAAGAGAATCCAAAAAAAAGGAAAAACACCCACATGTACAAAAATATTTATAGCAGTTGTTTTTTGTGTTGGCAAAGAATTGGAAACTGAAGGGGTGCCCATCCATTGGGGAATGTCTGAACAAATTGTGGTATATGATTGTGATGGAATACCAGTGTGATGAAGGTGATGATTTCAGAAAAACCTGGTGAGATTTATGTGAACTGATATGAAGTGGAAGTGAACAGAACCAGAAGAACATTGTACACAACAACAGAAATATCATAATGATAATGAAAGACTCAGTTACTCTGATCATTACAGCGATCAAAGATACTTCCAAAGAATTCGTGCTAACAAATGCTATCCACCTCCAGGGAGAAAACTGATTAACTCAATGTAGATTGAAACTTTTTTTTTTAACTTTCTTTACTTTTCTTGCTTTTTCTTTTTAACATGGCTAATATGGAAATATTTTACATGATTTCATATGTACAATGAGTATCATATCGCTTGCTTTCTCAATGAGTGGGGTATGAACTGGAGAGGGAGGGAGAAAATTTGGAATTGAAAATTTTAAAAAAGAATGTTAAAGAATATTTTTAAAAAAGTCATAATGGCCACAAGAACTCAAAGAACTTGTAAGTAGCTCTGACCATACTAAGAGTTAAAAAATATTTCTACTAAGAGAAATACTTTCAAAATGTTCTGGTCACTCATTGTGCACATCTGCATGGGTACAAATTCAAGGCGACAACATCTGATCATAACATTAAAACTAGAAGCTATCTTTGAGGCCATCAATATGAATAGCTAATGTATCACTATGTGTTAGGGATTATGCTAAACACTTGACACATTATTATCTCATTTGATCCTCCTAACAGTCGTGGGAGGTTGGTGCTATTATTATCCCCCTTTTACAATTGAGGAAATTGAGGCAAATGAAGGTTAAGTGGCTTATCCAGAGTCACACAGCTAGTAAGTGTCAGAGGTGGGATTTTGAAATCAGGTCTTCTTCCTTCACTCGATCTACTCTGCCACCCAGCTTTTCAGTTTCTAATTTGATGCTACATAAGTGACCATGCTGTATCATTAAAGATAATTTCTCTTGGATAATAAATGAGTGCCATAGCAAATTTAATTAATATTCTTTTGGCCACCTGTTTTCCAGCTTCATGTCTAAACTTTCCCTTTCCCAAAAGGGTAAACCATGACTTCAAAGCCTGGTCTAGTTTGGACCCTGTTCTGCGTGCTTCTCTTTGTATAATCCTAGGACACTGTCAGTCTTCCTCTTCAGACTGCCCTCTAAAGTAACAAAGTCAAGTGAGTTGTAAAAAGCCTGGTGTCAGCTCTACTGCTTTACTCCTCCTATTCATCCGGTCTCAAAACCTCAGCATCATCTTTAACCTTCCTCTCATCTTCAGTGCCTCACTGAATGGCCTTCTTATCTGTTTGGCCCTAGGCAGTTTCCATCCCTTCTCTCAACTTTTGGTCCTCAACCACAGAATGAGGATGTTCAACTAGATAATTTGAAGTCTCTTCAAAACTTATATCACAGAGCTCATCTCTGGTGAATTCAGCAAGTGGGACGCTCTCTGGCCCTTTATTCACTATATCTTGTTTCTGTTCTCACCTCCCTGTTCCCTACTGCCATACCCCAAATTCCTAGGCTCAGGCTCTTGCTACCTCTGCTGGGACTTTTGCAGTCACATCCTCCACCTTATTCTACTACAAGTAGCCTATTATTGTGACAGTGCCTGTCTGGGAAATTGGTAATAATGTACTTGGAGGTGTTTTTGCACAGTGAGTTACATGAGCTCCCTACAAACTTTATGTGGGATTATGGTGAAAATGGGTTGTGATGCCTAAAATTGGTTCCATTTTCTCTCTATGAAATTTGTACAGGCATTATCTGCTTGTAGATTTCTTCCTGCTTGAGCCTCTCTTCCTTTTAAGTAACGTTTTAGATGAAAGAATAGGAAAGATGATTTGGGTGGGAATGGAGGGGAAAATATTTGGCTTCTCGGGGCTTTTTAACTTCCCTGAACCAACTTGGATTGGATAGTAAATTTCATAAAAGATACGTTTGTTCCATAAAGCGTCTCTTTTCCCAGAATTTTGCATGCCTTAGTAATATCACCCTCTGTTTCTTCAGGGAATGGATACCTTCAAAGTCAAGAGGAAAGTCTTTTCAGAAAACCAGGAGCCAGCAACCTCTTTTCCTGTGCCTTATGATTTGCCTCCAGAAATTTACGACCATAACGGTAAGACTTGGATTAATAAAAAGTATGCGTGTGTGTATGCCCCCAAAGCAAAAAAAGCAAATTACATGACATCCCCAAAGAACGAATTTTTATGGTTTCTCTGTAGTAAGAGAAGGAGCACTAGATTTTGCTTCAGGTCATGTGGTGTGCTAGAATGACTGGAAAGTCATAGAGGCCCTGAGTTTGAATTCTGACTCTACTACTTGCTAGCTGTGTGACTTTGGATGGCTCATTTAAGATCTCTGGGCTTAGATTTTCCTCAGCTGTAAAATAAAAGCATGGGACTAGGTGACTTCTGAGGTTGGCTTTGTGACTCTTACCCGTTCAAGGTTTTCCTTGATCTTCCATCTTAACCTGATATAAAAGTATTGAGGGTGGAGGTTAGCAGGACACACACAGAGTGTGACTTAGGTTCCACACCATCTAGATGGGTATGTGGTCCTGGGTCCCTTACTATCCTGATCACCTTTTTTTTTTTTAATAATTAATTTATTTTTAGTTTTCAACATTCATTTCCATAAGATTTAGAGTTAAATTTTCTTCCCCTCCACCTCCTTCCCCTCCCCCAGACGGTGGCATGCAATCTGATACAGGCTCTACTTATACATTCATATTGAGCATATTTTCCCATTAGTCATGATGTAAAGAACAATTAGAACTAATGGGAGGAACCATGAGAATGATGCAATAAAATAAAACAACAAAGGAAAAGGAGAGCAAATAGTATGTTTCGATCTGCATTCAGACTCCATAGTTCTTTCTCTGCATGTGGATAGCATGAGTCTTTTGGAGTTGTCTTAGATTCTTACATTGCTGTGAAAAGCCAAGTCTATCAAAGTCAGTCATTGCACAGTATGGCTGTTACTTTGTACAATCTTCTCCTGATTCTGCCCATTTCACTCTCAGAGAGCATCCTGATCACCTTCTTGTGGACCATATCATCTAATACCAGTCATAGAAAAAAGCCAGGAAAGCAGTAATGGAAGATAGGTGTCCCAAATGGTGATCCATTTAGATTTTTTTTAATTAATTTTTTCCCAATTAACTGAAATTTATTTTCTCTCCTTTCAACCTAACATCTCTCTCTCATTGGAAAAGGAAAAAAAAAAACCACAAAACCAAAAACCTCCTTGTAACTAGTATGCATAGTCAGGCAAAATTAATTCTCTAAATTGGCCATATCCAAAAAATAGATGTCTCATTCTTCACCCTGAATTCATTACCTCTCTGTCCAATAGTAGGTGGCATGCTTCATTATGCTTTTCTCTTGTTTCACGTAGTTGACCCTTGTATTCTTCGTTAAGGATCACATTATTTCCCCTTGAAAAATGCTCTAAAGGTCTTCCTGCAGAGAGCAAAGCATCTTCCTCAACTATGCAGCATTTTATGTACTGTTAATACCCAATAACATGCTGAAAATGGTAGTAACTGAAATATAATTTCATGTCGTTAATGCTATAAATGGGCATTTGGACTATGAGGAAAGGCATTTTTTTATTATGCTTTGGGAAAGTGAGTGGCTAATAACATTTCAAAAGCGTTTTTCATTTTTCACAGTGGTTTGTGATCTATTCCCATACCTATAAAAATATTTCTGGTTATTTTCACATCAAAGGATGATGGTTAAAAAAAAATGCGGCTAGACTTCAGACATAGGCAAGATCCTTTCTTTGTTTTTGTGGGGACAGGTTTAGATGTACACATGACCATCGAGATGGGGGCTGCCTGTAGGGTGAGTCTGTGATCAGGCTTTACTAATCTTTGATTTGAGACCCCATCTTCACTTGTGATTAGGTGGGAATAGAATTGGAGAACTTAGGTCACTATGAAAAGAAATTAAAGATATGTAAGGTACAGTAAAAGAGACAAACGGAACTGGGAACGTTAAAAAAACCAATTTGATATTAACTGGGATTACTTAAATTTAGGATAACTGTGTTGCATGTAAATTAAGTTGTATTTCCAGTATATTAGGGCAGCTGGCATTGTTGCCAAGGGAAAATATAGACAGAAACCAGGACAATAGCACTGGGATATATTTGATATACTCAGTTAGTGGGCATGACATTGATGATGAAGCAGCAGGAGACTAAGAAGGAATGGTCAGGAAGGTAGGAGGAGAACCATCTGTGATCTCATTAATCTGGATACCTCCTGATTGTACAAATTATGACCTATCAACCTATATGATTCTTGCCCATCTCTTACCATAAATCCACTGCAGGAAGAACCCCACAGTATGCTCAAGGCCATCCCCTAAGTCTCAGCATTATGAGGGTGCGAATTCAGCACATCCATCTCTTCTGTTCTTTGCAATGTGTCTGGCCCACATCTTTTTCTGGTTATATATCTCTGATGCAATCTGCCCCTTGTATGCAGTTCCTTATTGGTAATAGGCTTCAGCTCACTTACAACCAGAGTGGGCCTTTTCCTTTGAGTGGCCTATAATTTTGTGAGCCTTTCCTGCTTTGAGTGACCTATAATTTTGACTCCTTAAAGATTTTGGTATCCCACAAATCACAGCCATTTAGCATCTTCAAAAGAAAGGTAGTCAGGGTTTACACAGCTAATATGTGTCAGAAGTAGTTTTGATCCCAAATCTTCCTACCTCCAGTGCCATCTCACTCTTTTCTGCCACATTGCCTCTGTAAAATACAAAACACAGTTTAACTGGGGAGTCAGCCCTGTATAGTAAAAAGAGTCATGGAATGACCCTTTGGAACCTTAGGTTCACTTCTCAGCCTTGCTATTAAGTAGCTGCATGACTTGGAAGAAGTCACTTCTCTCTGGGCCTAGTGTCTTTCATCTCATTATATGAGTTATGATTTATAATATGAAATGAGGAAAGATTTCAAGGTCCCTTCTAGCTGTTTCCATTCAGCAATTCAACCAAGAACAGTTAAATGCTTGCTCTGTGCAGAGTACTTGCTGTACTAGGGTTACACATTCTGTGTAAGAATTGTATTCCCCCTGCCCCCCCAATATTCTTTAGAATAGAGGAGTTTGTAAATGACTTGATACTTAGATGGATCCGTGATTATGGTGGGTTCTCCTTCCACCTGTGAGGATTACAGCCAGTCCTTGCTGTGTAAGGCCCTCCCCCAGGAAGGGTAAAAGGTATTGCAATTATCTTTAAGGCTTAATTGGTTCAAAGGACTAAGGCCTGGGCTGTTTATGTAGTTTCCTGGTGGCCTACCTAAAAAACGACTGGACATGAGCAATTAACTTGCTTCTCCCTCAGGCTTCTGACCAGAAGACCAGCATGGAGAGCACAGAAGCCCAGAAATTACCCCCTGTGGAATCAATACTCTGCTCTCACTGAATATCTTTTCCATGCTATTGCCAACTAAAGTCTTTCTTTGTTAGTGGTTTGATCTGCAAGTGTTTCATTTTATTCAAGTCTCAAACCCTGAGCCTCCAGAATGGCCTGAGTTGATTTCACCTGGTCCACTCCACATGACATCTTATCCTATATGATTCTTCCCATGCCTCTCCATAAGTCTCTCTTATTGGGTGATCCACTCTGCATTTAGGGGCTTCTGATTCTTTTAATATTTAAATGAAATTCTTTTTAATATTTCATGAAAATTTCATGAAATGAAGTCATTTAGCTAAAAAGAATTTTTTAGCATATTAAACATCTGTGAGTTTATCATGTATTTTATATGTAATTACTCAGGTGTTGTTGAGTCATTTCAGTCATGTTTGACTCTCTGACCCCATTTGGGGTTTTCTTGGCAAAGCTCCAGGAATGGTTTGTCATTCCCTTCTCCAGCTTATTTTACAGATGGAGAAACTGAAGCAAACAGGGGAAGGTAACTTGCCCAGGATCACACAGCTAGTGTCTGTCTGAGGCCAGATTTGAACTCAGGCAGATGAGTCTTCCTGACTCCAGAGCCAGTGCTGTACCATTTAACTGCCCAGTTATCCAGATCTTCCCTTTTAGTTGTGATTTTACACAGGGCTGCCAAAGTAATATTACTACAGGACTTCCCTGTTTGATATTTAAAGCTCTTTAACCATCTGCCTTCAGATGACCTTTCCACTTACTCCTTTCTAATTAACTCTGCTATCTAGCTCATCTGGCCCATGTGCTGCTCCTCACACATAACAGGATCATATCTACCATTGTTTTTCCTTTGCACAGACTATGTCAAATCTCAGCTCAAGTGCCATCACCTAGTTGAACCATTCCCTGATCTTTCCCCTCATCTCAATTTACCTTATATTTATTTTGCTTTTATTTGGTAAGCTCACAGACTTTCATTTTTGCCTTTGTATCCCTACACCAATGCCTGGCATAGAATAATAACTTAAGGTTATATGATTGATGGATCTTAATCACTTAACCGTAAAAATCTTATCATTTAAGTTTGGTTTAATTATCCTACTCCATTTGCCCCCTTCACCAAATTGTTTTTAGTTTCATGACTTTTACAAGGACCTGAAATTAAACTGCCAACCCTACTTTGAAAATTATTCTGTGATCCTGGAGTATAAGGGACTAGGGAGCTGTTAGAGCAACTACATTGTGATTTTACTCTGGTGATAAGTCAGTAATAATCAATAAGCAATTATTAAATGCCTACTCTGTGCCAGACCTGGGTTAAATCAAGGGCTAGCAATGAGAGGAAGGTGGCTTCTATGGTCTCATAATCTGATAGCCTCTAGGGGAACAGGAGGGGTGAAAGATGAAAAGGGGCAGGGGAGATTGAAAGGGGGGAGGAAAAAAGGCCTTACTTGAGAGGTGGGAGGGGATACTACTGACGAATGCTTTTGAAGGGAGCACCTGAAGGGTGAAGAGAGAAGGGAGATGAGGACTTTGCCCAAATAGGATAAGACCTGGGGGTATACCATCTGAGGGATATGTTGGGTTTTACAGGCTAGATTTCTTTCTTAAGGACCATGACTTAAACCCAAATCACTCTGGCTCTCATTGATTGGTCAATAATACATCTCAGCCCAAGCTCCACTTGGTCATTATTTGGGACCTGATGTCTCAAAGTGGATGTAAATAGCAATTGTTTCTGTTTTGGCCAGAAACCCTGAAGGTCTTTCCCTCCCAGATTGATTTTTTTTTTTTAACTAGCTAAAAGAGGCCATTCTTTGCCTCATTTCTTACCTAGCCTTAATCACTGAATGGGCATTGCTTCAGTCAAACTGAGACCTGGGAAAGACCTCAGCTTAAAAAGGCCAAGGTCTCCCACTGTATCCTGGGCCATCTCCAGTCATCCTGATGAATATCTGGGCGCTGGACCCAGATGGCTCCAGAGGAGAGAGTGGAGCTGGTGACTTTGCACAGCCCTCCTTCACTTAAATCCAATTCACTTGCAAGTCATGGCATCACCTGTTTGATGTCATGGTCCTCTTTGAGAATGAAGGACAAACAATAACTATGGTACATAATCTAGCACGTACCATATATAAAGAAGAATCTCAAGAAATTCACAGTCTTATGGAAGAGGTGACATACAAATGTGCCATGGACTTCTAATCTGAATGCTATATCTGATTTCTTTGAACCCAGTAAGCATCTGGTTTGTAGCAGGGTACATGGTTGCTTCTCTGACCATGATGTTTCATCCCATTCTGAGTTGCATAATCACAAATTAATATGTGGTAGATGTGGACCAAGAGGCATGTACTCTCATATTTTAGTTGATGTTGATATGGCAATTACAAAAGATTGCATTATTTCAAGGCTTACAATCCCCTATAAAGTCTTGGGTTCTCTGTGTCCAGTTCTTCAGCTTTTCCTACTTTTAAAGTATTTCTGGCACTTATCTCTTATGTAGTTCTCAAATTGAGAGCAGAGCAAAGTACAAAGAAACGAAATGTGCTAATTGGTTTACCAGCATTTGGAGGCTGCTCCTGGGAAATAAAACCACCCTGGATTGGATTTGTAGGAACAAGTTAGGATTTAATGATAAAAGAGGAAATAAATGCCTGAGAAGAGTATCCCCTCCCAGTAGGACCCAGTAAGGAAAGGGAGGATGTAATAAGCCCTTTAGACTAGCACCAATTGAGAGGAGAGGAATGAGTTTTGAAAAACTGTACATGAGGAAGAACAATGAATTTATGTGTCCTTAGTGCCTAACACAGTGCATGGCACAGAGTAGACACTTAATAAGTGTTTGTTATTGTTGATGTAGAGCCAGAATTATTGTTGTTGTTATTCAGTCTTTCAGTGAAGTCTGATTCTCCATGACCCCATTTGGGGTTTTCTTTGTTGTTGGTTTTGTTTTGTTTTTGCTGAGGCAATCAGGGTTAAGTGACTTGCCCAGGGTCACACAGCTAATAAGTATCAAGTGTCTGAGGCTGGATTTGAACTCAGGTCCTCCTGACTCCAAGGCCAGAGCTCTATCCACTGCTCCACCTAGATGCCCCCCATTTGGGGTTTTCTTGAAAGAGATACTGAAGTGGTTTGCCATTTTCTTCTCTAGCTCATTTTACAGATGAAGAAACTGAGGCAAACAGGGTTCAGTGACTTGCCAAGGGTCACACAGCTCGGAAGTGTCTAAGGCCAGATTTGAGCTCAGGAAGATGAGTCTTCCTGACTCTAGGCCTGGCACTCTATCCATTGTACCATCTAGCTTCCCCAGAGTCAGAATACTTGGGTTCAAATCCCAGCTCCCCTTACTGTCTGTGTGTCCCTGGGCAAGTTACTTGGCCTCAGTTTCTTCATCTGTAAAATGAAGGAATTGGACTGGTTGACTTCAGAGGTTCTTTCCAGCTTTGTATATAATCCTGTAAACTAAGAAAGTGGAATAAAATTCTGTGCTTTTGTGTTTACTTGTTTCTTATTAAGCAATGAAACCCTGATAATTGGCAAAGCAGTCTAGGAACACTGAAAACGATAGGCAGTCCAGTCTGTTGTAGAACCTAAGTCAGAAGAAATTCATGCTTTGTGTGGTTTGGATTTTGGTCATTCTCTTCAGATTGCTTCTGTCTCTGTGATTCAAGTAAAAGTCATCTTCATCAGCAGTAAGAACATTGTGAGTGCCTCTTGTGTACAGAAATCTGTGGTAGATACAGAGACTTTAAAGAGATTAAAAAGAATCTTTTCCCTCAAGAAGCTTCTAATTGAGAAGACAGGATGATAATGGTCATGCAGGGGCCAGGAAAATATCAGCTAATAATTTCCCATTGACTATTTAGGAAGATTTTAAATAAATTCCCATGCGATATTTAACTCACCCCACTAAATTTCTTCTCCGATACCTTTTTGGTGCAAGAGATGATCCTATGTGCTTGAAGGCATTATACCAAATGACCTCAAGCTCTAGAAGGTCCCACCAAGACAAAAGAAAAAGTTTCAACTATGGAACCAGCCAGTGATTGTTTTAAAGACTATTCCAGCTAAGTTTGGAAAAAGGCTCATTGTCAGAAAGTTAGCTCCAGGGAAGAATTTTTTGTTTTTATTTTTTTGACCCAGAAACTCATAAAGGTAAGGGTTTCAGTCTGTGTCAACACGGGGGGAAAAAATCTTAGCTCTTCAAAGTGACAGTGTAGGATTTTTAACTGGCAAGTGTTCTAAAACTGTAGAAGTAACAGCAGAAATCTTAGAGTGATAACAAATGAGGGCTGAGATGTCTCTTGTTCCTTGATTTCCAATGTTACCACTGAACTTCAGCTCTAGAATGCAAAGGAACAGACAGCTTGTAAGGCATGATGTTGTTAGGAGTCTTCAATGTGTAAAATATTTGTCATTTGTCAAGATCAGCCTAGGAAGGGGAGTTAGCCTGTATCTTTAATTGTATGATGAATCAGAAGACCTAAATTTTAATTCTGTGTTTGCCACTTGATTAGATTTTTGGATTTTGTCTTGTATCCTTGTGTATATTTATATGAAACCTTGGAAAAGAAAGTCATCAACCCTACACAAGTGGTGCTTCTAAGAACATCATTCCTGCTGTTCAAAAACAAGGATTTGAGAAAGGAAAGGCACTCTTGGGGAGTGAATAGCTGCTTAAGAAGACATTACTTGCAAATAGAATCCAAATTCCTGGATTATGGTTTAATAATTTCTGGATTTTGGTACATTCCTATGGGCTAGGAAGTCTTGCAGTTCTGATCAAAATATCTTTAAGTTCAAAGGAAAAGAATGGCAAAAGTGCCTACATATATCTTAATAGTCTGGGTATTATATAGAGTAGTTACAATGTAGGAAGAAGATTAGTAGAGCTCTTCAGAAATAAATAGGAAACAAAACTGTGAAAGAAGCAAGCAATAAAACCAGATGCCCAAAATATGGATAACAGAAAGAGTGAAGTAGAAATCTTGTGCAGAGAAGCAATTTTGACTTCATACGTATCACTGAGATTTGGTGATAGGAAACTTAATGACAGGAATGTAGGTTTGAAAGACTATATATTATCCTAATGGAACATGACGGGTAAAAAGTCAAGGCAATAACATTGTATCTTCAGAAGATATGCTCATGTGAGGAACTATAGGAACCAGAAAGAGAAGCAAAGTGGAGAGGGTTTGTGTGAAGATCAGCAGAGGGTCAAAAGGAAGTTATGGGGGCAGCTAGGTGGCGCAGTGGATCGAGCACCGGCCCTGGAGTCAGGAGGACCTGAGATCAAATCCAGCCTCAGATACACAATACTTACTAGCTGTGTGACCCTGGGCAAGTCACTTAACCCCATTGCCTAGCCAAAAAAGAAAAAAAAAACTTTTGGGGCAGCTAGGTGGCACAGTGGATAGAGCACCAGCCCTAAAGTCAGGAGGACCTGAGTTCAAATCTGGCCTCAGACCAAACACTTCACACTTACTAGCTGTGTGACCCTGGGCAAGTCACTTAACCCCAATTGCCTTACAAAAAAAAAAAAAAGGAAGTTATGGGCGTAGCTAAGTGGCGCAGTGGATAGAGCACCGGCCCTGGAGTCAGGAGGATCTGAGTTCAAATTTGACCTCAGACACATAACACTCACTAGCTGTATGACTCTGGGCAAGTCACTTAACCCCAGTCACCTCACACATAAAAAAAGGAAGTTATGTTATCAAAGTACACTAAAACCACCTAGACTGGAGGAGGTTACAGTTGAGTTTGGAACATAGATCACAAGCCGCCTATGTACAAAGTAGAAGCATGTGACAGTCGTGATAGGGCAATTCAGTTATCTGGACATTTGCTGAAGGTCTGCTAAAAGCAGAACAGCTAATTATTTCTAATCTTGCCTTAATGAATAAATCAGTCAATCAATCCACAAGCACCTACAATGAAAATTTCATTCTTCAAAAGGTGGAGTCAAGATGGCAGAGTGAGAGGAAGCATTTTTGCCTAACTCTCCTGATAGATATCCTGCATAACAATGTAGAAAATTTGCCAGACCAAATTCTGATCAGGAAAACAAACCAAAAAACTCACAATGAGTCATTTTTCTACCTCAAGGAAGCTTAGGAAGAGAGGCAGAGAGATCTGTGGTCACTGGAGTGAGGACTGGTCAGGAGTACAGTGAAGTGGTAGCAACAGCAGTGGTGGGACCCAGAACCTTCCAGTGCCCGGGGTTGGAAAGGGAAGTAAGAGAACACAGGGGCAGAAGGAAGCACTAGGACAGAAAGAGATCCCAGAGGACCCTTGAATGTTAAACACTGACCGTGGGAATGGGTGCCATCAGGCATCCCTTTTACTCACTACCCAGTTCCAGGAAGGAGAGGGCAGCTGCAATTTCACATGGGCTTTAGCTGAGTATTAAGCACAGAACAAGTTCTAGAAATTTAGCTTTGTCTGTCTGAGGACAGACCTTTATCCCAGCACATAAACCTGTAGTGAAAAAACAAGGGCAGAAGACCAAGGCTAAAGGGGAGCCAGCAGTCCAAGTTATCTGAACCTGCAGAACCTCCCAGCAGACTAACAGTGACTAACTCCAACAACAATCTATGGAAAGTCAGCTATATACAAGCCAACAGACCCAAACCTGAATCAGGAATTTAGAGAGTTCAGACCAGGAGGGCTATAAATAGACCTCTTCCCAGATCATACCGCTTTGGAAGCACTGAAAGCTTACAGGCCCCCAGATTGAACTGTGAAAGCAGCAGAAGCAAAAAGAGCAAAAATGTGATTTTACAAACCAAATGAGAGCATTAGAAGAAAAAATGGGAAGAAAAATGAGAGCTAACCAAAAAAGTTATAAAAAGAGAATTAATAGTTTGGTTTAAAAAAAAGGCACAATACCTTACTGAAGAAAATAATTCCATAAAAATTAGAATTAGTTAAGTGGAAAGGAAAACTACCTAGATATCTTTGAACTAGAGGGCAAAGTAGAAATGGAAAGAATCCACCAATCACCTCCTGAAAGAAACCTCAAAATGAACACTCCCAGGAATTTTGTAGCCAAATTCCGAACTCCCAAGTCTAGGAGAAAATGCTGCAAATGGCCGAAAAGAATTTAAAAAACCATGGAGGCCACAGTGAGGATCATACAAGATTTGACTGACACAACATTTAAGACATGGAGGGCTTGGAATGTATTTTGGGAGGCAAAGGATCTACAGTTAAAAAAATGGAGAAAGTAACCACAGGAACTCCTATTCTGGACCTGATTATCATCCAAATGGAGGAAATGGCTCATAGGATCATAAATTTAGAATTGGAAGTGACCTTATAGGCCAATCCTGTTCAGCTCCCTCATTTTACCAATAAAGAAATTGAGGCTGAAAGTTAAATTGTTCCCCTTTCCCATTATAAGTACTTGATAACTACTTGTTGTCTTTTCCCTTGCCAAGAATCATTAATTGTCTAGTGTCAGAGGTGGGATTTGAACTCTAGTCTTTTTTACTCCAAACCAATAGGAACTTGGAGGGAAACTAATGCTTTATCTTAGGAAGAGAGAGACTGAGAGATAGACTAGGTAGGCAGGTTCAGAGAACACATTTCAGAGGGTACAGAGAAAACTTTAGAGCCCATAGTCTAAACTCCTACAGAGGAAGTAAGTTTAGGACAAGTGGGACGCTCTCAAGAATGAAATTCTAAAGACACAAAGAGAAACTATTCTGATGAAAAAGGAAAGTGGAAGTTGTCTGTAGAAAGGATACACATACACAGGAAAGATATCAGCAAATTTAGGTTTTAAAAGATGCACACAGGATGGAAGAGAAGTGTAGGTAATAGGATGAATACAAAATTGTGACACTTTAAAAAAAATGAAAAACTCACAAGCTGAGGCTGACTAGAAAGGTAAAGCTAACAAAAGGATTTCTTTTAGCTACATTGAGAACTGGTAATAAGAGGTGGGTCCCCTTTTTGGCCAAAGACAGTTCAAATGCAGCCTCAGACACTTACTGGTTTTTTTTCTTTGTCTGTTGAAAGATTTATTTTTAATCATTTTCATGTTAAAAAGAGAACATTTAAAAGCAAGAGAAAGTGTGGTTAAAATGAAATGTGTCAGTACTTTTAAAGGAGAAGCAAAATCATTGCATTTCAAAGGTTTCTCTTTCCATTGTCTGATGTTCATGAGAATGGTATTGGTTATAGAGGATAACATGCCCTTAGTCATCACATTCATATAGTTTCTATGTACTATGATGCTTCTGATGGTTAATAAGGTGAGTTTTCTGGCTAAAAGCCTTTCCACAAGGAGCTTAACTTCTGTTTGCCCAGTGTGCTTATCTCTAAAATTGGAATAACAGCACCTATGTTCCCAGGCTTGTTATGAGGATAAAATAAGATCATATTTGTAAAGTGCTTTGAAAAATTTTAAATGCTCTATACATACTAGCTATTATTATTATTACTGTTACACAGGGTAGATGAGATAGTAATTATCAATGACTGAGAGAAAACTGAATGACTCAGCTCTTATTTTCCTTCTTTTTTCTCTACAGAGGGAGAGTGATCTGTAGAGAACAAAAATAGATAATGAGGAGTTAATACACCAGATAAGAAAGGAGATAATAAAGGTACCCAGTTGTTCTTGATGAGCTCAAGTCATCAGGCCTTTACCAAGTATATCCCAGGGTACTGAAGGCATTGATGGATGTAATTGTTTAGTTAGTGTCAGTGATCTTTGAAAGAATGTGAAAAGCAGAAGTGGTTCCTCCAAGGCTAAAGAATTGAAATGTCCCAATTTTCAAGAGTCTATAAACTAAAATCCATTGAACTTGACTTTTCTGGCAAAAGTCTAAAAAAGTGTTATCAGAGTAATCACTTGTGAACAGCTACAAAAGAAATTGCATCACAGAAAGTCAGCAAGGCTTCAGAATAGATAATCCCAAGTGTGTATGGGGAAGGGAGACAGAGAGGCCTAGGGACTGAGTGAGGAGGGGAAAAGAAAAGCAGCAGAATGGAAGCAGATTATGTTAAATAGGCACTACTGGAATTGAATACATTCTTTAGCTTTCATTATCCACTTCTTTGTAAAGGAGGAGATATCTATGTGGGAAGGATAAAATGAGGAGTAATGGGGAGGAGAGTAGACAATTAACAGTCAGAACCATGAACATAAATGGGATAAAATCAACAATAAAAGAGAAGAGAATAGGGAAATAGGCTAAAAATCCAATTTTGTTATTTACAAGCTCATTTGAAAGAGGAATATTCATATATAGTTAAAGCAAGGGACAGGAGCACATTCTTTTTTGCTTCAGGTACTCATCAAAGCCAGGAAGAAACCTAGGTCATTTATAGTGATATTTTAAAAATGCCCCAAATCACCAATAACAAGAGAAATCCAAATTAAAGCCGTTCTGAGGTTTTACTTTATACCTATTCGATTGGCAGAGGGGGAAAAAGGAAAATGGAAAATGTTGGAAGGGCTGTAGGAAAACACGTGCATTGATGCACTGTTGATGGACCTGTGAATGAGTACAACCATTCTCAAAACCAATTTGGAGTTATACATTAAAAGTTACTAAATAGTATGTGTGCCCTTTGACCTATCTGTGCCACAGCCAGATATGTGCCCAAAAGAGATCAAGTAAAGAGGAAAAGGTCCTCTATGTACAAAAATATTTTGTGCTGGCCAAAATCTGGGAACTGAAGAGAATACCCATCAATTGAGAAATTGCTTGACAAATTATGATATATGAATGTGATGGAATTCTGTTGTACTGTAAGACTTGAGGAGATAGATTATTTCAGTCACACATGAACTACAAAAATAAAGGAAGGGATGCTACCAAATTTTATGATTAAAAACAGGGAGAAAGGATATATAAGCTAATTAATCAATGTTAACATAAATTTAAAAAAAATTATCAAAGAGGTCACAGCAACCTGCCAAGAAAATTATATAGTATTACTGAGTTTCTGTTACACCAAGAGTGCAAGGTTGGTTCAGTATTAGGGAAAATATGAACAAATTAGACCTTATTAATAATAAAAAGTAAAAATCACAATTATGTAGATGCAGAGAAGGCTTTTGACAAAGCACAGCACCAATTCCTGTTAAAATCACTAAAAAGCATTGAAACAAATAGGCCTTTTCTTAATATGTTCTAAAACTATGACCCAGATATGTAATGAAGATAAATTAGAGGAATTTCCAGCAAGATTAGGGGTAAAGCAAGGGTGTCTGTGAAAGGAATAAGCATAAGCAAATAGGAAATAAAATCACTTTTTTGCATTGATATGATAGTTTAACTTAGAAAACCTCAAAAATTCAGCTAAAAAAAAAATGAAACAAACCAGCAAAGTAACAGGATATATAATGAACCCACACAGACATCTAAATTATTAACAAAACCCAGTAAAAGGAGATAGAAACCTTTCAAAATAATTATAGAATCTACAAAATATTTAGTAGTCCAGCAACTAAGGCACACACAAGAATTAAATGAATACAACTACAAAACATTTCACATAAGTAACAATTAAATAATTTGAGAAATATTAATTGCTTATGTTTGGGCTACACCAGTAAAATAAAAATAATAAAACTACCTGTCAGTTTTGCATTTAGTGCCATACTAAACAAAATACGAAAAGATTATTTTTTAGAGCTAGAAAAAAGAATAGTTTATCTGGAGGAACAAAAGATCAAGCAAGAATCTCAAGGGGAATAATGGAAAAAAAATACTGGGGAATGAAGAGGTCTGAACATAGCACATCTCAAGGTTGGAAGAAGTAACTTTCACAGCTATAAATGGTGAAAGAATTAATGTCCAAATAAGTGATAGAAGATCACAGAAGATAAAATAGACAATTTTGACAAAAATTTACAAGTTTTTGCAACAGTAAAGCGCGGCTAAAATGAGAAGGGAGACAGTTGTCAGAAAAAAAGTCTTTGCAGTAAATGTATCTGATAATGGTTTGATATCAGAGATCTCCATGGAAATTATTAAAATCAATAAGAATGAGCCATTTCCTAATAGATAAATTATAAAAGGTTATGAACTAGAAGTTTTTAAAGGAAGAAAGGCAAACTTTCATGAGTTACATAAAATTCATTGTCTAAATCACTGGTAACTAGAGAAATACAAACTAAAACTACTCTGAGGTTCTACTGCACACCCATAAATTTGCAAAGATGATAGGAAAGCTAAAATGACAGTAGTCAGAAGAACTGGGAAAAACAATCCCGCTAATGCTGGTTCTTAGAGTTGTAAATTGGTCTAATTGTCTGGAAGACAATTTGTAACTGTACCAAAAATGTCGATGAAATATGCTTACTCATTACCCCAAGGAGATCTAAGAGAAAGGAAAGGAACTCAGGTATACAAAAATATTTATTGTAATAGCTCTTTGTTAAAGCAAAGAACTGGAAAGTACAGAAGTGTCACATCTGTTGGGGAATGCCTTTACAAGTTGTATATGAATATATTGGAATATATTTTCTCTGTTAGAGACTAAAGGGATGGTTTCAGAGAAAACTGGGTAGTCGTATAAACGAATTGAGTTATATGAGTAAAACCCAGAGACCAATTTATACAATAACAACTACATTGTAAGAAAACATAACTTTGAAACACTTAAAAGTTGTATTCAACACAGTTACCAAATCAGATTACAGAGGATTGATGTAAGAATATACTAATCCTGACAGAGAGGTGATGGGCTCAAAATGCAGGATGAGAATATTTTTCTAGACTTGGAGATTTGTTTTGCTTTACTGTATATAGTTGTTTAAAGAATAATTTTGCTTTCCTTTTAATTTGGGGGTAATAGGAAACATAGGCAAGAAAAGGGAGCCACATTTGAAGCATTTTTTAAAATGCACTGAAGGGAACAGAAGGAAGGCCAGAAGGAGCAAAGACAACATGAACAGCTTTGACAGTTATGCATTGAATTTATCATATACCCAAAAGGACCAACTGTAAAAATTCTGTCCCACCGTATATATGGAAGTGCTTATTTTATTTGAGATCTGTCAATTTCAGTAGAAAAAAAATTTTAAATATTTGGTAGTGAAAAATGGGAAATGGACAACAAAATAGTACCAACACTAATTATAATTCACACAGAAGTGTACCTGATATAAATTTGTTGCTGCCATAAAAAGAGCAAAAAAGCCATGAAATCATCTTAGCAAACATTTTACTTACTGGCCAAACAGAAGGAGATTGTGGCCAAGGGTAACAGCCATTTAGAATATAAATTCATTTGTAAAATCTTCTGAAAAAGGATAATATATGATTAACAGTATCAATTCATAAAGTAGAAAGAAGCAACAGAGAATAAATCCAGTTTAAAGAAAGCTTAGCAAGAGATTCAGTTAGGTGAAGTCATCCCAAAGACATTTAAGGACAAGAAATAGGAAGGGGGAAAAAAAAAATGAGAAAACATCTGCGAAGATTACTTTAACAACTGTTTTCACTATTAAGGACAGTTCAACTACCACACTTGTAACTCTTCGCAGATATGCTTATAGGGGAGATAGAATTGGCACTAAAAGAAATAAAAATGGGAGAGGCAGCCAAATTGGACCAAATGTATATAGGGACAATCTGTGCTGCAGGTGACACAATTGTGAGGGCATTGAAGCATCAATGTCTAAAGTATTTGAATGGATGGAATTTAGTAAAGTTGGGGGGAGGAGGGGATTGGTGATCTTGGACCTCATTATTACTTCAAAAAGGCAACTGAGAAATTATTAACAATTGCCTCCTCAATACTTAGTCTTTCATTTGTACAAAATCTTTATGAGAGTCCTCAATACATGAATTGAGGACATCCTCAATGAGAGTATTAGTAAGGAACAAATGGATTTTCCAAAGTTACATTCAGCAATGGATCACATCTATACCATTTACCATTTGACTGAAAATTGTAGAGAATATAAGATTCCACTATAATAGCTATTTGTTGATTAGTTTCTTTTAGTATTTCTTTCATTAGAGTAAAATAGTGCCTTAAATGCCCTTATCCAAAAGGAATCCTATTTTTGGATGTAAACATCAAAAATCATTCAGAATTCCTTGAAAGACACAACAACAGAAAGAACCCAGTTTGATGATTCTGTGATCATAGATAACAGGCAAGGCTTAAAACAGGGAGATGTGTATTCACCACAAATGTGTTGGAGGAGGGAACTCCAGCACAGAATATAAGTGAAGAGAAATTCTCTGTTGATTGTGACATCCTCCATATGCTCTGGTTGTGGGTGACGTTGTATATCAAGCCCTGCAACAATACAGAGAGAAACTGCGTCGGAAAAAAAAAAATTATATGGATAACCAGTCAGAAGAGATTTGCCTGAACATCCACATAGGAAAGTGAAAAAAGTAGATAAATAATGTATTTTGCCTAGATTACAACATGCATTTGGATGGACAACCTCCAGAGATTGCCTATCAGTGTATATACCTAGGACAGAGAATATAAGTGGATGCTTTGAGCACAGGAGTTGAAGAGGAGAACTGTCTGGATTCAGGAAATCGTAAAGTACTTTTGACTACAGCTTAAAATGGAAACAAAGGCCCATCTTTTTTAATACCAGTATTTTATCTATCAGGGCAATGTGATATAGAATACAACAGCCTTCTAAGAATTAAAAATTATTATCTTACAGAGGTCGTTAGACCGGTGCATGGTGGTTGTGAGCTCTTGAAACAATGCCAATATAGATCTTCAGAGAAGACAGGAATAAAAGATAATCATCACGGAAATTATGATAGGAAGCAAAAATGGGCTGACTATATCACAAGGATGAAGGATGACAAACATCGGGAGTATGCCCTCACTAGTGCCCTAACATGTCTGGAGAAAGAAACAAAGACTTCCAACATGTAGGGTGGACCTCCTATGGCATTCTTATGAAAGGGCATGGACAAGAGTGGCACTGTGGATAAGGTTGTGACCCATATCATTGATGGAACTTTTAAATCAGTAAGTTCACATATCCATTTGGATATTCAGGAGTAAAGAAGATGGAAGCTAGTACCAATAATCAGAGACAAATATAAGGGTAGTGTTGTCATCTGGCTGACCTAAATAATATCAATCACCAAGTATTTACTGAGAGCCCAGGATGTTCTGGACACTAGGGATACAAAGGCAAAAATTATATTTTGAATAAAACAAAATTGTAAAAAAAAAAAAGCTAAATAATTTTTTAATTGTCTTTTTTAAGGGAAGGAGATAACATGTTAGGATATACAGAATAAATAAAAAATAAATGGAAACCACAGCTGAAATTAAATACAAGGTAGTGAGAGGGGACAAGTCACCAGAATTCTCATTCTTTTCTTCTTTGCATGATACTTAATAATTTACTTAGAGGCTGTAATTTCTCCCTATTAATGAGTTTTTAAAACAAAGAACAGACTAATCCTTCATTCAGATGAGTTCTATGCTTTATTTCTAGCAGTGAGAAATGCCATTCACCTATAGTGGGAGATATATTTGCTGGCCTCTTCCTGCTATTCTCCCACAGTATATTGTAATGCAAAGAGAGCATTTCATCTGTGAAATGGGAATAATGAAACTTGCATTTTTATATCACGTGGTTGTCATGAGCAGAAGACATCTTGGAACTTTCAAAGTGTTATAAGAACATGAGTTCTATCTTCACTAATTTCTCACTCAGATATCTTCTCCTGATGTAGAAGTAAACATGGGTTCTCGAGAGCTGTGTCAACAGAGCATATGATCTGGGGGGTCCTGTTGAGCTAAAGGGGCTTCAGACGCAGTGATTGGGTACTGGTCTGATGACTAGTCTATATATTTTCAGCAAGGCCAATTACTGGATTGGCCTCATAATAAAATTTCCTGTGGCAATAACTCTTTGAAGACTGCTTGGCAAGTCATTAGCTGGGTTGTGATCTGTTTTTGTTACCCGACACATAAGGATTTTTTTTCATCCTGGACATTTCAAATTTAATAGTGACAGATTCTGCCCTGAAAAGGAAACATAGGACTTTCTCTACCATTTTCTGAAGACTTGGTAAAAGCTTTAGTTGAATGTGAGTCATATAGTTGTAGTTCTGGAAGGACCCTCAGAGAACATGTAGCCCAGGGGGTCTTAATTTTTTTTGTCTCATGGATCCCTTTGGGAGTCTGGTAAAGCATATATGAAGAATATTTTTAAATGTATAAAATCAAACACATAGTATTACAAAGATAATTATATTGAAATATAATTACTAATTTTTTTTTAAGTTAAGAACCCCTGATCTAGTCCCATCAAATGGTGTATTGGCTAAAGCATTGGACTTAGATTCAGGAAGACCTGAGTTCAAATGTTATTTCTGGATCTGTGACCCTGGGCAAATCATTTCCCTTTCTCCTGGCCTCAGTTGCTTTCTGTCTTCAAAAAAGAAAGGGGTTGTTGCGGGGAATAATAAGATAGTATGTATTCAAGGCACATTTTGAACTTTAAAGCACTACATAGATATTATTAAATATTAGCTATATTATAGTTGAACAAACTGAGGCATGGAGGGGAAGTTACTTTCCCATGGTTATATGGTCAGTAGTGTTTGATCTGGAATTAGAACTCAGGCTTCCTGACTCCCACTTCACTCCCACTTTTTACAATAAGAAAAAAATAGATACAGTTCAATTCAGCAAACACTAAGTTCCTACTTTGTGCAAGTTACTCTACCAAAGACAAAAACAAAACCATCTCCATACCTCAAGGACTTTACATTTTTCTTGGGGATGGGGCAGTACACAAAATAGTTACAGGTAGGAAGGAACATTTACCAACGAAATGAAACAGAATAAACATTTATTAAGCACCTACTGTTTGCTAGGCATTCTGCTAAGTGCTTTATAAATATTATCTCATTTGATTCCTTGGTAGGGAAAGGGGATCAGGAGAGGCTTCTTCTAAGAACTCAACCTAGAAGGAAGCCAGGAATTCTGAGGCACACATCAGAAGGAATCCCAGATAACGTTGTTTGGACAGGGGACTGGAGGATAGGAAAGTGTC
The DNA here is from genome assembly GCF_900497805.2 of Vombatus ursinus. NCBI lineage: Eukaryota > Metazoa > Chordata > Mammalia > Diprotodontia > Vombatidae > Vombatus > Vombatus ursinus. Next base: position 5,505,540 of record NW_020954723.1, on the reverse strand, counting down.
TGAGTATCAGGGCTGCCTTAAAGGTGAAACCACCTTGTAATGAAGTTCTTTGAGTATTCCAATCAATAGGGAGCTTCTCTCCAAGGAATAATGTTCTTAGAAAGATTGCTGTGTACTCCCTGAGCACGCTGTGGTCTCCTTCAAATAGCTGGTTAAGTCAGAGTCTATGAATCAGGAACATCTTAACACATCAGAGACAAACCTAAGGCACTCAGATAATGGACCGTACGGGATGCCTAGCTGCAGTCCAAAGATTTGTTCAGTTTAGAAAATCACTACAAATACAGTGCCAGAAAAGAATTGAAGACCTTTCTGGAAGTGATGAATGACTCGTGTGTATCATTGAAAATGGGTCCCATCTTACTGATTCTATTGACAGCCTAGCCTTCAAATCAGTCACGCAGTCTTGCAAAGTCTCCAAAAGTGGAGAAAGAAGGCTTTGCTGAGCCATCAGAATGAGAAATCACCTGTCTGAAAGCCCGCGAAAACAGTAATGCGAAGTTGGCATTAGCACTGAAAAGTCTCTGAAAATCCATCTGGTGAAAGACTATGTTATAGTTACTTTATGCTATTTGTCAATATCCCATCATGCTGTGTCCTTTACGCTTTGCCAAGTGCTTTCCTCAAGACCAACCCCATGATGTCAGATTTGTGTAAGAAGTAGCTGAAGTTCAAGAGATTAAGTGCTTTGCCTAAGGTCACATGAATAATAAATAGTTGAGAAGGAATCTGAATACAGATCTTTTGAGGCCTGGTCTAATGTCCTTTCCACCGTACTCCAGTGCCTCTCAAGGCATATTATGTTCATTCAAGCACCATTTGGAGAGGAAGAAAAGAGTTAGCTAGTAATGAAAGAGTAATAGTGGCTTCTAGCTTAAAGCTTTGTGAATTATATATTTTCCACTTGCCCAGCAACTACCAAAAAAAAAAAAAAAAGTAAAAAAGCCATCTTCTCACAATAGCAAAAAGTATTCAAAGAAATATTTAGTGTCACCTTCTTGGCAGTGTTGATAGGTCAGGCCTAAGAGATCTGGCTTTTGCATACCTAAGTCAGATGCAAAATGATAATTAATAATAGATCAGGGTCAATCTAGTGATGATTCCATAGAGTTTTATCTCAAGACTTATTCTGTTTACCTTTTTTTTTTAAATCACTGACTTAAAATGAAGACATGGAAAACACTCACCAGATTTTGTGAGTGACAAAATTGGGAAGAATAGCTGGTTGAATGAAAGAATCAGGACTTTTAAAAGTAAGGCCTGAAAGATACACCCAGACTAACAAGGCGCAGTCTAACCGAGATAATGATAAAATCCTGTACTTATATTGAAAAGTCAATTACATAAGTTCAGGATGGAAGGAGGGGTTAGCTTAACAGTTTTTCAGTCATTTTTCAAGTTATATCTAACTCTTCGTAACCGTAGTTGGGATTTTCTTGGCAAGGACTTATTCAGGAGCCTACCACCTTGTATTGAAGTTACTCAAGGTGACCAGATGAGTAGCTTAGAGATAATTCACAATTCAGGTCTTAGACGGGCTTTGGGCTTTTTGGATTGTTTTTCTCTTCAGTTTTTCGGCACTCAGTGGATAGAATGCCAGACCTTGAGTCAGGAAGACTCATCTTCCTGAGTTCAAATGTGGCCATAGATACTTACTAGCTGTGTGACCTTGGGCAAGTCACTTCACCCTGTTTGCCTCAGTTTCCTCATCTGGCAAATGGGCTGGAGAAGGAAATGGCAATGCTCTAGTATCTTTGCCAGGAAAACCCCAAATGGGGTCACAAAGAGTTGGACACAAATGAAAATGACCGAACAACAACTCCAATACATTTAAAGTTCCATAATTTTACTAGTGTGGATAGTCTCTCCCCTGATTCAGGTCACAATTCCTCTATGTCTTAGTAAACAGTCAATATCAGTTGCTATGGGGGAAAATATCTCATCACCCTGCAGAGACACTGGTGACGAGCCTCTCCAAATTTAGCGAGCTGAGTCTTCGGATGCCAGACATACTGTACACTCTGCAGCCAGACTCATTCTCAAGGCCTTTCCAGCTTAGCGCACAACCTGCCAGAGTTTGTGGTCCACTGGCGTAGCGTTCTAAATTCCAGAGTCACATTCGTGTCACACTGAGGCATCTGAGCAAGACTTTGTTAGAAATTCTCATTAATAAGGATAGAAAAATTCCTTGCAAATCTTAACGCCAGAGAGTAATACCCAGAGTCAGAAGTGTTGGCTTTGCAGAAACAAATCAGCATCTGTTTCTTAAAAGGGAGGCCATCAGAATATATAAATGTGTGTGTGTTTAAATATTCACTGTGAGGATTCATAACGAAAAACAGACAGTCTGAAAAAAACTTGGGGGGAAATGGCAGAGACTGTTTCTAATAAAAAAGATTGATACAGTTTCTTCGGGTTTTTTTTTCCCTATTTAAACTATTAAATGCCACAATTTTTTCAGTGATTGAAAAATTGTATTGACCTCATTAAAAGAAAATCATATTTTGGTCCAGCTATATTTAATGGAAACATTAGTCAAGTGACATATTTTTTGAGTTTGATCATTTCAGACCATTATTTATTGGAAAGCAAATCCGAGTATGCATAGTGGTGGAGAAATAATAAGAGTATTAATGGAGGGGAGGATAAAATGGAAAGAGTGGGAAATGGAAAATGCATATGTAAAGTACTAACTAGTGGAAGGGTGCATGGTCCAAGCCCAGGCTTCCCAGTTATTTAAATTTGCATCTCATGGCTCTTCCCTCTGTTCCTCTGGATTTTACTTACAGCAGAAACTACTCAGAGGAGCCAGCTTTGATGATCAGAATCATAGAATTCAGAGGCATATATTTTTGACATGGCCAGTATGGGAATGTGTTTCACTTGACTGCATGTTTGTTACAAAGGTTTTCTTTTTCTTTTTTTTTCTTCCCCTCCCTCCTGTCCTTCCCTCCCTCTCCTGCAATGTGGGGAGGATGGGAGGGAGAGAAGAAAAAAAGACTTGTTAATTAAAAAATAATAATAAATTGAATTGAAAAAAGAGAGGTATCATAGGATTCTTGCCTGGAAGGAACGTTAGATATTATCTAGTTTAACTCCTTTATTTCACGTAAGAAGAAACCAAGACCCGGAAAAGTGAATTAACTTGCCTCAGGTGCCACAGTTGGGTCAGTGGTTGATATGAGACTAAGACCAAGGTTTCTTGTCTCCTAATCTAGTTATTTTTACCATAGCAAATGATCTTGATAGGGAAGGCCTAAGGTCTAGTCCTGGCTCTGCTGTTCGCTCACTTTGTGACATTGAGCAAATTATTTCATATCTCTGAGTCTCTTTCCTCAGCTGTAGAATGAGGTGATCCTTGGACTACCTTATGTCATGGAACTGTTGTAAGGATACAGGAAAGTAATGTAAAGTTTTATAGAAATCTGAGCAATTGTTATTTTTACCATTTACTACTCTGGTACTGAATTGTACACAATCAATTCTATGTATCATCCTTTTTTTCATATGGCCCAAATCACTCTATGCTTAGAAAAAGAATGTTCTAGGATAAAAGTCAGTGATGGTTCTAAATTACAGCACAAACATTCCAAAGGAGTCTTATATGAGAAAGTATGTGATTATTCTGTGGCTCTATAATATCATTGAATGCCCCAGCTCCCTCCAGTGTTGCAGACCAGTGCCTCTCCTGTGAGTCCTTTGATGATGTCTTCCCATAAATCTTGCTCAAGATCTCCACCCAAAGTTCTGTGTGTAATTATGACAGTTCTCCTCAGGTTCACGTTTGGGGTTGTTTAGGGCTGTTTGGGGCAAAGCTTATCATGTCTTGTACAACAGTGTCACTGAAGTGATCTTTCCCTTGAATTGTTGAATTTTATGAAATTTTGTTCATCTTTACGTTTCAGATCGTCCATGGATTTGGAATATCCCCTATATTAAGGCACCAGACACCCATGGAAATATGTGGGTTCCATCATGAAAAGCTTAAAGCAGCCTGAAGTAGGAAAATCAGACAGATACAGAGCCCAGACACTGGATTCTTTCTCATTCTCGGGTATAAAATTACACAGAGAATGTCCATTTAAAAAAAATAAATAACCATATGGAAAAAGTATTGAACAAGACAACTTTAAGAAAATCTGTCCAAGGAACTAAAGGTGATGGTCTTTCCTGGATGTATTATTACTAAAACAACATATTATATTTTAACTCACTTTGTTATACATACATTTTGAATTGGGGCTATTAAAGTTAAAAAATGCTTAAAAGAAATTACATTTTAAAAGAGCCTCAATGTTGTCCAGATTCAAACTTGTCTCAGTAAGTTTTAATCCAAAGTTGTTCATGTTTCTTTATTATGTTCCCACTGTCCACTGTGAAAGATGCTGTTTGTACAACTGAAACTCCTAAAGAGTAAATAAATGATAATTTAGTTAAACTGTTTCTGTCAAACACGTTTTATCATCTTACATTCTCCAGGGATTACCTCAAATGTTGCTGCAAATAGGTGGAATTCACTGCCTCATAATATGCCTTTGTTATTATTGTCAAAACCAGTCTGCTTGTTTAACTCACTTACGGTAGCTGGTCATCACCCATTCCCTTCGTATAGCTGGAATCCTTAATCCTTTTTGTTTCCTAGGTTGGCTCCCATTCAATCTCTAGCAATTGCCTGTCTGCCTGAGTTATTAGATTCCCATTTGGGAACAGACTTAAGTTAGTTCTATAGAGACCTCCAGATTGGCAGCTAAGATATCTCATCCCTTATTTTCCTAAAGATCTCTAGTGAGGGTCATTCATCAAGCTGTGATTATATAATTTAGAGCTACAAAGGTACCTTTGTGGATATTTAGGCCAATTCCTTCATAGATAGATAAATAGATTAGGTGTAGATGGACATTTGTGTTGGTGTATGTATACATATATATAAATGTATATACATACATATATTCAAATGCACATATGGGTATAGACACACATTTTTATTTGTAACTTTTGTTTTTATATCCTCTTCATTTCTAAATATATTCTCCCTCCCCTACCCAATGGCTCATCCCTTGTAACAACGACAAACAAAAAGAGAGAGAGAGAGAGATAAAAGCCAAAAAAAAAAAAAAGCTTAGCAAAACCAACCAACACATGGGTCAAGTTTGACATTATGAGCATTTTCCATTCTCATAGTATCCCACTGCCAGAAAGAATGGAGAAAGGTACGTTGTTGTTTTTTATCTATTTGGGATAAATGGGTTCATTATAATTATGCAGCATTCAGTTAAATCTTTTTTATTCTTTCCATTTGCCTTGTTGCTGCTATATGTATTATTTTCCTACCAACCCTTTCATTTTATAGATGAGGAAATTAAAGCCTTGAAAAGAGAAATGACTTGTCTGAGGCTGCCATGGGTAGTAAGATGCAGAGCAGGTTTTGGAACCCATGTTCTCTGGTCCAAGATCCAATACCCTTACCACCAGTGCCCTCTTTGTTACCAGGAAATTGTTGTAATTTTATCCCCTATTTGTGTCCTAGTCTCAAGGTAGCTGGTAGACCATTCATTGCCGTCTGTTTTGTAATGGGCCTCTATAATCTTAAAAACTGTTAACCTGCCTTCTCTTTTCTCTGAGATGATTCTTTCCTCAGAGGTCTTGTTTACCAACTTTTTAAATGCATTTGCTTTTCTTCTACAATTCCCAAACATTCTCTATAGCTTTCAGGTTGCGCTTCCTAGAAATGGTCTAGGGAGCTCTCTGTGTAAAGCATATATTAAAAATAACTTAATAATATACACAAGGATAATTGAGAGTGCACCGCAGAAAATACCAAATTAACAGTTATGCGTACCTTGTGCCTTCCTGAAAAGATCACCTGAATTCCATGAAGAGCTACAAAGAGTTAGTGAAATTAGTATGGTAGAATGCATAGAGCTTATTGGTCAGGAGACCCATGAAGTAAAAGAGTTGTTCTAGGCACCAGATTTTTGGAAGGCCATTAATAAACTCAAAAACATCCAAAAGAGAAAAACTGGAATGGTCAGTCAATAAGCATTTATGGACCAGGGAAGGTGAAGTGAATGAGCATTTATAGAGCACTGACTATTTACCAGGCACTGTACTAAGTGTTTTAGAACTGTGTCATTTGATCCTCATAACAACTCTGTGAGGTAGTCGCTGTTATTCCCAATTTACAATACAGGAAAATGAGACATGACATAAAGTGACTTGCCCAAGGTCACACAGCTAGTACACATCTGAGGCAGGACTATGCCATCCAGCTGCCTCAGTGCCTAATCAGGCTCTGTACCAAGTGCTTGGGATAGCAATCAATCAGTAAATGTTTATTAAGCACCTACTACGTACCAGGCACTGTGCTAAGTGTTGGGAACACAAAGAAAAGGGGCGTGGGCCACTCCCTGACCCCCAGGGTTGAAGAGCCTTGAGTTTATGTCATATGAGAACCGGTTGAAGAAATATGTGATGTTTGGCCTGAATAAGAGAAGATTTAGGGAAAAAATGGTGCTTTTGATACAAAGATGCAGTCTTGACTGTGTTGGAAAAGCTGCAGTAGAGAGACTGGATTTGTTCTGCTTAGCCCTAAGGCATAGTCAGGTGCAAGGCATCAAAGCTGCAAAGAAGCAAATTTATGCTTGTAAATGATAGGAAAGACTTCCTAACAATTAGAGAGACCCAAGGGTGGAATGGGCCGACTGTGGAGGTCTTTGGTCCCCGCCTCTGAAAATCTTCAAGCAAAAGCTGAATGATGGGATTCTGATCTGGTATAGGTTAGTCTAGAAGGTTTCAAAGGTCGAACTCTAACATTCAATTATCTCTATAGGACAATTTAGGCTAGATTATACCTAAAGGCTTTCCAGCTTTTAAGGATCCATGAACTTCCTATGAAAGGAAGTTTTAGGATAAATAGTATGTACAGCATTCAGCTCTAAATGCTGAGGGCAGAGAGGGGTTGGCTGGGTGGTCCAGTGGATAGAACACTAGACCTGGAGTCAGGAAGACCTGAGTTCAACTCCAGCTTCAGACATTTACTAGGTGTATGCCCCTGGGCAAGTCATGTAAGCCCTCTTAGGCCCAGTTTCCACATCTGTAAAATGGGGATAATAATAGCACTAATAATAGCAGGATTATTAAAATCAAATGAGATAATAATTGTAAAGCACTTAGGAGAGTGCCAGGCACATAGTAAGTGCTATATAAATGTTAACCATTACCACTGCTACTACTATTATTATTTTGTTTCAATTTCTTCCTACCTCCAAAAAATCCTAATGGTGCCTGCATCTCTGTGGTGCCTATTTTTGCCACCCCCATAACCCCCTTCCTTTTCAGATGTCGTCAACAATAAGCATTTCCTTAGCAGTGGGGATACAAAAAGAGGTAAAAGACAGTTCCTGCCCTCCAGGAACTTACAGTCTAATGGGAAAGAACGTGCAAACATATATACAAAGCAAGCAATATACAAGATAAATAGGAAATAATTAACAGAGAGAAAACACTGGAATGAAGAGGGGTTGAGGAAGGTTTCCTATAGAAGATAGGATTTTAGCTGGGACTTAAGCCAGGGAGGTCAATAGTCAGATATTATGGTGAAAGCTTTGTCTGTGTAGGTATACCATATCCTTTTAAGAGTGATGGCTACATGAAATGAAATGAACTATTTTTTTCTTCCTCCTCTTAATACACCAGTACAGGAGATTTGGTAGGTGTTTTGTAGACAAAGGTAATAACATTCTTAATAGAAATAATAATCTTGTTCATCTAAAATCCACAGTATGGAACAACTACAATGAAATCCTAAGTTTAATACAGAAAAAATAACCAGTCTTAGGCTAGCTCTCCAATGGAGTCAAGAACTGTTTCTCTACCATCTGATAATAAGACTTTTTTTCTCTAAATCACCATTGAAATCATTTTAAAAAATCTAAAAATATGTTTTTTCTTGGCCTTCTCACCACAGATAGAATTGATGAATCTCAGCAAGGCAGTTCCAGGGATAATTATTGTATAGAGTTTTGTACATGAATAAAGTTAATCATAGACACAAGAATAAAAACAATTCTGTACTTGAACCCACCATAGCATGTTTTCATTTCAAACCAAACTACAAAGGAATGACATTCTAGATAACTGATGTCTATGAAAAATTCATCAAAATCTAGTGATTTGTAACTTTTCTTATATCTAGGTAACTATAGGCATATCTACTTCACTATATTTGTCTGTGGATGATAAACCCCTCAATAGCAACAGGATTCAAACAACTACAGTTTGAACAGATGGTCTGTATTTATGATAATAAAACTGTTATTATTATTTATTACCCATTTGTAACTACATAATGTAAATGGTTTAGTTATATATATTTTATATGACAAGTGATAACTGCATTATCGTTTAGTCAAGTCCCAACTAAAATCCCTCCTTCAACAGGAAACCCTCTCTAACCCCTATTAATTCCAATGCCTTCTCTGTTAATATTTTCCTATTTATCCTGTATATAGCTTGCCTTGTATATATCTGTTTGCATGTTGTCTCTGCTATTAGGCTGTAAGCTCTTTGAGGGCAGAAATTGTCTTTTGACTCTTTTTGTATGGTTAGTACTTAGCACACAGTAGGTGCTTCATAAATGTTTATTTTTGTTGTTATTTTTTGGTGAGGCAATTGGGGTTTAGTGACTTGCCCAGAGTCACACAGCTAGTGAGTGTTATGTGTCTGAGATTGGATTTGAACTCAGGTCCTCCTGACGCCAGGGCCATTGCACCACCTAGCTGCTCCTTCATAAATGTTTACTGACTCATTAAAGCTCATTAGAATGGAAGGAAATAGAAGCTTGTTTCTTAGTTTACCACTGCCCTATATATGTTGGACTTTAACTCAGTAGCTTCCTCAAAAAAATGATGATGGTCGGATTTAGCTTAAGGAGGGAATAACATACACACTCAATTGGGCATGGAAATCTATCTTACCCTACAGGAATATGGGGGGGGGGGGGATAAAACAGTAGGGGAGATGATAGAAGGGAGGGCAGATTAGGGGAGGGGTAATCAGAAGCAAACACTTCTGAGGAGGGACAGGGTCAAAAGAGAGAATAGAATAAGCATGGGGTGGGATAGGATAAAGGGAAATAGAGTTAGTTTTTCCCAACATGACCACTATGGAAGTGTTTTGCATGACTACACATGTATAACCTATATCGAGTTGCTTGCCTTCTCAGTGAGGGTGGGTGGAGAGGGAGGAAGAGAGAAAATTTGGATCCCAAAGTTTTAAAAACAAATGTTAAAAAATTGTTTTCACATGCAACTGGGAAATAAGATATACAGGCAATGGGGTATAGAAATCTATCCTGCCCTACAGGAAAATAGAAAGGGAAGGCAATAAGAGCAGGTGGAAGCGGGGAAAGATAAAAGGGAGGGTAGATTAGGGGAAGGGGTATTCAGAATGCATGCCGTCTTGGAGTGGAGGGAGAGACAAGATGAGAAAATTTGGAACTCAAAATTTTGTGGAAGTGAATGTTGAAAACTAAAAATAAATAAACAAAAATTTTTAAAAAAATTTTTTAAAAAGAATGATAAGACCAAAAATAAAATTATGATGGACATTATAAGCCCTTCCAACTAATTTTTTTATGATGTAAAGCAAAGGTATCAAACATGTGGCAACACTTCTGAGTGCCTTAGAAACCAGATTAAAATGTAATTGAGAAATATTTAACAAAATAAAGAAAATACAACAAAACATAGATAATGGTAATATGTGGTTTTCTAAGCCAATCTGTGGCTCTCAGGAATCCTTATGTACAATTTAATGGCCTTGTTTCTATTTGAGTTTTGACACCAAAGATATAGAACAAGTCAGTTAAACTCTCTTGACTTCCCTTGCCTCATTTATAAAAGTAAATAGAAGGGACTTTAGAATCTATCTAATGTAAACCCCATTGATGAAATGAAGACCCACATAGGACAAAGAATTCTAAGTTCTAATTAGTGGTAGAACATGGACTAGAACCTAGGTCTTTTTGACCAATGCTCTTTTTTAAAATTTTTTATTATTTTTTAAATTTAATTTTTATAATATTTATGACCAATGCTCTTTTGACTAATACTGCAGATATTCCTTCTAATGCTAAATTGTATCAATCAATCAGTCAATTAAAAAGCATTGATTAAGCAGCTACTGAGTGCCAGGCACTGTGCCAGGAGCTGAGGATAAAAAGACAAAAATGTCCTCAAGGAACTTACATTCCGTTGAGATGATTCAGGACTTAGAGCCATTTTGTCAGATTTCCTTTCACTCATGGAGCCAAGTAGAGGAAGAAGCAAATGTACAGTCTGAAGTACAAGAGGCAGAAAATGGGGCAGAGGTCGTACATGGCTGAAGGCTTTGGAGATATCACTGAATTGAGCACTGTACCAGCTCTCTTAGGGGCAGCTAGGTGGCACAGTGGATAGAGCGCCGGGGCTGGAGTCAGGAAGACTCATTTTCCCCAGTTCAAATATGGCCTCAGACACTTACTAGCTGTGTGACCCTAGGCAAGTCACCTAACCCTGTTTGCCTTAGTTTCCTCGTCTGTAAAATGAGCTGGAGAAGGAAATGGCCAACCACTCCAGTGTCTTTGCCAAGAAGCATGACCCCAAATGGGGTCATGAGTCAAATATGACTGAAACAACTGAACAGCAACAACAACCATCTCTTCCATACGATCCTGAACTATCATCTATCTCTACTGTCCGATATAGGACTTTTAATACCATTTGAATCTTCCCTGACACAGGACATTTTTTAATCCAAGGTCAACCTGCCTGAAATAATCCACTTAGTTTTATGCCATGGACCTTCTTGACAGTCAACTGGTTGTTTTTGTTGTGGTTGAGTGTGGCACTTAAGTAATAAAGCGTCTCTCCTTGTAGCAATTCTATGAAATTTAGCCTAAGTTCCATTCAACAAACATTTATTAAATGCCTACTATGAGTAAGTCACTGTAGATTTTTTGTTTGTTTTTGGTTTTTTGTCATACAAAGACACGAACAGAAGAGTCCCTGCCTTCAGTGAACCTGCATTATGTATACAGGCATAGGATACGGGCAGGGACTAGACCTGTGATTTCATTGGCATAAGATTAGAACCTAGGTCTTCCTGGCTTCAAGGCCAGCTCTCTATCTTCCACCACCCTACCTCCCATGTACTGTACACAAATAGTGCCAAGAGAATTGAGGAGACAGAAATCAAGGAATTTTTCCCACAGAAGCTAAGCTTTGAAGGGAAGGCAAGGAATCTGAGATGTGGAGACAGGGAGGGATGGGAAATAGTTTCAACAAATGCACTGAGATGGAATGTAGAGTTCAAGGAATAGTTAGTAACCCAGTTAAAGTGAACTAAAAGAATGTGAAGGGGAGTATAACAAATTAGGACTGAAAAGTAGGTTAAGCCAGATTGTGGAGGGCAATGCCAGGCTTGAGTGTTTCTTATATCCTGCAGGTAATGATGAACAGTGGAAGATTTTTGTGAGGAAGTGACGTGGTCAGGTTTGTGCCTTAAGAAGATGATTTTGGCAGCTATATAGATAATTTTGGAGAGAGGAGATGCTAGAAGGAAGGAGACAAAATAAGAAGTTTAAAGATGTCTGGATGAGAGGTGACTGTCACAAATTGGGGTGATGGTAGTGGAGAGATCTAATATAATGTACAAAGCCTATGGACTTTCATTTTTACTATCTGAAGGACTGGCACCTGGCAAAATGTGTTTGGCCCCAGTGGACAAAACCAGTAGCAATGTGTAGATGTTGCAATGAGACAAATGGAGGCTTGATGTAAGGAACACAGTTCTTCAGCAATTTTAATCTAAATATAATCTCCCGCTCTAGATCCCAGTGACAATGATTTCTACTGGCCTTCAGAGCATTCTCCCTCCTTTTAGCAGCTGCCAGTCTTCCTCTCCACTCCTTTTTCTGTCCTTATACTAGTTAATAGTAATATAATGTCTCCTTAAACATCCTAATCTCCTAATTACTCAGTTTCTTCAACTTCCATGGGCTACCTATACCTCTTCTCCCTCATCTAGGATTACACCTTTCGCCATGACTCATAAATGTTCCACTTCCATTTGAAATTTCTTTATCATGTAACTCCCTATCATCCCTTATTTCTCTATGTGATGTGCCTTATAAACCTGTTTTTCATCTTCAAAGTGACCTCCAATCCTTCCAACCCTTACATGTCTGTATCATCACCCGGGCTCTAACTTCACTGTCATCTTTTCCCATTCTCAACCCTAAAGTTAACACTTTAGTGTTACACTGTCTACACTGTCTCTACACTGTTCTCTGTTTTTTAATTCCTTAACTATGTTCCTTTCTATGTCCATACGTTGCAAACCCTAAGCTTGGATTGCTTCTATTATCTGCCTCCTTCATGCTTATTCATGTACTGCTAAATGGAGCTGCACTTGGGGTTCTTAATTTTTTTGTGTGTCATTAACCTCCTTTGGCAATATGGTGAATCCTATGGACCTCTTCTCAGAATAATGTTTTTTAATGCATAAAATAAAATACACATGATAACAAAGGAAACCAATTATACTGAAATAAAGATTTCATTTTTACCATTCAAGTTCATAAACTCCCTAACCATAGATCCTTTGGAGTCCATGGACTCCAGATTAAGAACTCCGTAGCTAGAGGAATTCATATAACAGAGCTGACTGGGGCCACTACAAATTTGTTTTCATTCTCAATTGGGTCCTCACTACAACATTTCTTCCTAATTGATTTTCTATCCCATTTCCCACAGATTCCAAACCTCTTCTTTCCTCAGTGAACAAAAGAGGATTAAACATGGATACAGGAAGAGTTTGGCATAGAATATATCAAACTCAACTTTGAAAAGAATAGACTTAGGGAGATGGTTTAAGAGGAAGTTTAATGCCAGAGAATGAATAGTCATAGACAAAACAAACTTCCTGATCTTGAAGAGGGGAGAAAACAAAAGAGAAAACAGAAAAGCAAAAACTGCCTCAGATCACCTCTTAGACAGATGGAGAATGGCTCAACAAATTGTAATAGGAATGCAATGGAATATCATTCCATAATAAAAAATGACAAAGGAGTCCATTTCAGAGAATCCTAAGTAGCAAGAACTGTAGCAGCTAAGTGAGCAGAACCAGGAGAATAATTTATACAAAGACAACAAGGTTGTAAATGCAAGCAACTTTGAAAGACTTAAGAACTCCGACCCATACAGTGACCAACCATATATCCAGAGGACCTATGAGAAAGCAGAGAGGTAATGGACACAAGGTACAAAAGGAGATACGCATTTTTGGACATGCCACTGTGGATTCCTTTTGCTTGACTATGCTTATTTTTACAAGACCTTTTTCTTTCTTTCTCTCAATTTATTGGCAGAGGACACAGGCGAGAAGGAAAAGCTTAACAAGAGTAATGTCAAAAATAAGGCTACCACTGAAATTTTTTTTTAATATACAGAAGAGAACAGAAGATAGCACAGTTTTAAAAATAATGTGTAGAATTTATTGTATACTTTTTTTTAAGCAAGTGGCAGGAAGTTGAGATTCAGTTTCACAGAGCATCCTCTTTTGGTGTTCTGCTATGAGTATGGAAATACTCTTTTTATCGTAGTTAAGTGTGGTATAACTTTATTTAAAGTGAGTGTTCTCACATTCTGAAGAGAGAAGAAAGGAGGAGGAGAAGAATCAAGGTCTACAGCTTTGTTTCTAGCCCTACCAGATTTTAGTGGTGCAGTTCCCACCCTAGGCATGATTTATGCATGCTTCATCTACCCTGCTTTGCTCAGGATCCTTGCAGTTGCTCACTCTACTTAACGATAGCTCCAATGTTCTCCTTTCCTTGACTCTTGCTACTCTGGTAAGTCCAAAATTGGGAAGGGTGAGGTTAGTAATCCAGGTCAGGCCACTATCCCAAGTCTCTTGAATTATAATCTCCAATTACATTCCTTCTCAGGATCAGAAATTTTTCAGTCCCTTGCAAAACCAGCTATAGCATATTTGAAATCTGTAAATATGGATCACAAGCATCCAAACAAACATATATTCTTAACAGAATGAGGATGATTAACCCAGTGTTCCAGGTGCCCTTCACAATAAATATATATCAACAATACATGGAATAGATAAAAAGCATTGTTGACAGCCTGCTTTGATGTGTACAGGTCTAAGTTAAATGCAGGATGTATCACATGCACATATCATAATAGCAAGTGACTGTCCACAGAATACAGGTTAATAAGCATAATAGAAAAATGAAATAAAGCAAAACAATAACATCAGTAGACCTTGATAATAATAAACATACATATTCATCAGTGTATATTCAAATAAATATACAGCAAAACTGCATAGCTCACAAATAAGTATCTCACATTCATGATTGTTACCTAAGCAGATTTAAAAAAAACCACAAGCATACTCAAAATACACCAATTGATGTGTGTTAGTGGGCATATGAAAGTATATATAAGATACACAGTAAATAGGTAGTCACTAGTATTGTCATCTGGCTACATATGTAATCACTTCTCCATTGTCCACTGAAACATCATGTTAGTCTGGTCATTGGTTGAATAGACAGATTTATTGTAACCTGCTGACCTATATGCTTTATACCTGAGCTAATTGATGGTATGGGCTGATCATAGCCATCATCAGAACTATAGAGAACTTGTGATTAAGATGGCAATGTGAAAAATCCTAGAGGAACCCAGCTCTCTTTCAAATATTCTGGCAAAATTCTAAAAATGAACCAGAAGAAATAATGACAAAGAAAACAAAGATAAAATAAAAAAGCCACTAAAAGTTTCTGCAACTTGTCCAGGGCTTCACAAAAATTTCCCAGGAATCTGTGGAGACAAGTCAAAGGAGGTAAAAGCCACAGCACTGAGGGGGCATCCCACACTAGAGCTTTGGGAGGAGTCAAGGCCAGTGATATACCTGGGCAGCACAAGCCCCAGGGACCTTGTAGGAGACCTGCTACCAACACAATTGGCAGCATCCAGTTGGGACATGTCAGGGCCTCAAGAAATTTGAGGAGAATTTTGGGAGAATATTGGACTCCCTAAAAATAATGTCAAAATAGAAACATGGATACCTCATTTCAAGAAATCATTCAATAAAACTACCTATATCTACTAGAAACAGAGGACAAAGTGAAAATTGAAGGAAATCATTGATTACTTTCTAAAAGAAAACTCAAACTGAAAATGCCCAAGGATTTCATAATCAAAATCCAAAGTTTACAGGTTAGAAGAAAAATATCACAATCAAACAGAAAGGAATTCAGCTAACCAGAAACCATATTCAAGATCGCAAGACAATGCTGCAGCTACTATAAAGGAGAGAAAACCTTTAACCATGATATTCCAAAAGGCAAAAGATAAAGGCTTACAACCAAGAATAACTTACTCTGAAAAACTGAGTATAATCCAAAAGGATTTTTTTAAAATAGGCCATTAGCCCTTCAAACATTCCAAATGAAAAGACCAGAACTAAGTAGAAACTTTTAAATGCAAACACGGGAGACAAGAGAAAACTAGAAAAGTTAAGCAACATGAAAGGCTAAATGATAATGAAGTGACTGCATTTTAACAGGAGGAGAAGAGTAAGTACTCCTTCAGAACTCTACTGGTCATAGATGGAGTAAAGAAAGACAAACACAGCACAGTTACATGTCATTGATATGATAGAAAGGAAAGGAAAGCAACAGAAAGTGATGCATAGGAACAAAGAGAAATTTACTATGTCTCATAATTAGGGTATGCAAGAAGAAGAGTATACAAACATGAAGGAGTGGGTAGTAGGAAAGTATATTGTAAACAAAAGAAGAAGGGTAAAGTCAGGAAGGAAATAATCACAAAAAAACCAAACTTTAACTTTGGAGGATGGATGATAAAGGGGGATAAAAAGTGAAGAGAGAGGAAATAGTCTACTTCAATCTGCGTTCAGATTCCATAGTTCTTTCTCTGGATGTGGACAGCATTTTCCATCACGCATCTTTTGGAGTTGTCTTAGATCCTTGCATTGCTGAGAAGAGCTAAGTCTATCAAAGTCAGTCATTGTACAATGTAGCTGTTATTGTGTACAATCTTCTCCTGGTTTTGCTCACTTCACTCAGCATCAGTTCATATAGGTCTTTCCAGGTTTTTCTGAAGTCCACTTGCACATCATTTCATATAGCACAATAGTATTCCATTACATTCACACACCACAACTTGTTCAGCCATTCCCCAACTGATGGGCATCCTCTCAATTTCCAATTCTTTGCCACACAAAAGCTGCTATAAATATTTCTGTACGTGTAGGTCCTTTTCCCATTTTTATGATCTCTTTGGGATATAGCCCTAGAAGTGGTATTGCTGGGTCAAAGGGTATGCACATTTTATAGCCCTTTGGGCATAGTTTCAAATTGCTCTCCAGAATGGTTGGATCAGTTCACAGCTTCATCAATAATGCATTCGTGTTTAAAATTTGGAGCTTTTAAAAATTAACAACATAGACAATAGTTAACTAATTAAATATTTTCAAAACGATAGGAAAACCAAATTGCCAGTATCAAAAATGAAAAAAGAATTCACAACAAATGAAAAGGAAATAAAATAATTAATGGAAACTATTTTGGCCAATTATATTCCAATATAAGTAATAACTTAAATGAAATGGATAATTGCAAAAAATATAAATGCCTAGATACACAATGAAAAATAGATTACTTGAGTAAACCAATTTCAGAAAAAGAAATTAAATAAGACATAAATTAATTTCCAAAGAAAATAACTCCATGATTAGATGAATTTACAAGTAAATTATATCAAGCATTTAAAAAAATCAACTGCACTTATACATAAATTGGTTGCAAGAATAATGAAAGATAGAATCCTACTAAACTCTTTCTATGAGACAAATAAGTTCCTCATAACCAAAATGAGGAGAGAGAAATCACAGAAAGAAAACCATAGACTGATCAATGAGTATCAATGCAAAAATATTTAACAAAATATTAGTAAAGACACTGGAGCAACATATTAAAAATAATTTACACTATAACCAAGTTGAATTTATATTAGTAATTCAGGGATGGTTTAATATAAGGATAACTATAGCATAACAGACTATATTAATAATGAAATAATAAAAGTCATATATTATATCAATGGATGCAGAAAAAACTTTTGACAAAATGTATTACCCTTTTATTTTGTAAAACAATAGAAAACATAAGCCTAAATGGAGTTTTCCTTGGTATAATAAATAGTATCTACCTAAAACCAAGCACTATCTGCAATGGAGAAATGCTACAGGCCTTTCCAAGAAGATGAAGGGCAAAAGGATAGATGTTTATTGTCATTTTATACAGATGCATAAATACTAGTTATAGTAATCAGACAATAAAAAGGAATTAAAGTAATAAGCTCAGAGAAAGAGGAAATGAAAATTTTTTGTATGTATAATGGTTTACTTTGAAAACTCCAGATATTTAACTAAAATTTTCATAGAAATAATTAACAGCTCTATAAACTAGTAAGATATAAAATGAAACCACAAAGATCACCAGCTTTTCTGTTTATTACCAACAAAAACCAACAGGAAGAGGGGTTTTTGTTTTAAAGAATTTCCATTCAAAATAACTACAATTTGTTTAAATGTAGGAATCATCCTAGATTCTTTACTGCCTCACCCCACCCATATCCACACTATTCCCAAGGCCTGCCAATTTCATCTTTGTAACATGTGTTGAATATACCCACTTCTCTTTTCTAATACTGTCACCACTGTAGTGCAGGCCCTCATCCCCTCATGCCTGGATTATTACAGTAGCCTCCTGGTGCGTCTGCCTGCCTCAAGTCTCTCCCCACTCCAATCCATCCTCCATTCAGCCACTGAATCAATTTTCCTAAAAGACAGGTCCCACCCCATCCCACCTCACCCCACCCCCCCCCTTACTCAATAAACTCCAGTAGCTCCAGAAGCCTCCAGGAGCAAATATAAAATTCTCTGTTTGGCATTCAAAGCCTTTCATAACCTAGCCCTTTCGTCTCTTTCCAGTCTTCTTACATATTACTCCCTGATGTGTACTTTTCCATTCAATGACACTGGCTTTCTGGCTGTTCCATGGACAGCCACAAACTCCATCTCTCAGCTTGGAATGCTCTCCCTCCTTCACTCTGACTACTGATCTCCCTGACTTCCTTTCAAACCCAACTAAAATCCCACCTTCTAGGGGCAGCTAGATGACACAGTGGATAGGTCACTGGCCCTGGATTCAGGAAGACCTGATTTCAAATCCGACCTCAGACACTCGACACTTACTAGCTGTGTGACCCTGGGCAAGTCACTTGACTCCATTGCCCCCAAAAATAAATAAATAAAATAAAATCCCACCTTCTACAGGAAGCCTTCCCTAACTTCTCTTTATTCTAGTGCCTCCCTTCTGTTAATTATTTCCTTTTTATCCTGTATATAGCTTGCTTTGTATATGTTTGTTTGCATGTTGTCTCCCTATTAGATTATAAGCTCCTTGAGAGCAGGGACTGTCTTTTGCCTCTTTTTGTATCTCTAGTGCTTAACAAAGAGTAAGCACTTAATAAATTTTATTGATTGATTGAAAATACCTGGGAGTCTACCTACTAAGACACGAATTATATGATTACCACTCTAAAACACTTTATAGAAATAAAGGAAGACCTGAATAATTGTAGAGATATTAACTGTTCATGGTTGGACTATGCTAATATAATAAAAATCATAATGCTATTTAATTTACATACTAAGTATGGCATCAAAGGAGTCTTTTATAGAACTAGATTTATTTAGATTTATAGAACAAAATTTATCTAGAAAAACAAAAGGTCAAGAATTTTGAGAAAAAAAAAATGAAAAGAGTACAGAGTGCCTGACAGTACTGGATCTCTACACTACAAAGGAATTATAAAAACTATATGGTACTGATTTAAAAAATAGAAAAAAAAAGAATAATGGAATAGATTAGGTAAACAATATATGGATGAAATTGGACATAATGACAGTGGTTGATAAACTCAAGGCCGCCAACTATTGGGGTAAGGATTCATTAATCAAAAACTGCTGGGAAAACTGGAAAGCTGGAAATTGGGCTTAGACTATCATCTCATTCCATATACCACAATAAGCTCCAAAGGAATATAAGACTTAGGTATATCATTTCATATCATAAATATTTTAGAAGAGTAGCAAAGGAAATGTCTTTCAAAAGTATAGGTAGAGGAAGAAATCTGGACCAATGAAGGGATAGAAAGGATATGATAGACAAAATGGGCATTTTCAAGTGTAAAATTGTAAAAGTTTTGCATGTGTATGATCAATGCAGTTAATCTAGAAGATAAAGTTAGCTGGGAAAAATATTTGATGCAAATGTCCCTGATAAAGGTTTGATATGCAAGATATATAGGGAATTAATACAAATATATAAGAACAAGTATCATTACCCAATAGATAAATGTTAAAAAAAATAAGATATAAATTGGAAATTCTCAAAAGTAGTATAATCATATGAAAAATGCTCCAAAACACTTATAATAAAAGAAATGCAAATTAAAACAATTCTGAGATTTTTATCTCACCACCAAATTGCCAACGATGAAAAAAACAGGAAAATATTGTTAAGGGACTTTGGGAAGAATCCAATGTAGGAAGAATTGGGAAGCTGTCCAACCCTTCTGGAAAAGAGATTTTGAATATTATTCCAAAAGTCACTAAATTGTGTGTATTCTTTGACCCATCAATACCACTATTTAACTTATATTCCAAAGAGATGAAAGACAAAGAGAAAGGGCCCTAATATACAAAATCTTTACAACATCTTTTATTGTATCAAAGAACTGGGAACAAAGTAGGTACCTGTCAATCAGGGAATGGTTGAGAAAATTATAGTATATTAATATAATGGAATATTATTGTGCTCTAAGAAATGGAGAAAGGGATGAGTCAGAGAAATATGGAAAGTTTTGTGTGAACTGATGCAGAGTGAAGGGGGCAGAACCAAGAGAATAATTTATACACCACCAACAGAACAAGGACAATATCTGAACTCTGATCAGTACAGTGACCAATAATGATACCAGAAGATTAATTATGGTGCATATCTTCAGTCTTTAATGGAGAGATCATAGATAGTAGGTAAAAATGAAATGTGCATTTTCAGATATAATTAATACATTTTTTTTTGTTTGACTACATTTACTTGTTACAAGAGTCTTTGCCTTTGGAGGTAGTGGGATTCCCCTCCCTGGAGGTCTTCAAGCAAAAGCTGGATGATTATTTGTCAGAAATGCCATAGAGAATATTTCTGTTGGGGTTCAGGTTAGAATAGATGAAACAGAAGAATGACTCAGGTCTCTTCTGACTCTTATCTTCCATGATTCATTAGATTGTGGTTGATGAACAAGTTAGAAATTGCCTTTCAGATCTGTGGATAGGAAAAAAGTTCATGGCTAAACAAGCAATAGAGAGATCACAGAAAATAAAATCGACAGTTTTGATTATATAAAATTTAAAAGTTTTTGCCCAGACAAATCTAAAGTAGTAAAAATTAGAAGTTATCTGTTCGTTAACTGGGGAAAAAATCTTCCCTGCAAGTTTCTCTGATAAAGTTTTCATGTCTAAGATATATAAGGAACTAATGCAAAATTATAAGATTAAGAACTTTTTCCCAACAGATAAATGCTCAAAGGACATGAACAGTTTTCAAAAGGAGAAATCCAAGCTATCAACAATCATATGAAAGAATGATCTAAATAACTAAGATTAAAGAATGCAAATTAAAACACATTTGATGTTCCATATCACACTTAACAGACTGGTAAAGATAACAAAAGGAAAATAACAAAAGTTGAAGTGGTTGCAGGAAAATAGGTACCACTAATGCAATGTTGCTGGAGTTGTGAATTGGTCCAGCCATTCTGGAAAGGAATTTTGAACTATGCCCCTAAATTAGTAAATTGTGCATGTCTTATGACCCAATAATACCACTATTATGCTTATACCCCCAAATAGATAAAAGAAACAGGAAAAAAACCCACATGCACAAAAATATTTGTAACAACTCTTTTCATAGTAGCCCATAATTGGAAACTAAGGTGGTGTCCTCCAATTGGGGAATGATTGAACTAATTATGGAACATGAATATCATAGAATATTATGACAAATATGAATTTATCATAAGAAATGACAAAACAGACAATTTTAAGAAGAAACCAGGAAGATATTTATGAAATGATGCAGAGTAATGTGAGCAGAATCAAGAGAGCAATTTTATATGACAACAAAATTTTAAAAAATAACTTTTGAAGACTTTCGAATCTGACCAATACAATGGTAAATCATGAGTTCAAAAGAATGAAGATGAAACTTGCCACCCATCTCCTAAGAGAGAGGAAATGACCTTAAAATGTATTAAAGGACATACATTTTCAGATGTAGCCATTATGGGAATTTGTTTTGTTGGATTGTGCAGTTATGTATTAAGAGCTTTATTTTTCATTTATTTTAAAAATTTGCTTGATGGAGGTATGAATGTTTTTTTAAAAAACATTGTGTTATACATGTCTGAATAAAAACAATAGTATGAAATTAGCTATTAAATGTCACTTTAGTGTTCAGAACTGAGCCATGAAACTATTGGAGGAAAAACTTGGAATCATGGAATATCGGGGCAATAAGAAACTTTAAGGAGGCAGTATTACAAACTGGATCGAGCATTGGACTTGGAATCAGAAAAAAAAGAAGAAGGTTCAAATCTTCAGGCACTTACCATGATACCCTGGGTACATCATTTAACCTCTCAGCCTCAGTTTCCTTATCTATTGAATGGGGACAATAACACCTACTTCACAGAGTTGTTATGAGGTCCAAATATAGAATATTTTGTAAATCTTAAAGTGCTATATAAATGCCAGGTATCATTAGCTATCATTTTGCATTGGAAGAAATTGGAACCTGGACAGAAGTGAATTGTCCAGAGTCATACAATTCATTAGGGAACAAGCCAAGATGACAACCCTTAACTTCCTTTGTTCTTAGCTTACTCAATAATATTGGAGCTGTTTTCTTTAACCTAGTATTTTTTCCTACCTCAATATTTTGTATTCTTTTGCATATGACATTTTAACTTTGTTTTTGTTGTTGAATTGAACATCCCAGTTTCATCAAATCAAACAAAAACACGGAGGGAAGGAGTAATGAACAACAGAAAAGAATTGTCCACCCTTTGGGAAGGAGTCCTCTGTATTGAGTTGGAGAAAGGAATGGAATTGTGAAGTTTCATAGCAGTGCAGGTATGAAGAAAGCTGGGAATTAGCAATAGTAATAATGATAATAAATATTTATATAGAATGTTACTAATTCAAAGTGCTTTTGTGTTCATTATTTGAGCCTCACACCAATCTTGTGTTGGGCAAGTATTGTTACCTCCACTTAACGAATGAGAAAACCGAGGCCTAGAGAAGTGATTTGCCCAAGGTCGTGTAGAAGGCAAGTACTGGAACTGAGACTGGCATGTAGGTTTCTACATGCCAAATTCAATGCGCTTTCTACTACACCACGCTGCCTCTAAGAAAACTAATAAACTGTAATGAGTGTGAGCAGTTACTGAGACCAAATTATCAATAGGTCCTTGATAGATTTTGTATTTTTAAATATAGAAATCGGTTCATATTGGATTTCTTTTTACTGAGTTCCAACTAATTTCTGTGTCTGAAAATAATCCAATTGAATGAATGATTGTAAATTACAGAATTTATTTTTGTCATCAGATCCATAAGAGTTTCCACTAAAATAGCATCTTTCCAGATATTTATTGTTATCCTATACTCTTGATCTAATTTCTTTCATTCTCTTTATAAAATGTTTTTGGGAAGTCCAAAAGCATTAAGTCAAATGGGTTCATTTTCCAAATAGGAAACCAGGAGTCCATAGAATTTAGTCTTCATAGTAGTTACAGAATGCAAGGGGTGGAAGGGCTCTTAAAATTCTTATAATTCTTATAATCTCTTTAGAGATAAGGATGTTGGAGCCCAAAGAACTCAGGCTTCATAATAGTAGTCATAATCATAGAAAGTTAGACTTGGAAAGGACCTTAGAATATAGAATGCTACAGCTTTATGGGACCTTAGTGATAGTATACTCCACCTACTCTGTCTTATATCTATAAATATCCCTAGATCTCTCCCATTCTCTAAAAACCCTTCATCTTGACATAACTTTAAGCTATCATCCTACCTCTCTCTTCCCTTTCACTTCCAAATTCCTGTTTACACACATTACCTTCATTCACCCCCCACTCACTTCTCAATCCCTTGCAATCTGCCTTCTATCTTCATTTTTGTTCAATTGTTCAGTCATGTCCAATTCTTCATGACCCCGTGGACCATAGAACGCCAGGCCCTTCAGTCCTCTACTATCTCTATAAGTCTGTCCAAGTTCATGTTTGTTATTTCCATGACACTATCTATCCATATCATCCTTTGTGGTCCCCTTTTCCTTTAGCCTTCAATCTTTCCCAAAATCAGGGACTTTTCCAATGAATCCCATCTTCTCATGATATGGCCAAAGTATTTAAGCTTGAGCTTCAGCATTTGATCTTCCAGTGAATAGCTTGAATTAATTTCTTTCAGTATTGACTGATTTGATCTTACTGTCCAAGAGACTTCATTACTCATATGAAATAGCTCTCCAAGATTACTTATATTCTAACCGCTAAAGTGATTGGCCTTTTCTCAATCCTCATCCTTCTTGACCTCTCTGCAGCCTTTGACATTGTTCATCAATCCTCCCTAGGCTTCCCTAACACTGCTTTCTCTCATTTCTCCATCCTTCTAACACTCCACCAGATCTGAATATAGCTCAAGGCTTGGTCCTGGGCCACCTTCTCTCTCTGTACTCTTTCCTTATCAGAACTATATCAGCTCTCATGGATTCAGTTATCAACTATGCATATGACTCCCAGATTTACATATTCAGCCCTTATTTGTCTCCTTAGTTCTAATTTCCTATCACCAAGTAATTGTTGGGCAGCTAAGTGGCACAGTGGATAGAGTGCCAGGCCTAGAATCAGGAAAACTCAAATCTGGCCTCAGACACTTACTAGGTGTGTGTCTCTGGGCAAGTCACTTCACCCCATTTGCCTCAGTTTCCTCAATTATAAAGCTAGAGAAGGAAACGGCAAACCACTCCAGTATCTTTGCACAGAAAACTTCCAAAACAGGGTTGTGAAGGGTCAGACACAACTGAAACGACTGACCATCACCAAACTAGCTATTGACCATCTCTAACTGTGTATCAGTCATCATCAGAAACTCAACACATTCAGACCTTCCTAGTATGGCACAGTAGAAAAAGCAATGGGCTGGAAGTAAGAGGACCTGTGTTCTGGGTTCATTCAAATCCTAGCTCTACCACTTACTACATGTCTAATTTTGGGCAAGTCACTTAACCTCTCGGCCTCAGTTTTCTCATCTGTAAAATGAAGGTGTTGACCTAGCTGACCTCTGAGTCCCTTTCAGCTCTAAAATCTATGTTCCTATGATCCCCTCAAAATGCATCCCTCTTCAAAAGTTCCCTATTTCCATCACAGGTACTACTACGGTCACCCAGGTTCAGAATCCAAGAGTCATCTTCAACACTTCACTGTCCCTTGATCTCCTATATCCGATTGAATAACTCTGATTGTATAACTCTGCAACATGTCTCAGATGTGTCTCCTATTTATTTATACAGCCACCAACGTAGTTCACAATCATTACCATCACCTCTTGTTTGGGCTATTTCTGTAGCCTCCTCTTAGGATTCTCTGACTTGGGCATCTGTCCTCTTCAATCTATTGTACACACGGATGCCAATGTGATATTCCTAAAGTGTATACCTGACTCTGTCACTCCCCTGCTCAAGAAGCTTCACTGGTTCCCTATTGATGCTAGGATAAAATCCAAATTCCTCAGTTTGATTTTTAAGGCTCTTCACAATCTGGTTCCAATTTGCTGGTCCTCATACACAATATTCCATCTCCTGTCCCCTGCCTTTGCACATGTTGTCCTCCTATCCCTTTCTTTCCTTACCTCTGCTTTTTAAATCTTTTTTTTTTTTACAAAGCATAGTCCAGGTTGCACTTCCCACACAAATCTTTTCTATGTTTTGTTGTATTTATTCATTCCTTCTTTCTTTCAATCATTCATCCAACAAATTCTCTGTTTTATAATTATCTGTGTCCATGTTTTGCCTTCCCTACCATATCCCTTGTCTTTGTGGCCTCATAGAACTCTGCTCAACAAATGTTTATTAATGAATGAACAAAATTAATAAGTGTATTTATATCAGTTCTAACCATATTGTTCCAGAGTAACATTATTGACCTTTTTCTGCATGAACTTTTTACAGGGTTACAATTTTATTAAAAATGGAAAGGAAACAAAGCCTAGAAAAAGAAGAGTCAGGGTTTCTTAGAGAAAAGTTCAGAAATTAATAAAATCATCTAATTCACTCAGCTAGGAAAAAATCTGCTATAATTGTTTTGTATTCAGAAAAAGACTTTGTCTTCTACAAAGTTTAAAACACTATAGAAATGCAAATTGTTATTATTACTTTTGTGATTACTAATAAACCTATGAGATAACTGCTATCACAGCAATCTCACTTTGAGTATTTTAGGTAAGCCAAAAAAAACACTTTGAAACTGTCAAGGCAACAAGCATTTATTAAGTGTTTACTGTGTGTCAGGCACTGTGAAAAAACCTGAGGGGATACATACAAACCAAAGAAATATAGTCCCTGCCCTCAAAGAGCTTATATCCTAATAAGGGAAGACCACACATAAAGGGGAGCTGAAAAGGAGGAGGGGAGGTACTGTCCTGGGAGTATGGTGGTGAAATCTGGAGAATGAAGGATGACTAGTCGGGGCCCTTCTTCAAGGTGGAGGTTTCAGAATGAGCTTACCAGCAAGAGAAGACTATAGGGATGGAAGGAGAAGGCAGCTGAATCATGGTGGCAAAGTCCAGAGAGTGAAAGATGGCTAATCTGGGCCCTTCTTCAAAATGAAGGTCAAAGTACATGTTCTTTTTGTGGGTTTATTTTTTTCTGTTTTATTATACTTTTATTTATTTTGTTCAGTACTTCATAGTTACATTTTTAAAATTAATTCATTTATTTTTAGTTTTTAACAGCAGCTTCTGTAAGCTTTTGAATTTTAGATTTTCTCCCCCTCCCTCCCTGTCAACTTCCCTAAGACAGCTTGCAATCTCATATAGGCTCTACATATACATTCCTATTAAACATATTTTTTCATTAGTCATGTTGTAAAGAAGAATTAGAACCAATAGGAGGAACCACAAGAAAGAAGAAACAAAACAAAACAGAAGAAAAAAAAGAGCAAATAATATGTTTCGATCTGCATTCAAACTCCATAGTTCTTTTTCTGGATGTGGATAGCATTTTCCATATCATGAGACCTTTGGAGATGTCTTAGATCCTTGCATTGCTGAGAAGGGCTAAGTCTATCAAAGTTGGTGATCTCACAACATAGCTGTTACTGTGAACAACATTCTCTTGGTTCTGCTCACTTGTCTCAGCATTGGTCCATACAATCTTTCCAGGTTTTTCTGAAGTCCACTTGCTCATCATTTCTTATAGCACAATAGTATTCCATTACATTCATATACCACAACTTGTTCAGCCATTCCCCAATTGATGGGCATCCTCTCAATTTCCAATTCTTTGCCACCACAGAAAGAGCTGCTATAAATATTTTTGTACATGTGGGTCCTTTTCCCATTTGTAGGATCTCTTTGGGATACAGCCCTAGAAGTGCTATTGCTGGGTCAAAGGGTATGCACATTTTTATAGCCCTTTGGGCATGGTTCCAAATTGCTCTCCAAAATGGTTGAATCAGTTCACAACTCCACCAACAATGCATTAATGTTTGAATTTCCCCACATCTTCTCCAACATTCATCATTTTCCTATTTTGTCATGTTAGCCAATCTGATAGGTGTGATGTGGTACCTCAGACAAAGTACATGTTATGTTTTCTTTTTTAATTTTGTCTCAAACCTCTATTGAACATTTGTCAGTGAATAACATCCTGTCACTTTAATCTGAAATTCTCTTCTCTACCAATTTCATCCATTCACAATTTCTATATATAATAGGTATGGTACACGTTATCATATTAGGGAGTAGATTGAGCTAACATGGTGTAGTAAATAGGGCACTAGACTTGGAGTCAGAAAAACGTGGGTTCAAATCCCACATCAGCCACTTATTAGCTGGAAAATCAGGTGGACAAATGATTTCACCTTTATGAACCTCAATTTCCTCACCTGTAAATGAAGGACTTGGCCTTGATAGATTCTAGGGTCCCTCCCAGCTCTAAATCTTTGATCCATGATCATGCATGAGTAGAATGGATTTTGTTCCTCCTCCTCATATGTAAGGCACCAATCTTACTTCTTTTTATTCCAAGGCACTCTGGCTGTTAACTCTTCCATTTTATCATCTGCCACTCAATTCTCAATTCTATGGAATCTAGCTTCCAAACCCACCATTTAACTGAAACCACTCTCATTTACTTGTCCTGTGTAGCTGTTGATACTTTTGACCAACTCTTCCTCTTGGATAATCTTTCCTTTGGGTTCCATGACACTTCTCTCTTCTCATTCTAAATATGTCCAAAACAGAACTCATTATCTTCCTCCCTCAACCTGCTCATCCTCTAAACTTCGGTATTTCTGTAAAGGAGACCATTATACAGTGGAAAGATTGCTATCTAGAGAGTGAAAGGTTGTTGTTATTATCCAGTCATTTAGTCACATCCCACTCTTCATGACCCTGTGGACCATAGCACGCCAATATGGTCCAAGGGGTTTTCTTGGCAAAGATACTGACGTGTTTTGCCATCTCCTTCTCCTGCTTATTTTACAGATGAAGAATTGAGGCAAACAGGGTTAAGTGACTTGCCTAGGGTCACACAACTAGTAAGTTTCCGAAGCCAGATCTAGACTCATGAAGATAAGATTTCCTGACTCCAGGCCCAGTGGTCTACTCACTGCACCACCTAGCTGCCCCAGACTCAGAGGACCTGAGTTTAAATCTTACATTTTGTGTTTCCTTGGGCAAGTGGCTTTAACTTTCCTGGATCTATTTTTCCTCATATGTAAAATGAGGAATTTGAACTAGATGGCCTCTGAGATCACTTCTTACCTTAGATCTATGACCCTATGGTCAGTCATCTTTCCAGTCACCCAGGTTCACAATCTCAGAATCATCCTCTATCCTTTCCTTTCCTTCATAGACTATATTTAATCAGTTGCTAAGTCTTGTTGGTTCTCTTACATCTGTCATCTTTTCTCTACTTCTCTGGTCACCTTCACAGTTCTACACCCTGTTGCTTCTCATGTGGACTATTGTAAAAATCTGTCTGGCTAACTCAGTTCCTATTTTTCCTTTCCCCAATTTAATCTTCCAAATAGCTGCCAAAATAATCTTCATAAAGTACAAGGATGAACCTGTAATTTCTTTGCTCAAGAACCTTTAGTTATTCTCTATTGCCTCTAAGATAAAATGCTTACCTTGGCATTTTAAACCCTTTAAAATCTGGTTCCAGGCTTTCTTTCCAGTTATTTCAAACTACTCCCCTTTATACTTTCTATGTTCCAGCTAAAATGGGCAAACTCAGAATTCCATTTTCCTGTTTCTGCACCTTTGTACTCACTGTCTTTTATGTCTGAAATATGCTCCCTCCTCCTTTTTATACCTCAGAATCTTTTAAGGCTGAATGCAGGTGCTGTGTCCACATAAAGCCATTCCTATTGCTAGCTGTGTTATCCCTTTCCTAAAATAATTTTGTATTTATTTATCTGCATCCAATAATGTGCTCGCACAGTGTGTGTGTGTGTGTGTGTGTGTGTGTGTGTGTGTGTGTGTAAAGTAGGTGGCACAGTAGATAAAGCACTGGGCCTGGAGTCAGGAAGACTTGAGTTCCAATCCAGCCTCAGACTCTTACTAGTTGTGTGAATGACCCTGGGCAAGTCACTTAACCCTGTTTGCCTCAGTTTCCTCATCTGTAAAATGAGCTAGAGAAGGAAATGGCAAGCCACTCCACTATCTTTGCCAAGAAAACCCCAAATGGAGTCATGAAAAGTTGGACACAACTGAACAACAATTATAATACTGAATTGTTAAATTGGGGGAGGGGGACAGCTAGGTGAAGCAGTAGATAAGAGTGCTGGGACTGGAGTCAGGAAGATTCATCTTTCTGAGTTCAAATCTGGCCTCAGACACTTACTAGCTGTGTGATGCTGGGCAAGTCATTTAACCCTGTCTGCCTCAGATTCCTCATCTATAAAATGAGCTGGAGAAGGAAAACAGCAAACCACTTCAGTATCTTTGCCAAGAAAACCTCAAATGGGGTCACACAGAGTTAAACAGGACTGAAACAACTGAACAGCAACAATATAAAAGCTCCTTGAAAGAAGAATTATTTTGCATTTTTGCCTTTATATGCCCTA
The DNA here is from genome assembly GCF_900497805.2 of Vombatus ursinus. Taxonomy (NCBI): domain Eukaryota; kingdom Metazoa; phylum Chordata; class Mammalia; order Diprotodontia; family Vombatidae; genus Vombatus; species Vombatus ursinus. Next base: position 5,475,976 of record NW_020954723.1, on the reverse strand, counting down.
CACTGAGCACACTGCCTTGCACATTGTAGGTGCTTAATAAAAACTTACTGCATTGAATTAACTATCACCCAATTTTAAACTTAAAGACTGCATCAAAGGTAAAAAGAGAATATGTTGCATGTTAGAAATAAATGTGTATTTACCACAACAGCTCTGTGAGGTGGTAATGCAAATCCTATCCTCATTTGTGAATAGAGACAGAGCCAATGAGTAGAGTATGCAGAGGCAGCGTCTTGCAGAGGGCAGACCTGAAACTACTATGTTTGTCTCCTGACTCCAAGGCCAAGTGTCTATATGACACTCTTAACACTCCTGTCTTTCCTCCCTTTCTCCACTCCCCCTCCCCCTCCCCCGCCCAGCCAAAAAAGTCTTTAGAAGTTGCTGGGCCAGATCAGAGAGTCACCAAGGAAGGGGTAAAACACAGCCTTCCCACTCCCAGGTAAGAAAATTCCACCCCAGCCATAGATTTCTCCTGCAGGGCCAAGTAAATTTTCTGCTCACTATTTTGCCAAACCTAGATTTTCACCATCCTAAATCTCCCTTGCCAATATGCTAGAGGAACTGTACAATTATTGAAAGAGTGGATTGCATTTGTAGGGGCTTTACAAATATTATCTCATTTGATCCTCACAATAACCCTGTGAGGTAGGTAATATTATGATCCCTATTTTACCATTAAAGAAACTGAGGCAGCCAATTTTTTTTTTTTTAAGGGACTGGTGCAGGTTCACTCAGCATGTAAGTGTTTAAGGCAAAATTTGAACTCAGGTTTTCCTGATTCCAGGCCCAGTGCTATAAAGATGATGATGATGATGATGATGATGATGATGGCAATGATGACTAACATTTATATAGCACTTACTGTGTGCCAGGTACTGTGCTAAGCACTTTGCCATTATTGTTTCATTTGATCCTCACAACCACCTTGGGAGGTAGGCTCTATTATTATCCCCATTTTACAGAAACTGAGGCAGTCAGAAGTTAAGTGACCTTCATGGGGCAAACAGTTATTAAGTATTTGAGGTCATATTTTAAGGCAGGTCTTCCTGAATTCGGGTCCAGCACTCTATCCAATGTACCACCAAGTTTCCTTTAGGCTCTTAAAATGAAGACACTTAAATTTTATTACTTTGGGTGAGTCATTTTCATCTCTTTGGCTTTCAGTTTATTCATCCGTTAAGTTTATTTCTAAGGTTTCTTCCAGGGGGGTGAGGGGGTGGGGAATGGGGAGACATTCAGGCAGGTCTATAGGGGACCGGGCGCCCTCTCCCGGCCTTGTAGAGTCATATCCAGATGGGTTAATCCCACCACACCCACCACTACCTTCCCCATCTGCGAGAAGAGCTGGCCAGGTCCCCCGCTTCTGCCATCCTAGCAAACACTGCCGCTGCGTGTGCCTACCCAGACTCACAGTTGTCCGGGGCTGAGCTACAGGCTCTCTCTGCAGCGAAGCTCACCTCCATACTCGTGCAGTCTGGAGACAAGACATCTGGAGAGGAGAGGTGGGGAACGGGCGTCGGAGGTGAGCTGGGAGAGAGTACCAGCTGGACGGGGCGGGGTCTCGGCAGCCTCCTCCTACAGAGGGACTAGGGGGATTTGCAGTCCGCGGGTCTCCACCTGTTGCATTTCAGTGCGCGCCGGCAGAGGCGGAGTTGCGGAGCGCGGAAGGTGGAACCCGCTGCTCGGTAACTGAACTAGGAGGGTGCTTAGACGCTGGAGGTGGGGAGTGGAAGCAGGCTGGGGGGGAGTCCGGGACGGGGCGGCCTCAGCAAGGAGAAAGAACCGCAGCTCAGCTGCTGCTTCCAGCAGCCTGGAGAGCGTCCAGGCTCTAGGCAAAGAAGCACCAAGCACAGGGGTAGGTGAGAACGAAGCAGGGGCACTGCACTCTCATGGAGAGGGTGGGAGGAGGCAGGCGCTGTAGAAGACCCTTCCCTAGTCTTCCTTGGGGCAGGAAAAAGGAGATAAAGCAATACTGCAGAAAAACTTAAAACCAGCGCAACCCACGATAAAACAGGAGGGTCCGGGGTTCGCCCTGGTTCTCTCTCAGGGACCCTCCCCCGGGGATTGATCTGTGATTTGGTCGCTCGGGATGTGTTGGCGATCCCGTTAGAGAGCTCCCGGGGAGTGGGAGGAGGTAACACGAGGATGGGGGTCGCGACCTTTTGAGTGGGTACTTGGAATGGGGGAGAACGCAGTATATGAGCTTGTCTCCCGTAGGCTTTTCATAAGCACCCTTCCTCTCCCCTTTCCTTTTTTTCTTTTCTCTTCTCCCTCCCTCCCCCCCACACCTCCCTGCCAGCTCATTTGGCTTCTGGGTATTGGTGATGTCTCTCAGCGGTTCGAGAGATGAAAATATTTTCTAGTTCCAGACCTCCTCTAAATTACCAGTTTTTCTGCCTTTTGTTTTGTTTTGTTTTGTTTTGTTTTTGTTCTCAGTGGCGGATCACCAAGCACTAAACTCGGATTTATTTTTTTTTCCTCCCCTGCCCTCCACCTTCGGTGACCTCAGCAGCAGACCTTCGAAAGTTTGTGTTCCATGGAAGAGAGATTTGGACACTGGAAATACTGGAGTATTTCTACTGAACAAGAGACTCCAAAAATAGAAGAATGTGAGATTTGAGCAAGAAAAAAGTCAACTGAGATTTTGTGGTGCTGAAAGAATTGGTGAATCCCAATGTAGGATTCTGTGCAAGGGGCATCAGAACCTGGGTTCATAAGCGCTTAGATCTGGAAAGGACTTTAGAGCCCAGTCCAAACAATTATTTTACAGAAGATACTGCTGGGTAGGAATTTCAAGTCTGGAAGGAAAAAAAGAGCCTAAACTTAAGCCTGTAGAGGATAAGACTTTGGGAGATTTGAGACGGTTGAGGTTTTCCTTTAGCCACGTGGAAACAAGAACCTCCTCCCTACTCCTTGTCACTAAGAGCCAAAAATATTGAGAACACTGGAACTGGGGAGGAGAGAGAAGAAGGATTTGAAACTGAGCAGCAAGGAACAAGCTGGCTTGGGGAAGAGGCAATAACCAAGAACTGCAACACTGTTCGTCTTTGAAAGACATCTGGTGGGGAAAGAACCCTGGAGGGGACTACTGACTTTCCTCCTAACGTACAAAGGCACCCTAAAACTGTCCAGATAAGGCTTTAGCATACCACTGGTCTGAAGAGAAAAACAAACAAACATTTCTTGGAAAGTGACTATCATGGGCAGAGCCAGGAATCCCAGTTCTGACTGACATCAGTGTAAGGCATCCTACCATACTCTCACAATATAAAAACAAATCCTTTTTCACCATTGAGCTGCCCACCCTTTCCATCACAGTAATCTTCCTCCCCACTCCCTTCCTGTCACCACAGTGGGTTGGAGAGGACCAAATTGGGCAAAATTTCCTTAGGGACCTTGCCAGCCATGGCATGTCAGGGCTGCTGCTGCTGCTGGAGTGCTGGGCACCTCAACCAAGACAATGCCAGATTCTTGCTACTGGCTGCCTTGATTGTCCTATATATGTTGTGTGGTGCAGCTGTCTTCTCAGCAATTGAGAGAGCTCAAGAGTGTAGGGCAAAGGAGCAGTGGGGGGAGAAGTTACTAAACTTTAGCCTGACTCACAATCTGAGCCTTGATGAGCTTCGAGGTTTTCTCCGGGATTATGAGGAGGCCACAGCTGCTGGAATCCGAATTGGTGATAGCCGGCCCCGGTGGGACTTTACTGGTGCTTTCTATTTTGTAGGCACTGTGGTGTCCACCATAGGTAAGTGAATTCTTGAAGGGAGCAGGTAGAGAATGGTGTAGCCATGGAGGAAGTGGAGGAGACCAGACAGCCTGCAGGCAGGCCAAACGAATGGGGTAACTCGATATTTACCTTATTGTGTTCATTCATTCGTTAGCTAATAGACATGTATTCAGCACTTTGTGTCCAGAATTATGCTAGTCCCTAGAGGTTCAGAGAAGAAGAATAAGATTATTTTCAGGGGCGTATGCAAGAAGAGAGATGACTTAGAGAGACATTATCTCTTTTGATCATCCCAGTAGTCCTAGGAGGTAGACAAATATGGTAGTACTCTGATATAATGAAAAGAGCGCTGGACTAGAAGCCAGAACACCTGGGTTTGAGTCCAGTGTGACCATTTGCCTGCTGTGTGGGCTTAGTCAAGTCAATTCACTTCTCTGAGCCTCAGTTTCCTCTTCTTTAAAATGGGGGCAAGGTAATACTTGCATTCAGTATCCCAACAGGGCTAAGTTGTGAAGATCAAATGATGTAACATATGTGTATATATGTTATACGCACACACATCTACCGGTACTTAAGGAGTATATAAATGTGTGTTGTAATTATTGTTGTTATTAATAAGAGAATCATTCAGGCTTGCCTCCTGCTCCTGGGATTTACAGAAGCCCTTCTTGTCCCTGGCTTTGTTGTATGTCACTTGAGGAATGTGATACCATTCTCAAGAATGTTTTTTTTTTTTAATGTAGTGGAAATCCTTTATGCTGCTGGAATGTGGAGACAGAATTAATGTCTATATTATACACTAGGTGTTATAAGCAGGTTTTGTAGTAGAATGGGGCATTGTGGCTGAAAGGTATGTTGGCCTATTGGAGCAAATGTAGAAGAAGACAACCAGGTTGGTGAGGGGGGGTTGGCAGCCATGTCATAGGAAAACTGTCTGAAGGAACTGAGAATTTAGCCTGGAGAAGAGAAAAATTAGTGGTGAGGAAAGGAAAACATACAACCAAGATCTTTGAATGACTGAAGGCTGTCCTGCTTGAAGAGGGCTTAAGCTTGTCTCTTGACCCCAGAGGGTAGGGCTAGAAGCAATGGGCAGAAATAAAAAAGGGCAAATTTCAGCACCAGACCTTTTTAACACTTGGAGCTGTCCACCAAACTGAAATAAGATGTCTTAGGAGATAATGAAAGCTAGCATTTACAAAGCACTCCAAGGCAAGCAAAGGGCTTTACTATCTCATTTAATCCTTACAACAGTCTTGGAAGGAAGGTGCTATTATTATCATCCCCATTTTCCAGATGAGGAAACTGAGGCAGACATAGCTTAAGTGACTTGCCCAGGGTCACACAGCTGACATGTGAATGAGGCCAGATTTGAACTCAGACCTTCTTGATTTTAGCTCTGTTGTTCCATTGCTGAAAGTCTTCAAGTAGAGAAGGGAGGGTTGAGGATAGACATTATAGAGGAGTTTCCTCCTTAGTTTGAGGTTGGACTAAATAACTCCTAAGGTCCCTTCCAGTTCTGGTATTCTCTATTTTAGTGGATACGAATGCATCTTGAGTAGATTGGGGCTCTACAATATGCATTTTAGAGCACTCATTTGGGGTGGGGGAGAGGGAGGGGAAGTTGTACAGATCTTACTAATATTCAACTCCAAAAACAGTGGGAATAACCAGTTTATAGTATTAAAAAAACATTAATTCCTTGAAGTAATAATTATCATATTCACGTCAGCAGTACATGGTCTGAAGGCTGGAGAATGTGGTTGAGTACACAGATTAATTGGGTAGAGGGGGCAGAGAGGAAACAGGTAGGAAGAAGTTTCAAGTCCATTCAAGGTGCCATTTGAAGGGTTGTCTGCCTTGTATGTTGTCTATCTTGAAAGACTTCTAGGAGGAGATGTAGCATAACTTCTGGGAACCCTGGCATTGTTATCCACTGGTACCCAATTCAATGAATATTAATTAAACAGTGACCAAATTGTGTCCGGGTCCTAACTCCCTGATATTTTTACAACACAGTTTCATCACTTGGCCATGATATCCCTTTTCTCTCTTACCTTTAACCCCAGGCTTGGCACCACCCTCCCCTGCTCCATGATTTAGCATTTGAGCTAGGAAGCGGCTCCAGCTTTCAGGGAATGAGATCCAAACGTCCAACCCAGAAGCTGTTATTGCAGAGGGCTGCCCAGTAACCTCATCTTCAGCTTAGCCAGCTGGGAAGGGAGTGTTTTGCATTTGGTCAATATCCTTCTCACCTCCTAACTCTATCTCCTCCCTTGTGAGTTTTTCTAGGTGACAGTTTTAAAGGTTTCAAGCCAAATGTTTCTTTCTTGAATATGTAAGGCACTTTGCAAACCACAAAGTGCCATAAATGCCAGCTGCCACCACCATCAATCATCATCATCATCATTATTCAGCTAAACTTTGTTTTCTACCTTATATAATCAATAGATTTCCCTTGAATCATGTGTATACCCCTGACGCTTGCAAATGCTGATTCATGCACTTTGCTGTATTCGTTTATTCCATAGAGGACTAACCTTGTGGTAGTCAAGTGAGCGTATGTTTTCATTCAATGCTTACTCTGTGACACATTTTCCTGCGAACATTTATCCTTTCACAAGTAATATTTTAACTCTTTCAACACATATCCTGTCCTGTTACTCCTCATTTTTTTCCCTGAGGGCAGCCTCCTATAATTTTGATTATCAAGATCATATCTTGCTTATGTTTGTACCCCTCATAATGGCCTCTACCTGTGATGTTATGGTAAAAGGACTGATCTCAGAGTCAGCAAGACCTGATTCAAGTCCCATCATTGGCATATGCTGGCTGTGTGACCCTGGGCAAGTCACTTAACTTCTCAGTGTCCCATACAATTCTTTAAGATTACATTATAGACCAGGCGCATTGGTAGAAGAAGTATCCTCATTGAAAGTTCTCTGTATGGATGAAATCACAAATATGGTTTTGTTTTTTTTTAAAGGTGTGTTGAGTTTGTTTTGTGTAGCCAGCTTATGGAACTGTGCATTAAGGCAGCAAGGTACAGTGAAAAGAGTTTTCATTGCAGAGCTAGAAGACCTGGGTTTGAGTCTTGGCTTTAACAATTGCTATGTTATCCTGTGCATGTTAAACTCTCTGAGCCTCAGTTTCTTCATCACTAAAATGAACAACAATAATCTCTACACTCCTTGGTGAATATGGGCAGGAAAGCCCTTTGTAAACCTTAACTTACTGTATAGGGCTGTGTGACCCTGAGATCTAATTTGCTTATGTGTCCTTGTCCCATTGTAATGGAAGGGGGAAGTGTATAGGAAAAGGAGTTGGATCCTGTTGGTAGCACTGCCCCCTCTTAAGATATGAATGGGACAATGACAGGAGCAAATGATGGACTCCACAATCGCAAAGTTGCTTGTGAATTACACTACCTCACACCTCCCAGTAGAGGGCTCAGCAGGGACACTCCCATTAGCTAAGCCCTAGAGTTAGCAAGGCTGAGAGAATAACACAGACCTAAAGAGACTATTACTCAAAAGACTTAATATCAAGGATTATAGAACAGAATAGAAGATGCTTAGGCTGAACCTGACTTAGAATTCTGTCGCAGACACTTACTAATTGCATGACTGTGGGCAAGTCACTTAATCTTTCAGTCTTAATTTGCTCATCTATAAAATGGGAATAAGGCAGCTAGGTGGCTCAGTGGGCCTAAAGTCAGGAAGACCTGAGTTTAAATCCAGCTTCACACACTTACTAGCTGTATGACCCTGGGCAAGTCACTTAACCCTGTTTGCCTCAGTTTCCTCATCTGTAAGATGAGCTGGAGAAGGAAATAGCAAATCACTCCTGTATCTTTGCCAAGAAAACCCCGGCTGGGATCTTGAAGAGTCAGACATGAACAAAATGACTGAACCACATCAAAAATTATCAGATAATGTTTCCTTATGCTGAGCTGAAATCTGTCTTCGTGGGTTCTAGTTTTACCCTCTGGAACCAAGTAAAACAAGTCATTCCATGTCTACACCATGGCCCTTTCAAATATTTGAAGACAGTAGTAATGTCCCCCCTAAATCTTTCGTTAGATGGTGTGATATAGTAGAAAGTGCATTGGACTTAGCGTCAGAAGACATAGTTGTACTTAGTAAGACTTTGGGCAAATTATTTAACTTCCCTAAGGTTCTTCTTGCTCACAAGATTGTTATGAGCAAAGTGCTGTGTAAACCTCAATGTACTAAATAAGTGTGTGTTGTCATTGTTATTCTTATCACCAGTTCATTTAATCGAATCTCACGTGACGTTTCCAGTTCATTTTCTATTCCAGTGGCCCTTTTAGGGACACTCTCCCTCTTGTCAGTTTTAAGGACCTGTGATTTCATTGGGAAGGAGCTCCCCGCAAGGAAGCATGTGAACATCTTCTGTACTACTTCTAGTCTAAGAGAATTCCCCAGGGTCCCTGAGAAGGTAAGGGGACCCCTTGCCCAGGGTCCTTTAATCATCATGTTTCAGAGGTAGCACTTGAACCCTGATCTTTCTGACTGATTCATGTTCAGTATCTATTGCACCAACAAGTCTGTCTCTCAGCCTTCCTAAAATGTGACCTCGAACACTACATTCCCTTCCAGCTCGTAAATCTTATAATGAACGTAATACTCCAGGTCTGGTCTGACCTATGCAGAGTCTGATGGGGACCATCATCTCCTTCACTCTGAGTACCATTTTAATAGTAATAATAGTTTTTGTTTTCAATTGTGCCCAATTCTTCATGACCCTATTTGGGGTTTTCTTGGCAAAGATACTGGAGTGATTTGCCATTTCCTTCTCCAGCTCATTTTACAGATGAGAACATTGAGGCAAATAGTATTAAGTGACTTTCCTGGGGTTACACGGCTAATAAGTATCTGAGGTCAGATTTGAACTCATGAAGATGAGTCTTCCTTATTCCAAGCCCAATGCTCTATCCACTATGCCACCTAGTTGCACCTGGCTTCCCACTGAGGAAGCAAAGCCAGGTCTCTCACATGACAGGCAAGGATGCTCACCACTATACAAACAAATATATAACAATAACAATAATAATAGATGACATTTATATAGTGATTTAAAGTTTATAATTCATTTTGTGTATAATATCTATTTTTTTTTGGCAAGGCAGTTGGGATTAAGTGACTTGCCCAGGGTCACACAGCTAATAAGTGTCAAGCATCTGAGACTGGATTTGAACTCAGGTCCTCCTGACTCCAAGGTCAATCCACTGAGCCACCTACCTGCCCCCTGTATTATCTAATTTGAATGTCATTATAGTTATCATTACGCCTGAAGAAACTGAGGTACCGAAAGGTTAAGTGATCTAGGCACGGTCAAACAACTACTAAATGTCAGAGGCAAGTTTTGAACCTAGGTCTTCCTGAATACAACTACTCTGCTGTATCAATTGAGTCATATTGCCTCCCAGTGCCACTTGTTAAGGAACTCACTCAGGAGAAAGAACAGTAATTTTTTACCACAAAACCCCTTAGAGTTATAGGCTCAGAAAGTCTGAGCTGAATCTGGAGAAGTTTAAATTTATAGAGAAATTTAAACAGTAACTCAGCCCTCTTGGTAAAAAAAATATTATTGCACTTCTCTCCATAACAGTCACTGGTTATGAGTTCAGTTGGACTCCATATCTGAGTTCTTATGCTTGGCAAGTTAGTGGGACTTGTCTGCTGGTATTTTGGTGTTTCCACCAAGGAGTCAATCTCTTTAGGATGTACCCTTGAGAGATGTGGAGTGCAGAGTCATATCTTCATGTTTGGGCCAATTAGAATAATATATTGCCCTCAAACCAGCTTTCAAAGACAAATTCAGAACAATGGTGGGAAATTCCAAGACACTGCCCCACTATGGGGGAAATAGAGTCCTCGGGGAAGAGCCAAGAGGACTAAGTTGGCAGTCATCTAAGGTGCAGCCAATGGGGGGAGATAATTTACTATTTTAATTAATTATCCTTACCAGGTATCAGCTAGTTGGTGCGGTAGATAGAACACTAGGCTTGGAATAAGGAAGACTTATCTTCCTGAGTTCAGATCTGGCCTCAGACTCTTACTAACTGTGTGACCCTGGGCAAGTCACTTAACCCTTTTTGCCTCAAGTTCCTCATCTGTAAAATGAGCAGGAGAAGGAATGGTAAACCACTTCAGTATCTTTGCCAAGAAAACCATAAATGGGGTCCTGAAAAGTTGAACATGACTGAACAACAACAAAATCCTTACTAAGTAGACACCAAGTTAATTTGTTTCTATTGTCATCACTTTCTAAATTCCATTAAAACCTAATTTCCCTAGTCTAGCTGCATCTCTAGTAGTAGGGTAGGAGAACCTAATGAGGCAGGCTTATGTTATGATGTGGTAAATGGAAGACTGAGTTGGGCAAAGGCAGTTTTGACAGTGATGTTTTACATACAGTAGGAACTCAATAAGTGATCATGAAAATAATGATAATGAAGTCCTGGTCAAGGAGAAGTTACTGTAATTGCACAGAGAGAAGTAGGAACTAGGCTAGTACTATAGCTTCAAAAAAACCCAAACCCTCATTTAGAGTTATTATATTATTCAGTGGTTACAGAACATTATAAGTTCATGGTTTATTTTGAGCCTTACCATAACCCTGTGGAATAGATAGTACAAATATTATTACCCCCATTTTACAGGTGAGGAAAGTGAGGTTCATGGAGTTTAAAGATCACACAAATAAATGTCAAAGCCAAGATTTTAACCCAGGTCTTTTGATTCTAACCAGAATTCTTTCCACTACATCATACTGTTTTCTTAGGTTTCTGGCTTAGGAGAGGTAGAGAAGCCAGTTAGAAGATTATTGTGATAGGCCAGAAGAGATGTAATGAGGGCTCAAGTTTCAATGGTGGCAGTGGGAATGAAAAGAGGTGATGGGTAGAAAAGATACTGTGAAGGAAGAATCAATAACATGACTTGGATGATGGTATAGATGGCAATAAGGGGGCAAGACCAAGAGTGATGTCAAAGAGGATTCTGGAATTCTAAGGTGATTGGAAAATTCTGACTTCATATGTTTTGGCTTATGGATTCAACTTGTCAGTTTATTCGCCCCAAGAAAGTTGTTCAAACCCACAGAGGTTTGTAGTAATTTCATCGTAGTCTTTTTAAGAGTGGCTATGCAAGACGTCCTCCAAGGCCACTGCATAAAGTTGCTTTTGTCCTTGTAAGGTCATTGGAGTAGTGAAAGGAAGTTTTCCTTCTGCACCTGTGTAAACCCAAACAACTTTCCTATCTACCACATGACAGGGAGAATTAAACTAAGTAGTCCTTAAAACTGGAGGCAATGTAGATTAGTGGGAAAAACACTAAACTGGGCATCACAAGACCTGGGTTTGATTCCAGTTCATTTGACTAGCTAGCTTTGTGATGCTGGGCAAGTCCCTTGGCCTCAGTGGGCCTCAGTTTCCTTTTCTGTAAACTGAGAGAGTTGAAGTAGATGACTTCTAAGGTCCCTTTCAGCTTTAATGCTATATTCTTTTATGATCCATTAAGTCTTCTAAAGCCCCTTATTATTAAATCTAACTACTTAGCAAGGCTTTAGTCATAAAACAGTGGTTTACATCTAACATAGCCTTAGCCTGCTCTTATTCACTTATTCAACAGACTACTGAATATCTGCTATGTTTGATGCACTCTGTTTTCACCGTAGGATATATGAATAATCATAAGAATTTATGGAGTTTGAAGGCTTTGTGGTGTATTGCAGATAGCTTTCCATTGTTCTAGAATGAGAAGGGGGTCATTTCACTCTAATATTCTTGAACTTGCCGCAGAGCTGTGGTCCTTACATTGCTTGGGCCCTACCCACTGCATGAGGTAGCATAACTACTAAAATACACACACTTGAGCAAGAACAAATATCATTTTATGGCATATTGTCTGCACAGCTGTGTTATTATTGGCCTTTTATAAATCAAGGCTAAAGTGTGTATCTCAGGCAAGGTTAGAAGACTGCAATCCATGTGTGTTTAACTATCCATTGGCAACTTTGGGCCTCTCCTACAAAGCTTGTGACTTGAGAAGGCATCTGATGCACTTGGAGTCAGGAAAATCTGAGTTCTAATTCTGCTCCCAAACAGTTTCTAGCTGTGACCCTGACCAAGTCATTTAACCTCTATGTGCCTCAATTTCCTCATCTGTAAAATGAGGGCATTGGAACTGAATTGCCAATAGGCACATCTAATGGGAATTTTCTAGTATCTATATATCTTTGTGTATATGTGAATGCATGTGTATGTATAGTCCAGACTTGGTATTTTATGGATGTAAGGCACTTCCAACATGGAAATTTATTTTCGACTGTAGATCGGCCACTCATCTGTGATGAAACATTAGGTAATTTGCCCATGATTACACAGTTATTATTTGTCAGAAGCAGGACTTGAAGCTAGGCTGTCCTTCTATGCACTGTGCCTCTTGTTATATATGTTTATTTTTTTAAAAAAATCTAAAAGCATTCCCCCACATTGTGCCTCAACTGCATGCTGTTCCCTAAGCAACTAGCTACCATGCTATCTCTAGCCTCAGCTCTGCTGCTTACTTAGCCTTTGTTTCCCTCAGGGCTTCTGATATTACACATATTTCATAGAATCTTCAAGTTGAAAGGGGTTTCAGACGCCACATTGTCCAATGCATGCTTTCATAATCAGGTTTTTTTTTTCAAATTTTGCTTTATAATTTTAAGCAAAAATTTGAATATATCTGATTTTCTTTTTAAAGTTAAGAAACCCAGTATTGTTTACAAGATTTCTTTGTTAAGGAAAGGGATTAGGTGCTTTCTGATGAAATATTTTCTTACCTCAACTGAAACATGCCAACCTTGCTAATTAATGAATAAGGCCTTGTAGCTGTGATCAGAACCTGGAAAAAAAAATAACCCGTAGAAGAGGTAAAACTCTTTAAAAACAATTGAAAGAAAAATGCATAGCCCTGGCCTGTTTCTTAATGCTTCTAACGCCCCCTACATCCAATGTATTTTTACAGGGACTTTGGTAGATACAGTGTATGTCTTTAGGAGTTGATAGCTTACAAAGTGTTCCCCTGCCAGCATGGGTGTGTAACAAGGAAAAAGTGGGAGATAGCCACACTTTGCCCCAGTTGTTCATTTTCCATTCTCTTCTTCTCATCATCACCTGTCAGGACATTAAGTCTGACACTTGGCTCCAAGAAGGCAGGACAACCAGAAAATTAAAATAAGATCAGGATGATTTGGAATGAAAGGGAAAAGGATAAACTGAAACCATAGTAACCAATATACAGTGAGCTCTCTGCTCTCCAATGTGGTCAAGCAAGGGCGTTAGTCGCTGCATTTCTTTGAAAACTGGCATACGGTAAGGTACACTTGATGCTAAAACTCTCCTGAGAATAATTTAAGATTCCTTTGGTGATTCAGAAGTCTCTTTAGGACGTTGGAGTACCTCTGGGTCATCATTACGGGCATTAACTGACCTTCGCTTTTAAAAGAATTAGTGTTTTTAATCAATACTTTTATTATTATATTACATTCATTTCCAAATATATCCGTCCTATGCCCTGTGAGCCATCCCTTGTAACAAAAATGTTTAGAGAAGAAAAGGAGCAATTCAGCAAACCACCTAGCCCATCAAATAAACACAATATTGCATACCCATAGCCCCCCACCTCTGCAACAAAGGGAGGGAGATGTGCTTTATCAACCAAACTTGGTCCTGATTACAGTGGTCAGTTTTCCTTTGCTGTTCTTATGTTCAATGCCATCATTGTAGTTATTACATATGTTGTTTTATTGGCTTTGCTTATTCTACAACAGTTTATGTGTCTTCCCCTGTTTCTCTGAGTTCTTTATATTTATCATTTCTTATAGGATAGTAATATTTCATTATATTCATATACCACGATTTGTTTAACCACTCCCAGGCGATGGGCATCTATTTTGTTTCTAATTCTTTGCTCCCACAAAAACTGCTACAATGAATGTTTCAAGACATATGGGACCTTTCTGTCTTTGTTAGTCTTAGTTACCCTTGTACTTTAAGGAAATGTAAGATGGACATTTTAAAGCATTATGATGGATACTTTTTTTTTTGGCCATACTTTTTTTTTTTGGCCATTATTCCAGAACACTTTCCAGACTGATTGGATCAATTCATAGTTCTACCAACAGTATATTAGTGTGCCAGCTTTTCCCCAGCCTCTCCAACACTAATTATTCCAATCTTGTGTCATCTTTTAATTTTCTGGGTATAAGACAAAACCTTAGAATTGTTTTGGGTTACCTTTCTCCTATTTGCAATTCTTTTTAAAACCATTATTCATATCCTTAAATTACTTATCAACTGAGAAATGAGACTTAACCTTATATGTGTGTATAAGTTCCTTCTATATCTTGGGTAACAAACCCTTATCAGAGATAGTTGATAGAAAGATTTTTCCCATTTGACAGTTTACCTTTTTATTCTGGCTGTATTGATTTGATGTATACAAAAACCTTTCAATTTAATGTAATTGAAATGATCTCTTGATCTTTTGGGATCTCTTCTATCCATTCTTTGATTAAGAATTCTTCCCCTAGCCATAGCTATGAGAGGTACTTGGTTTGATTTTATTCTCTTCTAATTTTTTAAAAATGTTTTATTAATTTATTTTGAGTTATCGACAATCACTTCCATAAGCTTTTGAGTTTTAAATTTTTCTCCCCCTCCCTCTCCACCTCCCTCCCCACCTCCATCCTCAAGAAGCGAGCAATCTAATATAGGCTATACATATACATTCCTATTAAATATATTTTCACATTAGTGATGTTGTAAGTAAGAATTAGAACTAATAGGAGGAACCACCAGAAAGAGGAAACAAAACACAACAGAAGAAAAAAATAGCAAATATTATGTTTCGATCTGCATTCAAACTCCATAGTTCTTTCTTTGGATGTGGATAGCATTTTCCATCATGAGGCTTTTGGAGATGTCTTAGACCCTTGTATTGCAGAGAGGGGTTAAGTCTCTCAAAGTCAGTCATCACTCAATGTGGCTGTTACTGTGTACAACGTTCTCCTGATTCTGCTCACTTCACTCAGCATCAAACCATACAAGTCTCTCCGGATTTATGTGAAGTCTGCCTGTTCATCATTTCTTATAGCATCTCTTCTAATTTTTTAATGGCATGATCTTGTATAGGCAAAAAATGTGTCCGTGTGAGCTTATCTTAATATACTATGTAAACATGATGGTCTAAACCTAATTTTTTTTTTAGCAATTCTTATCAAAAAGAGTTTTTCTTCAAATAGTTCATGCTGTACAGTTTATCAATTGCTGGGTTATTGATTTCAATCACTTCTTATTTTTCATCATCTAATCTTTTTTATTGATTATTTTCCTATTTTTCAACCAATAAAATAGTTTTAATGATTTATGACGTTTTACAATGTAATTTGAGATCTGGGAGTGTTACTACCCTTTAATTCTCCCTTTCCCCTAATTATTTTCATTGAGATTCTAGGCCTTTTGTTCCTCCAAATTTAATTTGTTATTTTTTTCTATTACTAGAAAGAACTCCTTTGGGTAATTTAATTGATATAGTATAAAATCAGGAAGCAAAATGCTTTAGCACAGTGCCTGGCCCATAGTAGACACTTAATAGATGATTGTTCCTTTCTCCTTCCCCCTTACTGTTATTAGCTAAAGGAATCAGCTGATTCCATCGACACATCAGTTTGTCTGGGACTCATCAACACAGGGTGAGGAAGTAGTTTCAAAGCTTATATTTTCCATTATTTTATACAGGTCCTCAAAAGTCATACAGTATAGATCCTGCACAAATCGTGAATCCCATCTACACTAAATTTTCATCTAACCTCCACCCGAAGAATTCTGCTGATGAAATACTCAACTACAGGACAACCTGTTTTAATTTTGGACAACTCTTAATTGTGAGAAAATTTTTCTTAATTTTGAGGAATAATCATCCTGTTTATAGCTTCTACTCTTTACTCCTTGTTCTGCCTTCTGGGGCCTAGCAGAAAAAGTCAAAGCCCTCTTCCATATAGTATCCCATTTGTTATTTATAGAAATTCATCTTGTCTCCTCTGTCTTTTCTTTTCTAAGCTATATGTCCTCGGTTCCTTCAATTTATCCTTGTATGGGGCAGCTAGGTGGCGCAGTGGATAGAGCACCAGCCCTGAAGTCAGGAGTACCTGAGTTCAAATCTGGCCTCAGACCAAACACTTGACACTTACTAGCTGTGTGACCCTGGGCAGGTCACTTAACCCCAATTGCCTAAAAAAAAAAAAAATTATCCTTGTATCACATATTTTTCTAAACTACTCCAAATCTCATTTCATAGTATTCCCCTTCAAAAATTCCAGTCAGTCACCAAACTGGATTGTTCATTTTTTTTAATCTGCTGCCAAATCTTGTCATTTCTACCATTACAAAGTCAAATGTTACCTTCTGTCCACCCGGACAGCCACTACACTCGTCTCTCACCTGGACCATCAAAAATAGCTTTCTAATTAGTCTCATTATCTCTAGTCTTTCCTCAACCTAACCTGCTGTGCACTCAGCTGTCTGAGTGATTTTCCCAAATGTAAATCTGACCATGTCCCAGCCTTATTCAATAAATTTCAGTGGCTCCATGTTACCTCCAGGATCAAATATAATTCTTCTGTTTGGTATTGAAAGCTCTTCACAACTCAACTTCTTCCTCTTTTTCCAGTCTATTTATGCTTCTCTCCCTTCCATGCATTCTGTAATCCAGCTACACTTACCTACTTGCTATGTCCCAAAAACATGACACTCTCATTTCTATGCCCTTGTACCGACTAGCCCCCATGGTGGAATGCTCACCCTCTTCACATTCAATGCCTTTTAGTTTCTTTGGATTTCTTCAAGACTCAGTTAAAATCCAACCTTCTCCAGGAGACTTTTCCTTTCCCCCTAGCTGCCTGTACCTTCTTGTCTCAGATTACCTTCATCTGCTTTACATGAAGCTTGTACTTAATTGTTGTCTGTTGTGTGCACCTAAATGTTATCTCTGTCATTAGAAGATCAGCTCTCTGAGGCAAAGACAATTTCTGCCTTTCTGTGTATCCCCAGCATTTAGCACAGTGCCCAGAACATAGTAAATACTTAATAATTGTTTATTGACTGATTAGATTTTTGACTGACCTATCACACTGTTGACTCAGAGAGTTTTCAATCTACTGAAACTTCCCCCCCGCCCACAGGAACTGTTTACTAACCATATTCTGTATTTGTGCATGTCTCATTTTTTTTTCAATCTAGGCATAGGACTTTGTATTTAATTCTATTAAATATGTATCTTATTAGATTTAACTCACTGTTCTAGCCTAGTAGATCTTTCCAAGCCACTTTACCTTTCTGAACCTCAGTTTTCTCATTTGTAAAATGAAGGGATTGAACAATATGGCCTCAGAGGTCCCTTTCAACCATAATTCTGTGAGCCTGTGCTTTGGTTTACAGGTGATTTAGGGATATGAAATTTGTGAAGGAGAAATTGAGAGGGGATAAGGTGACTGGCAACTGAATAAAAGGCAAGGACGTGTGCAACCACACTAGCTGTTGTGGAGGAGGAATATGACTTTGACAATTTATAGAACACATTTTTTCTCTTTTTTGGAGGAGTCAATTTAGAGAAGCTCTTGGTAGAAACCTTAACCTGATAAAATGTTTCCTGGGACTTTTCCAAGAGTGTCCTCTCTTCTCTCTCTTCTAACTGACCTTCCTTTGTTTTGTTTTGCCTAAGGAAATTAAAACATTAGGCTTAACTACATAAAGCTAGCTGTTTTTTTTCTTTCGCAAATAATGTAGTATTTTCTATTCATGGAAGAGTGAGGGGACTTTTAATTAAGATATTCCATTTTCTAGACAGATATATTATTGTTGGTTGTGCTTCATTCTTGAAGAAAACCATGACATCAGGAAGGTGATGCCGTGACTTACAAGTCTCCAGCCACACTTTCTCCTTAAGAGCCATCTGGGTCCAGTGGCAAGATATAGATCAGAATGACTGGTGATGGTCTGGGATGCAGTGGGAGACCTTGGCCTTTTTTAAGCTAAGGTCTTTTTGAGTTCTCACTTTGAGGCAACACCATTTAGTGATTAAGGCTAGGTAAGAAATGAGCCAAGGAATGGCCCCTTTTACCTAATCAAAAAAAAATCAATCTGGGAAGGGAAGACCCTCAGGTTTCTGGCCAAAACAAAAACAATTAATTTACCTTCACTCTGAGCCATCCGGACCCAAAGTGACCACCAAGTGGAGCTTGAGCTGTGACCCATTGTTGGCCAATCAATGAGAGCCAGAGTAAATTGGGTTTAAGGCATGGTCTTTAAGAAAGAAATCTAGTCAGTAAACTTCAAGATATCTTGATAGGTTTCAGCCATCAAAATTTACATTCTTTGGGCAGGAAAACCACAGGTCAGGGTATGATACCTTATGTGGACAGAAGGAGAGAAAAGGAAGGGAAGAAAAGAGGAAGGAAGGAAGGCAAGAAGGCAGGAAGGCAGGAAGGAAGGAAAGAAGAAGGAAGAAGAAATGAAGAAGGAAGGAGCTGCATTGCCAACTGAAACTGGCCAGTTGGATCCCCAGTGGGGCAGCTTACTACTCATAAATTGTTGTTTGTCCTTGGTTCATGAAGAGGACCATGACATCAGGAAGCTGATGCTATGACTTGCAAGTGAAATTGGATAAAGCCACAGCTCAAAAGATACAAATGCTAAGGTTTGCCTTCAGAGTTATTTTAAAGGATCAGAGAAAACCAACCTGCTAGAAAGGAGATGGTTGAGTTTCCAAGAATTATAGGAAAAAAAGTGTTGGATTTTGCTTTTCCTGTTTGTTTGAAATGCATTGTGCTCAATGCAGCACCACACTAAAATGGTGAATGATTAATTATTGAACATCATATTCAGCTGTTGGATATTAGAACTGAAAACAACTTTGGAGCACAGAATGCTATAAAAGAATAGAAAGAGCTAGGAGGAGCCTGGAACAAAATAGAATGTTAGAATTGTAAGGAACCTTAAGACGGAATGTTAGAACAGAATAGAAAGTTAGATCTGGGAAAGAGCTTAGAATATACAACATTAGAAAAAAAAATAGAATGTTAGGGCTGGGAGAGCGCTTAGAAAATAGAATGTTATAATGGAGAATGTTGAAGCTTAAAGGGACCTAGAAAGAGTATTGGATTTTGGAATGAGAGGCCATAGGTTCAAATCTTGAGTCTGCTACTAGCTATGTGATGTTGTGTATGTCACCTCACTTCTCTGGGCCTCAGTTCCCTCATCTGTAACATGAGGGAATTAGTCTAGATCACTGCTAAGGTTGCTTCCAGCCCTTCGTCTATGGCCCTCGAACATAAGAATGTTGTAATTCAGAGGGACTTGCAAATATGGAGTGTAACAGCTGGAAGAGACACTAGAAATCATTTAGTTTAAATTTCCCCATTTGATGGATGAGTAAAGCTCTCTGTAAATGTGGACTCCCTGTAAAAAAAAACTCAGGCTCATTATCCAGGCACTGAAGGAATAATATATTTTAAATATGGATTGCAGATGGGAACTGAATTCATAATCGTGCTTTCAGGATTTTTTTTCTTTTTTTTTTCTTTCCCTTCCAAGTTATGTTGAATCTAAGAAGAGAAACCTATTGGGTTTTGCTGGACTTGTTGCTTTGGATATAAGTCTCTGTTGCTTCAAGCCTGAAAGCACATCAAAAAGATAGTAGGTAATTTAAGGAGTCTCTAGTGACCTGTGTGTAGTAGACGCTCAAAGTTATTGCTTGACGTGGCATGTTGCAAAATTGGAGAGTAGAAAGGGGAAGGGTCTAAAATCCCTGCAGCTTAAGTGTTGGAACTTCCCTTCGGAGAAAGAGAGAAGATGGAGATAGATAGAGAAACAGAGAGATAGAGAGAGAGAGATAGGGACAGAGACAGGAAAGTATCCTCTTCCCTCTTTACTTATTTTATTGAAGCACTGTTTTCACAAGTCACTTCCAAATTACTCTGCCATCCCACAATTGATTATAAAGAACAAAAAGACCTCATCTTACAGTTGACTCAAGATTCCACGTTGTATAATGTCATGTCATATATTTAAAGCTGGAAGAGACTTTAGAGGACATTTAGTCCAACCATCTCACTTTACAAATGAAGAAACTGAGGCCCAAGGCCACACAGATAGTGACAGACGTAGAATTTGAACTCAGGTTCTCTAACTCCAAAGCTAATACTCTCTGCACTATATCATACTGTCCCCAAGGGAGAGGCAAGTGTATTTCTTGCTAGGTCCCGTAGAAATGAGACTGAGTCATTGCACTTGAGTTCTGATGCCCTTTAGTGGTTATTTTCATTTAAATTATTATAGTCGTTTTGCATTTTGTTCTACTGGTTCTGTTTTCTTCTTTCTTGATCAGTTCATATAAGTTTTTAGGTGCCCCTAACCCTCCACCCATCAATTTATTTAGAATCTCACTTGGTATCTCAGTTCTTCTATGTGGAAACTCTTCCCTTATCTTTCCTCCCCCAAATCCAGACTGAAGAGATTACCCTGGCAGTGTGTAGACAGACACATGCCAAGATCCATTTTAAGGGTAGCTAGGTGGCACCTAGAGGCAGCTAGGTGGCACAGTGGATGGAGTATCAAGCCTGAAGTCAGGAAGACCTGGGTTCAAATCCAGTCTCAGACACTTTCTAGCTATGTGACCCTGGGCAAGTCACTTAGTTTCTGTCTGCCTCAGTTTCCTCAATTGTAAAATGGGGGATAATAATAGCATCTACATCCTAGGGTTGTTGTGAGCATCAAATCATATTTGTCAAGTACCTGGCACATAGTAAAGTATAGAAGCTTAAATGTTTATCGCCTTCCTTCCTAGGGAATTCCAAAGATCATCTCAATTCTTTCTTTTTACTAGAATGTTGCTACATCACTTGTTGCTTCAATGCCTACATTCAATTTTGACTGCCACGTTTTAAGAACACTGACAAGCTGGAGTGTGTCCAGAGGAGTTGCAGCTATGATAATGAGGAGATTCACTGGCAAGTGATTTGACGAACAGCTGATGGAACTGGCAATGTTTAGCCTGAGGCAGAGCACATTTTAGGGAGGATTTAATGACTGTCTTCAAATATTTAAAGGATTGTCATATTCAAGAGGCCCTAGAGAATAAAACTAAGGGGAAAAAAGCCATAGGAGTTGCAGAGACATATTTTGGCTCAATATAAGTAAAAACTTCCTAACTATTGGAGTTGTTCAAAAGTGGAATGGGCTGCCTCAACAAGCAGAGATCTCCCCCTCAGTGGAGATTTTCAAGAAGAGGTTGGATGACCATATGTCAGGGACATTGTAGAGAGGATTCCTATTCAAGTGTGGATTGGACTAATTGATCTATACCACTGTACCTCTAAGGTCTCTTCCTGCACTGGAATGCTATTCATAAATGATCTGGGAGTCATTTTTGGTTATAAAATTCCTGTTCTTGAAGTGAGATGTACTTAGGACTGTGCTAGAGCTGTCTCATGCCAGTTTGTAAAAGCTGATTGTTAAATTTTCAGCATGAGCATTTACACCTTGGAAATTAGCAAATGCTAAAAGTCAGAGCTTGCTTTATTGTTTTGTTGATTTTCTGGACTAAGAAAGTGATGGAAAAATGTTAATGACGTAGATTAAACCTGAATATGTTGTATGTACATTCCCCCTCCCAGAACCAATTGTTAAACATTTAACCACCAGATATTATGTAATAGGAATTGACCTGTATCGATTTCCCAGCTCTTCCTCCATCCCTTCTTCCTCTTTTATTTCTAATTTCCATTTTAGTTCACTATGTTGAACCTCTTCCAAAGTTCTTCTATGTGCATGGATAGAACCTGCTTTGGATGTGATGATTGTGATGATGATAATGATGATAATGATGATGATGATGATGATAGCTAACAATTATGTAATACTTAAAGGTTTACAAAATATTTTTAGCATTCTATCCCATTTGATCCTCACAACAACATTGTGAGGTAGGTGCTATTATTATGCGCATTAGTCTGAAGATCACCTGGCAGGTTAGGATACCAGACACTGAGGTCCTTTCTCAAACTAAACTGCTAAGCATTCAAACTCTGTTGCAGAGAGTGCAAGTCCGATAGGCTGGCCACATTGTTCTAATGCCAAACATACACTTGCCAAAAAGACTTTTATGGAGAATTCACATAGGGCAAACGCTCACATGTGGTTAGAAAAATGATGGAAGTACACTCTCAAGGTCTCTCTTAAGAACTTTGGAATTGATTGTGTGACATGGGCGACATTGGCACAGGACCACTCAGAGTGGCATGCCGTCATCAGAGAAGGTGCTGTGCTCTATGAGCAAAGCACAATTGAAGTAGCTCAAAAGAAACGTGAAATATGCAAATTTAGAGAATCCACCCCGAAAGTTCCCACAGACTATTTGTGCCCCACCTGTAGTAGAGCCTTCCGAGCTCATACTGGTTTGACCAGCCACAGTCAGACACACTGTAACTTGACTCTACCATAGTGATGTCATTTTGATCCTGTTCAGGAACCAAGGACAGCAACCAACCAACCAATGCCCATTAGTGATGAAGAAATTGAGTCTGAGAAAGGTTAAATGACTTGGCCACGGTCATAGCTAGTAAATATCCAATGCTGGATTGAAACTCAGATCTTCCTTATTCCAAGTCCAAAAGTGCCAAATGGCTGATCTTGTAATTCTTTTATCCTACTTTGATCATCATTTGTTGCAATCTAGTGTAAGGGGTTCCTTAAATTCAACCTTCTATTACAGTAGTTCTTCTACTAATGATTATATAACATAGAACTAGCTATTATGCAACCCAATTATCAGAAATTCAACAAGCCTAAATTACTTGCAACCCAATTATCAGAAATTCAACAAGCCTAAATTACTTGCTAAACTTGATATTGTATGATTTACCAATGAGTATTTACTATCTTGATATCATCTAAGTGTATTATCTAGTTTCAACTGACAAACTTTTCTTACTTCCTCTGATAGGAAAGGAGGACAGTGTCCTCTACTTAACTTTCCTCTGCCTAACCAGATAAAGTCATGCATAGCCAGACCAAAAGAAGGAAATGAATTGTTCCAGGTTACATGGAAAGCCAGAATGTCAATGCAGTAAGAATGAAATGCAGTAAGAACTCATCAATTGTCTGGTAACTCTAGATTAATCTTTTAAGCATCAACACTTGAAAATGTAAGCATTTCAGGTAGAAGTCTTTCCAAAAAATTATGTACTCCCCTACCTTCCTAAGGAATATAATGAACAAATTTAACCTTTTTTATTTTTTTGGATTACTCAGGCTTGTCATTATGAAAATCAGAGACATGGTATTGTACTATGGAAAGGGATGGCTTTGGAATTCAGAGGACTTTGGTTCAGATTCTACCCCTACCACTTCTATGTGACCTTAGGCAAGTCACTGAACTTCTCTATGCTGCAGTTTCCTCATCCATAAAATGAAGGGGTTGTACTAAATGACCTCCCAGCTCTAAATCTATGATCCTATGACCTTGTGAGGGACACAGTAAATTCAGATAAGTGAGATATAGTAGAAAAAGTCCAGGTTTTGGAATCATTTGGAATCAAATGAAACAAGTTCCAGTGCTGATTTGCTTGCCTACTTTTGGAGTCTTCAAAGTTCAAATCAAATAATACCATTTATATGAGGCCCTTTTTTCATTCCAGCAGCTACTAGTACCTACCCTCTACCCCTGTAATTACTTTATTTTTTGGATTATTGTTTTATTTTTATTATATGTAATATTTATTTTTATATTTATTATATATAAAATTTATATATATTTTATTTTTATTTTTTATTATTTTGGATACACTTCTGTGTGTATGTGTCTAAGAGTGGGGTCAACTGAGTGAATCACTCAAATTATCCTACTGTACTTAAAGTAAGTGATAAGAGGACCTGATCCCCAAATAAGGTGAGAACAAATCCAGTCAATCAGCCAATCACCCAATCAGTTAATATTAATCCCAACCAGTCAATCATTATTAAACCCTCTGGGCTACCAGATGAAATTTAGGAGAGTAAATCCAGAGAATGCACTAAATGTTCTTGTTATCTCTCGAAAGACTATATAAACTCCTTGAGACCAAGGAATACTTCTGGTTTTGTCTTTATATCTTCAGAGCCTTGCATTGTGGTAGGTGCTTAATAAATTCTTATTGATTGATTACTTGTAACAGGAATGGTATGAGTAGATGACTTGTTCTTGATGTATAATTAAGTTTCTGCATCTTTTGAATGAAAATACCTAATGCTTCCCATCTGGGAAATGTGGTATTCTTGTTAATTAACTTTTGGGAGCAGGTAACAGGTCCACTTTAACTCTTTTTGCAAATCTTTTTTAAGTACAGATCATATCAACAGAAAACTGTACTAGAAAAGGATAAGGGCTAACAAGAGTAAAGGATAACTGATGGATCATCTACATATTCCATTGGTCTCCACATAACATGGAATACTTTGATAGTTTGAGGCACCTGGGAGATCACTGATGTGAGTTCTCTTTCAAACATAGCACATCATACCTTCTCCTCCTATTACTCTTTTCTGCATCTTCCCATAAATCCACCAGAGGGCCATTCAACCCACCAAGGGCTTTCCTCTAGTATGCCTTGATGTTATATGGAGATCAGTGGAATACGTAGACGATCCATCAGTTATCCTTCACTCTTGTTAGCTCTTATCCTTTTCTAGTACAATTTTCTGTTGATATGAAGCATACAATAAATTAAAATTATACTAAACATAATTCATCTGGGGGATGATCATAATAGGATCCTACAGTGCCTCTAAGCCATCATTGTAAAGACCAATTTTGAACTGCACAGAATTGTAAATGTGAGGAAGTGCAGGGAGTTAGGGGTGAGTCTATACCAGCACCCCCAGGACATCCCTCTTGTGGGTGATTTACTTCTGTTTTTAAAAATAAATTCTTGAGTGTCAGCCTGTTTTATTATATTTTGCATCGTTCTTCTAAAAGTCAAGTGCAACGGAGGAAATTTCAGGTATCTTGGGATCCTGTTTGGTTCTGGATAACATTTAGGAGGTGATATTATATGATTGTTTTTAACTCATCATCCAATCTATGTATCTGCAGACTTTCCATTTGGGAAAACTCAGTAGGAAAAGCAATAATGGTTTTTTGAAAATTTTAAACATTTTTATTTAAAGTTTTGAGTTGCAAATTCTATCCTTCCCTTCCCTTTCCCCTCCCTTAGATAGGAAGCAATCAGATATAAATTATACATGTGTAATTATTTTAAACATTTCCATATCAGTCATTTTGTACAAGACAACTCAAACAAAAAAAAATGAGAGAAAGTGAAAAATAGCATGCTTCAGTCAATATCAGTTCTTTCTCTGGAGGTGGATGGTATGCTTCATCATTAGTCCTTTGGGATTATCTTGGATCGTTATATTGCTGAGAATAGCTAAGTCATTCACAGTTTTTCATCGAACAGTATTACTGTTACTGTGTAGAACGTTCTCCTGGACTAACAGCTTTTATTACTTTTGTGAACTCTGTATAAAAGGCATTCATTATTAGATCAGCGCAAAAGAGCTGAAGACAGACTCAAGCAGCAACAGGGTAAAGACTGGGAGTCTGGTCGTGGGGAAAAGGGGAAAGAATGGGGATGGGTCATTCACTGGTGATTAATGACTCGAAGGTGTTGGAATAACTGCTTGAGGGAGACAGTCCCAGGGATCACTGCAATTCTCTAAATGCTTCCTTCCACAAAGCACACTCTGGATTTTTTCCCCCACTGGTAGAGCAGAGGAAGGATACAAGATGGAAAACAGGGATAGGGGCTAGGATCTGAGATTTCATTAGCTTAGAAAAGTCCCAGGTGAGGAAATTTCCTCTACCAATCCAAGCTAGTACGTTCTCTCCGACTTAGAATTTTAGAATGTTATCAGGGATGTGGTCCAGTAGATAGAACACTAGGCCTGGAGTCAGGAAGACCCGAGTTCAAAGTTGACCTCAAACACATACTAGCTGTGTGACTGTGGGGAAGTCACTAGTAACCCTTAGTAACAAATCAGGTCACTCCTAGTCACCCCAAGTCACAAGTAACTAATAATCGCTAGTTACTCTGTCTGCCTTAGTTTCCTCATCTGCAAAATGGCAATAGTAACAGCACCTACCTCACAGAATTGTTGCTATGAGGATGAAATGAGATATTTGTAAAGTGCTTAGCACAGTGCCTGGCACATACTAGGTCATATATAAATGCTAGCTATTATTATTTTTATTGAAAGGTTAAGTGAGTTGCCTAAAGTCACATAGACAATATATGTCTGAAGCAGAACTTGAACCCAGGTCTGGTTGATCTTGAAGCCTGCTTCTTTCTCACGAGGATGTGCTGCCTCTTGTGAAACAGGCATCAAATTTTTCTGTTTGGCTTTGAAATGTGTCATATGGTAACCCCTCCCCCCACAATCAAGAAGTTTCATCTCCTCAATTATAGTTCATTAACCAAAATTTAATTGTTCATATAGCCCACAGGGGTGGGGAACTTGCAGCCTCGAGGCCACGTGTGGCCCTCTAGGTCCTCAAGTGTGGCCTTGACTGATAAAGGGCAGCACTTGAGGACAGGACCTAGAAAGCCACATGTGGCCTTGAGGCCACAGGTTCCCCACCCCTGATAGGGGATCACACCATTGAGATGGGAGGTGGGGAAGAGGTGCTCAGAGACCAGGTGCTAAAAGAAACCCAGCTTAGGATGCCCGTACAGCCAGTTCTGCTGTAATACTTGTTTCCAATACTCCAATTTGTTCTCTTATGATTAATATACTGTATTTAACTGCATAATCGTCACCACCGCATAATCTGAGCACCCCGTTTTTTCAGTCCAGAAATTGGTTTATAATCTTTCATCGAGTAATCGTTGCATGGAATAATTCTGTTTTGTCCTGGAGAAACAGAGAGAGAACACAAACCACTTCACAATAACTCACAAGCTGCAACCCTTCCGATGTCCACTGCCATAAGCAAACTTCAGGTCTTGGTCAAGGTAAGGTGCCCTATTTATTGCGTACCTTCTGTCACAATAGGAATTATGGGTAGAGGAGGGCCGGTCTGCTCCAAACTCACCCCCACCATGCACCTAGGACTCCTGCCCCCAGGCCTCAAGTTGCAACCCGTCCCTGCCCACCTTGCCCCAGAGAGTTTCTTCAGCTAGGCCCTGTGGCCGAGCAGCAGCCTGAGGCTGTAGACACAGCCGCTATTTGTTGTATTATTTATGTATTTCCTGACAATTGAACCATTTTATTAGGTTCTTGACTTTTTAATGTGTCACTGATGAAGTTTTATGCATTGTGCCCCAGACCCATTTGTCCTGTGAACCTTGAGGTTTTGATTGTGAGATTGTGCATAGTCCTGATGCTTTTTGGGAGTGTGTACATAGTCGACTTTTAGCAGAACTGACCATACTTGTTGCTACAGAAAATGAGAACTGGAGACTTAGGGGGCATCTAAAATGTCTCTAAAATCATCCAAAGTTAACCTCTTCAGTTTTATTTTTAGGGATAATAATAAGGGGTGATTATAGGCCCATGGATCTACTTTACTATACCATCTATGTACATTTCACTAGAGGAAAATATTATAGATGAGGAAACTGAGGAAAGGATCTGGGAAGCCATCTATTTAGTCTAGGCATCTCCTTTTACAAAGGAGGAAACTGAGTCAGCGAGGTATAGTGGATGGAGGCCTGACTTTGGAGATGTAAAGTCTTGCACACAAGTCCTGACTCTGACCAATACTAGCTGTGTGACCTTGGTAAGGTAAGTCACTTAACCTCTCAGTGCCACTGGTTAACTGTCTGTTACAGATGAGTGGCTGATTTGCATCAGTGAAGAGAGTTTCCACGCTGAAAATTTCTTACTCTGATAAAATAGCCCCAAAGAAGTTTTAACAATAATAACTCACATTTATATTGGTTTTCAAAGCATGTGATTAATCAATCAATTAACTAACATGGGAAACATTGTGGTAAGTGCTAGGGGTACAAAAATAAAAGTGAAACAGTCCCTACCTTCAAGGAGCTTACACTCTAACAGGAAGGACAGGTACACATATAAGAACATACATAGTATGCTCAGAATGAACACAAGGTATCATCTGGGAGATAGTATGTGAGCAGCTGTGGGAAACAAGAAAGGCTTGATATATAGAAGGTGATGCTTGAACCGTTTCTTTTTTTTTAAAAAAAGTATGCTTCAATCTATATTTGGACGCCATCAGTTCTTTCTCTGGGGATGGATAGCATTTTTCACTCTCAGTCCTTCAAAGCTGTCCTGGATCATTGTATTGCTGAGAATAGCTACATCATTCATAGTTGATCATCTTAGAATATTGCTGTTACCGTGAACAGTGTTCTTGTGGTTTGGCTCATCTAACTTTGCATCAGTTCATGTAAGTCTCTCTAGGTTTTTCTGAGAGCATCCTGCTCATCATTTCTTATAGCACAATAATATTCCATCATAATCATATACCACAATTTGTCCAGTCATTCCCCAGTTGATGGGCATCCTCTCAATTTCCAATTCTTTGCCACTAGAAAAGAGCTGCTATAAATATTTTTGTACACATAGGCCCTTTTCCTTTTTGGTTTTTTTATCTCTTTTGGGATACATACCTAGTAGTGGTGTTGCTAGATCTAAGGGTATGTATGCATGGTTTTATAGGCCTTTGGGCATAGTTCCAAATTGCTCTACAGAATGGTTGAAACAGTTCACAACTCTACCAACAGTGCATTAGTGTCTGCTTGAGCTGTTTCTTAAAGGAAACCAGAGAAGAGTAGAAGGAAAAGAGAAGAGAGCTTTAGGCTGCTGCTACAGTTAGTGGGCATGATATGGAGTGTTTCTTTTAATAACCCTATGAGGAAGAGAGTGAAAATATAATTATCCCCATCTCAGAGGTAAATAAACTGAGACTCAGAGAAATCAAGAGATTTGCCCAAGTTCATATAGCTAGTAAATTATAGAGTCAGGATTTGAATCCAGGTCTTTTGACTCCCAAGTCTGGAATTCCTTTTACTATACCATCTATGTACATTTCACTAAAGGAAAATATTATAGATGAGGAAACTGAGGCTTAGAGGAAGGAGGCTACTGACACAAAATCAGTTGGTGAACAAGTATGGGAACCAAGGGCACCTGACTGCTAAATCAGTGCTCTTACAACCTTGTGTCTCTCTGTCATGGCTAATATGTACCCAGGTAACTAAGGGATTGATTTGACATAGAGAAAAGGCTTCTATAGGTACCATGGTATTGAAGGGTTGAGGACTATATTTCATCCAACTTAGTGGTACAAATTTGAGGAGCCCCCCAAATCAGATACTATAGCCACCATCTTGTAGCCTTATTTTAAGCCATTGACTCAGCATTGGGTGGTATCCTGACTCTCATGCAACTTTCTGAACTAACTCTAACTTGACTCTGCATAATGTGATTAAACTAATAGGTCACTTTTCTGGCTGGAAATGATGACCTACGTCCTACTAGGCCTTTCCTGGAAGGAAAATCGCCTTCCTAATTGAAGGCAAAAGCCTAATGAGCCCCTCGGATATTAGACAGACCCCAATCTGGTAATACTTGGGCAGGGAAAAGAAAAATTGTTAATTGGATCAAATTAATGCCTGGGCATTTACATAGCTTTGATTTGGCCAGGAGTTGGGAGTGGGTGGGAAGGAGGTCAGGAGGAAACAATGGTACCCACTATGGGAAATAGGGAAATGGTTTTGAAAAATATGCCAAAGAGCTATTTCCCCTATACGTCTGACTCAGCCAAATGGCTGCACAGTCTTTCCAATTTAGTGGGCTGAGTCACAGAACTTGAGGGCAGAAGGGACCTTGGGGTATTTAGGCCAACTCTCTTATTTTGTAGAGGAAGAAACTCAGACTGAGAGGGTTAAAGTGATTTGCCCATGGAGACATGGCTGGTGAATAATGGAGCTGGGACTCAGATCCAGGTCTCCTGACTGCCAGTGGAGTATTGGGTCATATTGAACCAGAAGCAATGGGTGGAGGCTCCAAAGAGCACATTTAGGCTAGGCTTGATGTCAGGAAAAACTTCCTAACCATTAGAGATGTCCAAAAGTGGAAAGGGCTGGCTCAAGATGTAGTCCATTCCCTCTCCTTGGAGGTCTTCAAGCATAGGTTGGATGGCCACTTGTCAGGTGTGTAAACCAGGGATTCTTTGTGGTATGAATTGGACTGATGGGCTCTGAGGTACCTACCAGCTCTAAGGTCTGTGATTCTGTAACCAGTTTTCCATTCTTCCTTTTGGCCCCTCTTTGCTTCTTTTTCATCCAGTTCCCTAGGCCCCTTGTTCATCTTTCTCCTTAGGTTATGAAACAGAAAGGAAATGAGTAAGATAGTGGAATTTTGAGAATTGGTGAGTATCAGATCATGATCTTTACATTACCCTCTATCTTTCCTCCCTACCGCTTCTAATGTCTTCTCTCTGACTTTCCATTCTCTCTTTCTCTCCATATGCATATATACATATACACACACACATACATACATACATATATACACATATATATGTACATATATATAATACACATTGTCTATTTAAATTTTAATTTAATTTTTCAATTAATAAGTATTTATTTTCTCTTTCCCCAAAAAGTTTTTGCACAGAGTAAATGTATATATATTTTTATACTATCTTATATACAGGCCCATTTCTTTCTCTCTCATTCTCCCTCCCTCCCTCTCTCTCTTTCTATACATATATATGTATATGTATGTACATATATAGTAGACAAACATTATCTATAACTTTTTAAAATTTAATTTCATTTTTTTAATTAATAAGCATTTATTTCCTCTCCAAAAAAGCTTTTGCACAGAGTGACTGTTTATATCTTGCATATTATTTTATATACAGGTCTATTTCTCTCTCTCTCTTTTCTCTCTCTTGCTCTCTCTCTATCTCTTGTGCACTCTCTCTCTTCACATATATAATATAAAATATTATATATTATATTATGTAATATATATCATATTATATTATATATTATATGTTATAAAATATCATATAATATTATACATAATTATATATCATATATAAAATATTATATTTAATATTTAATATTATGTATAATATATAATATTAAATATAAGGTAAAAGATATACATTAGCATGGAAAGCAAGAATGGAATGCGATTATTTTTCAGAATTGGGATTGAGAAGAAAATATAAACATAGAGAAAAGAATGGAAGGAGTTGCTGTAAAATGAATCTCATTGTTATTTGAAAATGACAAAGGAGAGATATCTTGTATAATGCAAACATGATTATTTACATGTTATCACTCCCATTAGACCATAGGCTCCTTGAGGGCAGGAACTGTATTTTTGCCTTTCTTTATATTCCCTGTGCTTAGTACAGTGCCTGGTACATAATAAGCACTTCATAAATGCATATTAGTTAGTCAATTAATTGATTTCTACTCCTCAGACCCTCTTCTTCTAGCACCTGAATGCCCCTTTCCCTATCTACCTCATCTCCTCTCACATATTCCACCTGGGCCTTCCTGTCATCATCAATGATTTTTCTGTATCAGACATGGAGAACCACCTGACATACTCCAGCTATATTCTTAGGAAACTTGATTTTTGTTCCATCATTTAAGACTTTTCCTGATGCCTCATCATAGCATGGTAGTGATGCTGGGTTCCCAGATGCTATCCCTGTGGAACATGAACTTGGGCATTTATTATCAAAGCTGCCAAGGCATCAGCTATTAACGTGGCATTTGGCTATATATCCGTCTGAGAACCAGATCAGTGAAGGTCATTGAGGCCAATCACAAGAAGAATGGTGGCCAGTGAAGAATTCTTTGGCCACAGCAACTCATGAAGACCACCTAGTGAGGCTCAGAGGCTCTGTGAAAGCAAGTAGTAGCACCAATGAAATTGCTGGGTTTTTTTTTAAGAGTTGAAAGAGTATTTCTTCCTATGACTCCTCTGCCCATCTTTATATTAACCTGGGTTCTTTCCATTGCTGCTACAGTTTCCCAAAGTTGCCTTAGTCTTCAGTGACAACCACATTCAAAGCCTAGTGGCCCTTTTTTTAAACTGACATTTCTAATTTCCTTCTTCACTGATACATTAATAGTACTACCTATCCTCCACTGTCAACCCCCAGATACATGGGCTCTTTTCTCTCTTCAGATTACCTCAAGTATATCTAAAACTGCTCTGCAGAGTTGGTCCTTGAAAATTTAAATAGTTGATATACATGGCTTAGTGGATAGAGAGCCAGCCTTAAAATCAGAAAGTCTTGGGTTGGGCAAGTCACTTAACTTTGCAGGCTCCAGATACTTCTAGAAAGACTAGAAATTGCAGCCAAATTGCTGATCTGCGTTGGTATGGGAAGTCTCCTATGCACATAAAGTCAGGTCTGGTCAAAAATAATTTTTTTTTCTGGAAACCCCATTCCCAGGCTCCTAGTCCTTTCATATTACCCTGTCTGCCCAGGATTCTGTCCTCAACATCCATCTTTCAAGCCTATGCCTTGACCGTGCTCATTTTCCCCTCTTGTCTCCCATAGCCATAGAATCATACAATTCTAGCCTAAGAAAGGACCTTATATATCATCTGGTCCAATCCTATCATTTTACAAATGGGGAAACTGAGACCTGATGATGTTCAAGAAGTGACTTGCTGTGGATACATAGTGAATTAGAGCTAAAACTCACCTCTCCCGATGCCTGTTTTCATGATCTTTCTGCTACATAATCTGCTGCTTTGAAACATCTACCAGGGGTAGGGAACCTGTAGCCTCGAGGCCACATGTGGCTTTCTAGGTCCTTGGGTACGGTCTTTTGACTGAGTCCAAGTTTTACAGAACAAATCCTTTTATTAAGGGAAGTTGTTCTGTGAAGTTTGGATTCAGTCAAAGGGCTGCACTTGAGGACCTAGAGCGCCACCACCTAGAGAGCAATCCCTTCATGAACATCACTGGGTCTCAGTTTCCTCATTTGTAAAGTGAAGAAATTGGACTAGATGATATATAAGGCCCTGTCTTAGGCTAGAATTGTATGATTCTTTGACTATGGCCTCAAGGTTGCAGGTTCTCCATCCCTGAATTTTGTGCCTCCTTCTCTCAAGGCCCAATTCCTACTTTCCAGACTCATCTGATAAATTAATCTGTGCCTGTATGCTAATAGAAAAATACAAAATTCATTTTGACAGAATCCTTCTGGTGGTATCATGCTATAGTGTAGCCTAGGAGAACATTAGCTTTTCTTTCTTTCTCTCTCTTTCTTTCTTTCCATCTTTCCTTTCTTCCTTTCTTTTTTTCTTTCTTTCCTTCCTTCCTTCTCACTCCTTCCCTCTCTTTCTCTTTCTCTTTCTCTCTCTCTCTTTTTTATTTCACAAGCATATCATACCATTGAACTTATAGTACGATAAAATCCTGTGATCTCTTGTCCCATCCCAAATACCTTCCCTAGGAAGATGAAAGACCTCTCCCCTATTTATTTCAGGTTGACCGAAATGCCTCATTCCTTCTCTGAAGAGATGATAGGATCATCGATTTTGAGCTGGTAGGAACCTTAAAGGCCATCATGTCTACCCCGGCGATAAAACTGAGATCCAAAGACATTAAGTAACTTGCCCATGATCACATAGCTGGAAAGTGTCTTAGGCAAGATTAGAGTTAGATTTTCCTGACTTCAAATAGCATCCCATCCTCCATGCTACCTAGATGCCCAAGGAGTCTCTAGCCACTATTATTCCTCTCTCTTTCTTCAGTCCATTACTGCATAATCTCTCCTTGGATGGCACCTGTGGATCAGACTTGTCATTCTTGGATCCTGTTTCTTATCCATGAAGGAAGCCTTTCCTTCCTCCCTTGTTGGTGGTCACTTCTTTCTACTGAAATTATCATGCATATCATGCATCTACTGATCCATTTGTCTGCTGTTTCCCTTTAATAAACCATGGTAAAAATAAATTTAAATTTAATTAAATAATTTAATAAACTTCAGTAAACTCCTTGAGAGCAAAGATATTCTTCCATCTTGCCTTCTTTTTCCCAACACCCAGCCTAGTGCTTTGCCCATAGAAGGCATTTACTCAATATTTGTTCAGTTGGGTTGGATCAGAAAGTCTCCCATTCTAAAGAGCCTCTTATAGCTCCAAATGATCAGCACTCCTCCTTTCTCTTTTTTCCCCTTTCTCTCCATTTGTTACACTTTTCCCCCCCATGGTTCAATTTTTCTTCTTCCATAAATGTCCTCTTCTGTACTACCTAGCTGTTGTTTCAGTAGGTTACCCCCAAATCAAAGCCCTCACGGCATTCTCTTCCTTTCATGTTTGTTGGCTTATTTATTATGCTCCTACTAGGTGTTGGGCATTGCCCAGATAAATATTGGATTTCCTCTGTAAGCCCTTTCCTGCCCTTACAGTATATGTGTGTGTATGTATGTGTGTATGTATATATATGCATTTTTTTGGTAAGACTATTTAGATATTTAAATCTACTATTACATCTGTCATTCAACCATAGGATGGTTAGGGAGCTACCTAAAAAGCAAAGCTATTGGAGACCAAGTTTCCTTTTTCCTCGCTAGAATGCAGATGATTTGTAAATTTGCATTTCCTTTGGTATTACTTCTATTGCAAATAATAGAGCAGCAGTGATCCTGTCATTATCTACATCTCAATTTGCTCCTGATTAATTTGCAAAAGTACCCTGAGGGGTAGGTATGCCAATTAAGTACAAAAATCATCCCCACATACTCTTACTTGAATATGTTGTTTATTTAGTATTAAGTGGCTCTGGCTTTTAATTACCCCCATTAAGTTGGTGGGAAGGTTCAGAAGGACCAAAGAGAGCTCAAAGCTGTGTGTCTATCCACCAGATTCATTGTTCTCTTGGAGGTTTTTTGTTTTTTGTTTAAGAGCTAATGAATGGGATAATAATTACACAGGATAAGTAATGACTTAGGTGGGATGGATGGCTGAGTACCTTCTGAAGGAAAACATCCTTGTTCAAAAAAAATATGAGCATCTGCTAAAGGCTTTATGTGAGAAGGCCTTGCATTATTACTTTTTCTCTTTGCCTATAGTCAAAACTATAACTACAAATTCTGCCATAAGGGGCAAATTCAACTGAGGGGGTAGAGTGGGACATCTATCCCCATATGATACAGGTGAACCAGGAGAGGAAGGAGTGGCCTAGTCCTCAAAAAGTCCTGCCCAAGCCCACAAGGCATGGCTAACAACTCTATACCTCCCTGCTCCCAGGAAGAATATAGTGAGGATACAACAGATATGAAGAAGGTGGTGGGGCAAGGGGTACTCAAGGGAAAGGATGCCAATGCAATGGGACCCTTGAGAGTAGTGACAGACGAGCAGGGGAAGAGATGGGAGAGGGGGATGGTTGTGGCATGTTGCACCAGTTGTTAGAAGACTACGAGATGTGAGGGTGAATGGCTGTGATTGCCTCACCCTAGTTTTTACTTACCTGAAGTAGAGTTATTGGACAAAGGCTAAATACATTGAAAGAAGCTGTGCCCGAGGGAAGGCTTTTGTAGAAATGAAGCATGCCTGTGTGAGTGTGTGCATGAGTGTGTGAGCGTGTGCAGGAGTGTGTGTATGAGGGTGTGTGTATGCCTGTGTGAAGCGATCAGAGTTTGTCTGCCTCTTCCAAGATGGCAGGCGGAATAGCCCACCTTCTATTTTGGGCTGCGGTGTTTGACATAGCTCAGAGACTGTGGATGAGCCAAAGAAAATCTGGTTGAGTTTTGAGAACATATTCAGCATTTTGAACATAAAAAGCATTGGATCCTGACATATGGCCCCTCTGGCCTTCATTTTCTTTTACTTCTAGAGGGAGGTACTAGATGGCTGCTGAAGTCTCTTCCAGCTCCCCATCCATGATCTTGTTACCTCGAAGAAGGGACAGGGGAAAAACAAAATTCTTCCACAGATTTCTGCTGGGTTCCCAGGCAGTCTTCATTTCAAAGATATTTACAGAGTATCTGACTATGTGGAAAGCCTTCCTGGAAGGTGGCTCCTGCCTTCAAGAAGCTTGTTATATAGTAGAAGATATGAGAAATACTCCCAGAATATAAGAATGATATGGTGGCGTGGGTAGGGCACTAAACTTGATGGCAGGAAGATCTGGGTTTGAATCCTGCTTCAGACAGTTACCAGTTGTGTAGTCCTGGGCAAGTTGCTTAAACTCTCTTGGACTCAGTAGCCTCCTCTGTAATGTGAGGGAATTGGTTGGACTCAATCTTTGGAATACCTTCCAACTCTAAATCTATCATTCCATGAACTGTAATACAAGGTATACTGTAATAAGTGCCTGCTATGATCTTATGAGAGATTACAGTTATCCCTTCCACACCTTGGGGGTTAGGGGATTAGTGCCCCCGAGAGCTAGAAAATCCATGTTAAAATTTTTGGCTCTTCTTTTGCTCCAGAAAAGTCTCAATTGTCATGGTATTAAAAGATAAAATATGTTAATGTTATACAATTCTATATGTATATTTTATGTATTTCTGAGCTTCTAAACTTTTTCTGTGCCATTTGCTGGCCTTTGTATGTTATCTGCGGCTTCTGCAAAACTCCCCCCAAATTCCCGTTTATTTTCTTGTGCCAATCCACAATATATCGAATCCACAAAAGGGAAAGTTGTGACGTGGAAGGGATAACTATAGTTCAAATGATATTTGAACTAAGCATTGATAGATAGAATTTTAATTGGCAGAGCATAGAGAAAGGATAGGCACAGAGGCAGGAAAGCATAAGGAATATTTGGGGAATGGTAAGTAGATGGGATTAGTTAGAACTTAAGGTATATGAAGGCATGCAGTGAGAGATAGAAGTTGGAGAAGGGTAGGTTGGGGTTAAATTGTAAAAATCCTTGAATAGTAAAGAAATTTAAACTTTATTTGATAAATATTGGGAAGCCTCTGAAGGTGGTTGATTGTGGGAGTAACATAAGGAATAAAGCATTTATTAATTACTATGTGCAAAGCATTGTACTTGGAAAAAAACAATTCCAAGGTCCTTTGGAAGCAGTGGTAAAGCAGATGGTAATATCTCTTCTTTAACAGCATTATTTAATTCACTATTAATATCCCTATTCCCAGGGCTCTTGGGTTCAAGGTCTGGGGCTATGCCCCAGCTGAGGTCTGAAGAGAGATGGTGGTGGTGGTGCTGGTCATACAACTTACCTCCTTTCTTTCCATCGGGGTATCTTGCTACTTCAAGCTAGGCTGACTTGTCTGCCCTATGTGTGGCAGTTGGTGGGGATGACTGGTCCTTTCCCCATAGGCATTGCCTCTTTGGATGATGTCTATGAGGGCTAGAAGCAAGAAGTCAGGAGTGTAAGGGGAGTAAGGAATCTCAGGATTCCCGTGCCTCTGCCTACTGGTGGCAGGCGGTCTGCAGTTGTTGCTGATGGTGATGAGGTGATAACCAGAAGTCTGCATTAGAAATCTTTTTTTTTTTCATTTTTTTATTTTAGACTTAAATACTAAAACTTAAATACACAACAAAGAAAAGAAAAAGAAACATATTATAAACTTAAATATTGAAACTTAAATACATAAGAACATAAGAGAGGATTCAAAGTATATATAGCAATAAATTTCTATTTCAAGAAAGCCTGCATAATAAATACTACACGTTGTGTTGAAAACTGTCCAATTTTTCTTTGCTTCCTTGTAAGGTTTCTTTTGTTCTCTGCTGTGCACTTTTTTTTGTTTCCCCCATGCTGCAATTAAGCATGGATATATTTATATATGGATATTGATACATATATATATATATATATACATACATATATATATACTTTTCCTAACAAATTCTTCTCCTGATTTTTATTTTTGTGTTTGTGTGTATCTCTTATTTCTTATCCCTCCTGTGTTAGAAATCTTAACCAGCTAGTTGTGTAAAAGATAATTTGGAGGGAAAGACACTGAAGGGAGGAAGGCCAGTTTAGGAAGCTATTGCAGTAATCTTGATGAGATGCAACGGGAGCCTAAAATAGGTCAATAGCAATGAGGGAAAAGAATCAAAGATGCTCAAAGAGATCTGTGATCTTTTCAGTTTGAAAGTTCCGTTCAGTAATGCAGATCTCAACCCATCTCTGCTAGCCTATCCCACTTGACGCTTTCTGTTTTTTCATAAATTCACCACAAAGGCTTTGCTCAATGGTTTAGAAGACTTCTTCACTTTGGCTTGCTATCTGAGGACACCTGGGTAGCATTCAGGCTGTCCATTCTCATCCTTGACACGTGACCAGCCACTTTTCTCTTCCTGTTATTCAATTCCTTAACATATTTTATTTCTTTTCTTTAAACACACACATGCGTGTGCACACATAAGTCAACCTGCATTTATTAAGTGCCTACTATATACTTAATACTGTGCTGAATGCTTGAAATACAAAGGCAAAAAAGAGTTTTTGTTCTCAAAGAGCTCACAGTCTTACTGGTAGGTACTCTTGTACTCTCTTGCTTTCTCTCTCTAACCCCCCCCACCTCCCTCCCTTCTGTCTCTCCCTTTCTCCTCCCCCCATCCTCTCTCTCTCCCCCCTTCTTCCCCCTCCCTCTCTCCCTTTCTCTTCCCTTCCCTTTTTCCCTCCCTTTTTCTCCCTTCCACCCTCCCTTCCCCCCTCCCTTCCCCTCCTACTTTCCCCCTCAACTCACACGTTCTTTTCCTCTCCCCCCCTTCCTCCTTGCCTCCCCCCCCCCCAATAACAAGTCAAGTCAATAAATCCCAAGCATTTTTTAAAAAGGCCTACTAAATGCTGGGCACTGTGCTAAGCACTCAGGATACAAAGAAAGTTAAAAAAAAATCCCTGTTCTTAAGGAGCTCACGATAGGTAGAGTCTCTCTCTCTCTCTCTCTCTCACACACACACACACACACTCTCTCACTCTCACTCTCACTCACACACACTTACACACACTCTAATTTGGGTTAAGACAATGGAACAACAAAAACTAGGGGAATCAAGAAGGAAGAAAAATAATAGATGCTCAAAAAACATTTCTTGACTGATTGACCATGTTGTGATATGCTCTCCTCTTAGATGGGTTTGGCAGGGTTAAGAGACTTCATTATCAAGGGACCAGCACGCCTGGTGATTTCCCTTTTCTCCTCACTGGGGCCTTATCTTTGAACCCAGCCATCTGATTGGCTTCCTGTGCATATAGAACATGAACTTAGGTTGTGCATTCCACACATAAAATGTGCAAATCTCAAGATCTTATGTTGCTTTGAGGCAAAATCTGGCAAAAAAAAAAGAAGGAGGGAGAGAGACAGAGAAAGAAAGAAAGAAAGAGAGAGAGAAAGAGAGAAAGAAAAGAAAGAGAGAAAGAAAAATACTTTTTTTCTATAATCCCAGTTCATCAACATAAATGTCTGATTGTAAGTTTCACCATTGGATGTTCTTTGGGCAGAAACTGAAGCTCATTCTGAGTCATTTACAGAATCTAGCATATTATCATATTATTCTTATTTAATTAAAGGCAACTTGTACCAGATTGGGAAATTTCTGTCTGTTCCTACAAACAGAAAGTGCCTATTTTATCCCTGAAAATATATTTATAAAAAGTAACTTATTTTTTTTTCAAATTCAAAAATATTTGCTGAGAGCTTATCATGTGTCTAATACTAATGCTAGGTGCTGGGGGAATTACCTGCATGATTTTTTGTGTCATGCACTCCTTTGGCAGTCTGGTGAAATCTAAGGATCCCTTCTCAGAATAATATTTTGTTGCCTACATTCTTAATTGAAGGAGATGCTAAATTTTAGTGAGAGGTTAATAAAAATAAAGATCTAATTTCTTCCAATTCAAGTTCACATCCCTCCTGAAATCTGTCAGTGGGTCCCTTGGGGCTTGGTAGACCCCAGGTTAAGAACTTCTGATCTAGAAGATAGTACTGGATTGT
Source organism: Vombatus ursinus (assembly GCF_900497805.2). Taxonomy (NCBI): domain Eukaryota; kingdom Metazoa; phylum Chordata; class Mammalia; order Diprotodontia; family Vombatidae; genus Vombatus; species Vombatus ursinus. Next base: position 5,436,210 of record NW_020954723.1, on the reverse strand, counting down.
AGATGGTAACCTGGGGCTTAGTCCCAGCTTTGCCACTAAAAAACTGGGAGACCTTGGGCAAATCACTTTGGTTTTTTTGCCTCAGTTTCTTCATCTGTGAAATAAGAGGAGTAGGTTAGATGATTGTAAGCATCCCTTTCTGCTCCAATGTTTTATGGTCTTCTGGATATAAGAAGAGCATAAGATTTGGTCCCTGTCCCCAAAGAGTTAGAAGTGTACCCCAGGCCCATGAAGCAGTGTAAGAAGAGATGCAGAGACGTGAGCCCATGGCACGTTTGGAGAGTAGAGTAAGTAGAACAATTTGTTTGGAACTTAGTGTATACAGAATAGTGTTGTTTTTGAAATTTGAGGTAAACTGAGGCACAAGTTTCTGAACATATTCATTTTATTGATAAAGCACAAATTTATCAATAAATAGGTTCTTAGCGTCTCCAGCAAAGCTAAGACCCAGTTATGGGTCAACAGCACTTTTTATAGTTATTAGGGAAGCATAGAACAAGTTGGGTAGGTGGCAAAGACAGTGCGATTGGTTACCCAGCATCACGGGGGTGGGGGGTGGGGGGTGGGGGTGAGGTGGAGACAACATGATTGGTTACATCAAGCTGGCACCCAGGTGAGGCTAGTAACCACCCCTCTCGGTCATTAAGGAATACCTGATTGATTTTTGAAATCCATCTGCATGTTGCAAACTTTGCTAGTTGTCCTGAGTTAGCATACTCCTGGCTCTCAAGAGGATTTATTAGGGAGGTAAGACCCTCCTTAAATGTACAGGGACAGGCAAGGACAGAGAATACATCTTGTGGAATTATATCAGGTCAGTTTGTGGGCCTTTAAAGATAACAAACAAATATCATGGAATTTTCCCAGGAGCCAAAGGTATGGTAGATAACAAGTCTTTTCCCTTTAATTACAGTGACTTATGGACAGGCTGTCTGAGAGAGTAAAGCTTAGCTAAAGGACATAGAGAGGTAACAGGTAGATAAAGAATCAATTGTAGTATTATATCAATACAGCATTGGGCCAATTACAATTAGAATTAATTTGAATTTCTCACTGGAATAATAAGAGATAAGGCTGGAAAGGTAGGGTGGCATCAAATTGTCTAGGCCTTCAAATGCTTGGCAGAAGAGTTTGAATTTTATTTGGAGGGTAATAGGGAGCCACTGAAGATTTTTGAGCAGAAGCATAACATGATGAAATCAATGTATCACAATTATATAATATTTTTAAAGCACTTAGCAAAGTGCCTGGCACATAAGTAGGAGTTTAATAAATAAATGTTCCCTTACCTTTCCAATGAATTAAAAAATATTATTCTGGTAGCAGTATAAAGGGTGGATTGAAGCATGTGAAGATAGTATAAGAACTAAAATTAAGCTATGATCATGGTTCAGGCGAGAGGTAATGAGTGTTTGGTATTAAGGGGCAGAAGTGAGACTAGAGAGGAGGGAATGGATTGAGAGGTATAAAATTAGATTCAGCTGCATTTGCTCATTGATTTGATGTGAGAGAGAAAGGCAAACAAAGAGTGACAGATGACCTTAAAAGATTAGGAACATATAAGACCACAGACAGAAATAGTGAAGTCAGATGTTGTTTGAAGCGTCAGCGGGATGTTCGGATGATAGCAACGCTTCTACACAGCTGGAGATGTGGAACACTTGAGAGTCATCATGGTATAGTGGATTCTAGAACTGGAGTCAGGAGGTCCTGGGTTTAAATTCCACCTCTTAAGCTATTAGTTGTGTGACTGCAGGGAGCTCATTTAACATCTTCTTAGAGCATTAGTTTTCTCATCTGTAAAATGGGGATGATGATAACCGCAGGATTATGAGGCTCAAATAAATTTGTGTTTGCAAACTTGGGAACACTATATAAATGTCAGTTATGTGTCAACCCCTAATTCAATAAACTCTTTGTCGTTTATTTGTTTTCAGTCAAATCTGATTCTTCATGACCTCACTTGGGCTTTTCTTGGCAAAGATACTGGAGTGGTTTGCCACTTCCTTCTCCAGCTCGTTTTACAGATGAGGAACTGAGGCAAACAGGTTAAGTGACTTGCCCAGGGTCACACAGCTCGTAAGTGCCTGAGGCCAGATTTGAACTCAAGAAGATGAGTCATCCTGACTCCAGGTTGGGAACTCTATCCACTGTGCCACCTAGCTGCCCCTAATAAACTCTAGTGGTTCCCTATTGCCTTTTGTATCAAATATAAACTATTCTGTCATTTAAAATTTATCACAACTTTATCCTTTCCTATCTTTCTAGTCTCAGACATTATTACTCCATTCTGTGCCTTCTGTGGTCCAGCCACACGAGCTGATTTGCTGTTTTTTGTGCATGATGCTTCTTCTCCCATCATTGTACTTTTGCACTGGCTGTTCCTCATGTCTGAAATACTCTTCCTCCCCACCTTTTAGAGTCCCTGGCTTCATTTATGATTCAAAAGACCCTTTCTTTGGGAAGTACTTTTGGTCCCCACAAATACTAGTGCGCTTACCTTTTGAGGCTGTCTTGTGTCTATTTTGTAGGTATCATATATATCCCTAATTACATACTTGTCTCACTCGTTAGAATGTAAGTGCCTTGAGGGAACAATTTGTTTTGATTTTTTCTTTGTATCTGTACCATTTGACACATTACCTGGCATATAATGTAGAAAGCACTTAAGAAATGCTTATTTATGTGGGGCCAGAACTCAGAGGACAGATCAGGAATAAAGAGAGATTTGGGAGCCATCTATGTAGATATATATGGTAGGGTTTTTTGGGGGGGGGCGGGGTTAAAGTAAGCATTATGTGTCTGAGGCCGGATTTGAGCTCAGGTCCTCCTAAATCCAGGGCTGGTGCTCTATCCACTGTGCCACCTAGCTGCCCCTGTTAAAAGATATTTAAATGATTGAGGTTGCTAAAGAGAAAAGGTCTAAGGACAGATCCCTAGGAAACATGCACATTGAATATGGGGAAGAAAGTGAAGGGGCAAATGAATGAGAAAGAAGATCGATTAGAGATAGAAGAGAATCCTGTGAGCATGTGATATTTCTGATATTATGAGAGGAGACAGTATCCAGTAGGAGTTAGATCAACATTGTCAAAAGCCAAGAGATCAATAGGGATTAGGACTTTTTAAAAACAAAAGGCTATTGTGTTTGGCTGTTAGGTGGTCATTAGTGACTTTGGAGTTTTGGTATGGTGGCAAGTGGAGAAGTCAGATTGCAGGAGGTCAGGAGAGTAGGTAGTGAAGAAATAGAGACATTGACAAGAAATTGATTATTGTAGGAAAGGAGACAGTTGGAATGTAGCTGGATGGACTAGAAGACACAGGGATGATTTTTTTCTATTTTTTTTATAATTGGGAAGACCTGGATTTATTTATAAGCAGATGAGAAAGAGTTATTGTGTAGGAAAAGACTGAAAATTAATATGAAAGAGATGAAGACCACAAGAGCAAGAACCTGGAGAAGGCTGGAAGGAATACATCATTTAGATCAGATGTGTCAGACAGGTTGCTTGTGGGCCTTATTATACCCAAATCAAATTAAAATGTAATTGGGAAATATTTAACAAAATTTTAAAAAATACAATAGAACATTATGTTCATGTGGACCAATGGGTCGGTTTAGTGGCCCAGTTTCTATCTGCGTTTGAAACCACTGATTTAAATGGTTGGTGGGGCTCCTTAGGGCACAACTGAGAACAAATGGAAGAAGCTTTATGGAAGAAAATTTGTGCTTAATATTTACTTAAATGGATCCCACATCAGTGTGGATATTTGCTCCTTCACTGCAGATCACGTGTCATCCGTGTTTTCTCAGCCTGGGTAACTGTTGTCCATTCTTCCAAAGAGCTCCCACAAAGAAGTTAACCCATTTCCATGAGGCCTTCTCCTAATTCTTTTTAAAATTTCATGGGTATCAGTGCAGTGTTTGAACTGTCTGTCTTTTTTTTTAAATCAGTTTAGCATCTAATTTACCTCTTATATTTATTTAAATTTCACCTCTGACATTTAAATGATGTATCCATTAAGTGTTTATCTTGTTATATGATGTCAGATGTTGGACAATACTTAATTTCCATCAGATTGTTTTCTACCTTTCCCAACAGCTTTTTCAAATACTGAGTCTTTAGTAGGATTTTTAGATTTACTGAATGCTAACTATGCTAAGTATATTTCTTTGTTTCTATATGTGTGTGCCTAATCTCTTCCACTGATCTACTCCTCTATTTTTTTAAACAAATATCAAATCATTTTGATGATTATTTTGTAATATAATTTGGTGGTTTTGTACTGTAGTTTGATAGGTGCCCTTCTCTTCTACCTTTTCTATTATTTCCATTGAGATCTTTGATTTTTGGTTCCTCTAGATAAATTTCATTGTTATTTTTTCTAGCTTTATAAGATATTCTTTGGTAGTTTGATGTAGTACTAAAAAGGTAAATTGGTTTGGGAAGGACTGTAATTTTTATCATATAGGTATCATCTACCTATGAGCAGTTAATATTTATTCAATCATTTAGGTCTGAAAAGTCTGCTTTATAGTTGGATTCATATTGTTCCTCAGCATATCTTGGAGCAGCTAGGTGGTGTAGTGCATAGAGCACTGGGCCTGGAGTCAGGGAAGACCTGAGTTCAAATCTGACCTCAGGCACTTACTAGCTGTATGACCCTGGGCAAGTCACTTAACCCTGTTTGCCTCGGTTCCTTTTCTATAAAATGAACTGGAGAAGGAAGTGGCAAACCACTCTAATATTTAGCCAAGAAAACTTCAAATGGAATCGCAAAGAGTTGGACGTGGCGGAAACGACTGAACAATAACAATCTTGACACATAGCCTGCCAGGCTTTTTATACATTTTGTAATTAATTCTGAGCGGAATTTGTCTTTTTACATCTTCCTGCAGGAATGTTGGTGTTTCATGTGGATTTATTTTATTTTATTTTATATTTTGCTGAATTTATTGTTTAAATTAATTTTCAATTGATTTTGTAGGGTCCTGTAAGTTAATCATCCTATCATCCACAAAAAGTGATAGTTTCGTTTCCTCTTTGTCTGTGCTTGATCATTCAGTTTTTCTTTCTCGCCTCAATGCTATAGCTAGCATTTCTATAAATAGTAGTGGTAATAATGCGCATTTTTCCCAGACTGCCTGAAATCCTGTGGTGGACTGCAAGCAGCCCATGGACTGTATGTTGTGCAGGCCTGCTGTAGGACACCTGACTTAGAAACTCACTCATTAATAGTACCTATGTTTTATTGATTTTTTTATTATTTAAACATTTCCCAGTTACATTTTAATCTGGTTTCACTGCTCTGAGTTTTGTAGGCTGCAGAGACCAAGTCTGACACCTCTCTTCTAGTCCAAGCCTCTCACAGAATGAAGACCGTGAGGCCCAGAGAGTGGACAAAATGTTGGACTTGGAATCAGGAAGGGATGCGTTTAAATCTCAGCCATGATACATACGTATTAGCTGTGTGGCCTATGTTAAGGCACTTGTATGTCTGAGCTTCAGTTTCCTCAGCAATAAAATAGGCATCAATAATCAATCAATTAATATTAATTAATTAATAATAGAAGAATGTTAAGTACCTACTATGTGCTAGGCACTGTGCTAAGCGCTGAATGGGAAAGGGATGATAATAAGTATAGTACCTACTTTTGCAGAGATGTTGTGTGTCTTAGTTGAGATAATGTATGTAAATTGCTTTGAAAACTATGTAAATGGCAAGGAAGAGGAAGAGGGGGATGAGGAAAAGGACTGGACTTGTGAATACTGGAAATTGCCAAAGAAGAAAAAAATCTCTACCAATACAAGGTGGTATCTTCTCAGCAATTTATAATCTTAGAGAACTGCCCAGAGAACAAAGAAATTAAGTGACTTGCCAAGGGCCTAGTGTGCGTCAGAGGAGAGACTTGAACCCAGGTTTTCCTGACTCAGAGTCTGACTTTCTATCCACTATGTCACACTGTTGCTCATTACCATTATTATTATTATTATTATTATTATTATTATTATTATTATTATTATTTATATTATGATTATATGACTTGTCCATGGATACCTGGGTAATTGGGGGAGGGGGGGTCTTCAGACACTTGAATAGGGAGAAGATTCCCCCAGTATCCTAACTGCTAGTTCAGTGTTATTTCTGCTAAATACACAACATTGGCTGAGTTACCCCCTTCATCATAGAGATTCTATTGGAAGGAAAAAGAACGAAACATCATTTTTTGCTATTCACATCATGGCATAATTTATTCCTTTCCATGCATAAGTAGATGAGTGACCGTTTCCAAGGACCATAATATTTAGAATTGGAAGGAACCCTAGAGTTCATCTGGACCAGCTCCTTTAAGGTTACAGATGATGAAACTGAGGCCTACCCAAGACCACATGGGCAGCAAACATCAGAGCTGGAATTTGAAAAAAAAAAAACCCAGACCCTTAGACTATAAATTCAGCAATCTTTGGGCTTTTAGAACTTTTATGTTGTATATTTGGATAGATAAAAGACCCTGCTGGCCATCATTACCACCCACAGGGAAAGAAGAAGAAAAAAGAAGAAGAAAGCACATTCACATTAATGGGGAAAATTACTCTGCTTTTGATGAGGTGCTAAGAAAGGACAGCTAAGTATTAGAAGTATGACTGCCATCTTCATGAAATGCAAAAATCAAATTTAACAGACATGTGTGATTACGCCTTCATCAAGAGATGAATCTATGTGGGTTAAAGACCTTACTTCAGTAGGCAGATTCTAAAAATAAGTAGATAAGGGGTTGCATTTGAGGAGAGGTGAAGCTAGCTGATTTCTATAAGGACCAGCAGCAACATTCTCCTTCTCTTTTCCTCTCTCCTTACAACAAAAACACACAAATCCTCAACATGAACATTACGGGAACCTTCATATTATTTTCCAGGAGCCAGAGAATTAAAAGACAAATAGCTTCATAGATATGCCATTGTTGGTTGGGTGAAGAGACTGAGATCTGGGAAATATGTGTAACCTCAGTACCCACGAATAGAAAAACAAATCTGGTGTTTTTAGAGGAGCTGTGAGTTAAATTAGGAGGAACCTCCCACAAAGGCAAGGATTTAGGGGATTTATTCATGTGGAATAGTGGAAAATATTGTATTGGGAATAAGAAAATTTGGATTCAAATCCTACCTTTTATTGTCTTTGTGACCTTGGGAATGTCACCTCTCTAGACCTCAGATCCTCATCTAATAAATGAGGTGGATAACCTTTGCCCTGTCTGTACTCCACAACTATGATTTCGTGTTTCTGGGCAAAGATGCCCAGGAAAAGGAGAAGAAATTCATTTGTTCTTTTCTGTGCCACCTAATGGGTCTCCTACCTAGGAACTTGGACCCTTCTTAGGCTGCTGTTCTCTTCCTTCTGGGCTTTAGCTGTAACTCCTTAAAAAAATGTGGCCACTCTTACCACCTCACCTCAGGAGAGTACTTTCACACTTTTGGTGGGTGTTAATTTTGCAACCAGAAGGAGATTATTGCTCACAATCATGGGTAAATGACCATAACCTAGCAAGAGAGCTGGGCACGTTAAAGAGTCCATCTGGACCCTCCTGGTTGCCTGGTCCAGGTGAAAGCCGTAAAGGCAAGCACATGACCCTCCTTGTGAGAGATGGAGGTTAAAAACACCTCATATCAAAAATGACTTCCTCATATAGAGAAGGCTAAAAGGAAGCTTCTTGTGGGGAGGGGAGAATATTAAAAAGAAAGGTAAGCTTAGGTAAGTTTAAAGATAAGAGGAGGTTTTCGCCCAGTGTTGTATATAGGTTTTAAAGGAGTGGAAGGATTTAAGTTAAAGATTTAAGAAGATGATATCTGTATGTATCAGACTGAATATTTTACTTCATTAGTGGCTCTAAAATGTGTTATACTTGAAGATTTAGTGTTTAATCAATAGTTACTTAAGTGTTCATTGTTTAAAGCAATTATACTTATTATAAAATCCATTTTATAAGTTGATTCCTGGCCTCTTCTTGCCACCATCATATACATCACCTGATGAACACATATAGATTTGCATACACATGCCTACATAACAAACACACACACACACATATACATATATATGTGTGTGTTCTGTGTATATACATACATAGTTACATGGCAGATTCAGTCCTTGAGAAATCCAATTCCATTTTTAATAATAAATACATTTTAATAAGTGTATATACATATATGTACACACAGTAAGCACAAGGAAATCTCTATTGCGCTTTAGATTGGGGATATATGTATATATGTACATACACATAAAAATATGTGTACTATACTATTAAAATTAGGTACTTTGCAAACTTTAAAGAACTACATAAAAAGCTATAGTTCTATATTGGTGAAGTTGAAAATTAATAATAAATAAAACAGAGCCATCCGTCTGTAACCCTGTAGCAACAGTAGGCCAGAATTTAGCTTTGTGCACTACTTAATGAACTGATTAACGAGCATTTATTAAGCACATCCTACATTCCAAGCATTGTGCATTGAGGTATCTCGTCCCTGAGATCTTCCCTAACAACTAGGTAGAATATATTGGCATTGGGGCTTATGTGACCTTTGTACTCTGAAGTCAAGTCATATCACCAAACATTCATTGAGTGTTTTCTATGTGCCAGGCATTGTACTGAGCCCTAGAGATACAAAGAGAGACTAAAGCAGTCCTTGCTCTAAAAACCAGATATTATAATGGGGAGACAACATACAAACAACTGTGTACATATAAAACATAACACTGACCAGATAGGAAGTAATCTCAGAAGGAAGGCACTAGTGTTGAGGGGGACTGGGAAAGACTTCTTGTAGAAGATGGAATTTAAACTGAGACTTGAAGGAAGTAAGAGAAGCCAAGAGTCAGAAATGAAGAGAGAAAGCCAGGTATAGGGGTGAAAAGTCAGAGAGTTGGAAGAGGGAATGTCCCGTGTGATGAACAACAAGGCCAGTGTCAATGGATCACAGAGTACGTGTATAGCAGTAAAGTGAAAGAAGACTGGAAACATAGAAAGGGGCCAGGTTGTGAAGAGCTTTAAAAGCCAAACAGATAAATTTATATTTGATTGTGGATAATAGGGAACCACTGGAATTTATTGAATGGGGAGGTGACATGTTTAGAGGGGTGCTTTAGGAAGATCACTGTGATGGCTAATGGAGGATGGAGTGGAGGCAGGGAGACCAACTAGCAGGCTATTTCATTTGTCCAGGCGTGAAGTGGTGAGGGCTAGCACCACGGTGGTGTTTGTGTAAGAGGAGAGAAGGGTATGTATGTGAGAGATGATGCTGAGGACTTGGAAACAGATAGGATAAGGGAGGTGGGGTTGAGTGAGAGTGAGGAGTTGAGGATGACCCATAAGTTCTGAGCCTGCGTGATTGAGAGGATGGTGGTGCCCTCCTCAGTGATAGGAAAGTTCAAAAGAAGGGGCAGTTGGTCAGGAGTGGAGGGAGGACATAATGAGTTCTGTCTCAGAGCTGGTGGATGGGAAGAGCCAAGACATTTGGCACCATTGTTTTTTGGGGGGGGGGATGTGGATAGATGAAAGTGACTCCTTCCATCAGACAGTAGCTCTTTCGAAACATCTTTCCATTCATGAGCCCAAGAAAATCCTGTTTGCAAGAACGTGTTTCAGACAAAATATTCCGTGTCATAGAGTCAGGGTTAAGGGAAATTAGGGCAGAGCTCTTCTGATAAACGAGTCACGTACAAATCAAGATGTCAGTGGGTTAGCCATTTCAGTGACTATGATGTGTATTGAATACTGAAGAAATGCTGAAATGTAGGTAAATGAGCAATGGACTACTCTACTTCAACTAAGCTCTCCTTGAGATCTTCTTATTCCTATTATTTCCCTGCACAGTCCCCACAGTATCTAGGCCAGATCTCCATTCTCTTTAGATTCTCCATCTCAACTGCTCCTTTTCAGCATAGATGACCTTGCCAGCTGCTTTACTGTTTATCGAAGTGAATTGAATTTGCTGAGAAAATTGAGACCATAATCATTTTCTCATCCCTGAACTTATCTCTTCTTGTCTATGTTTCCTGTCTCAGTCTTTATTACACTCATACCATTAACCAGACGCTGTGCTAAGTATTGGGAATACAAGGAAAGGTTTAAGAAAATAGTCCCTATCCTTAAGGACAGTACGGGGGATAAACATGTAAATTAATAGGTATGTGTTATGGAAGGTAACTTTAGAGGGGACAGCTAGGATGAAAGGGAACTAGAAAAGGTCTCCACAGAAGGCAGTTATCTTAACTGATACTTGAAGGTAACCAGAGATCCCAAGAAGCATTTCTCTATGTTCCTTAGGCTAAGCCAACGTGGCGCTCTTTATTCTTTCTTCCTAGGGAGCCAGGCTTCCTTAATTATTTCCTTTAGCACTAGCATCTTAAATCTCTTCTTCTCCATTTGCTCCTTCCTTTCAACCTTCAAATATCTGTAGCAAAAATTGACTTGACTCTCCAACCTACTGATGCCAGCATCCTATTTGGGCCTGAACATGTGCTCCTCCGCTTGCTACCTCTATTGACTCAGCACCCATTCCCTTCTTTATCTCCCACAGTCTGATTTTCCATCCTCATCCCTGGACCAAAGGTGTTTTTTCAAATGTCCCTAGTGACCAGTTAATTGCTGCATGAAGTGACTTTTTTTCTAAGTCCTCATCCTTCTTAATTTCTCGATAGCATCTGACACTATAACTCACCTCCTCCTCCTTCTGTCTCTTTCACTTGACTTCTGTGGTGTTAACTGTGTGTTCCCTGAAGCTTAGTCCTTTGCCCTCTGCTCTTACATTTCCCTCAGTGAGCTCATCCACTCAAATGGTTTACAATATTATTGAACTTGAACCTTATCTTTCCAACTGCCTGCCAGACATTTCCACGTGGTTAATCCACTGTCACTTCAAACTCTACATATCTATTATAAAACCAAGTCCATCATCATTCACAAAAGAGAGAGAGAAAAAATATTTCTTAAAAGAGTGAAAGAGAAGAAAGCAAAATTCATTTCCAAGTCCAGATTCACTGTAATTTTTCTATCAATAGAGTCATCATTTTCTAATTACCTGTGATCAAAATCTTGGACTCTTTCTTTCCTTCACATCTTAGGAAAGAAACATAAATAACTCATCAAATCCTACTGATTCTTCCTTTGTAAAGCTGTTCACATCTCTTCCTTTCCATTCTTATCCTATTCTAGACCCTCACTACCTCATTTCTAAAGTGGATAGAAAGTAATGATTGTGGCTTCAATTTTCTCAGTAAATCCAATTCAATTAAACAAACAGAAGAAGGAGACAGTTATCCCTATCTCCAGTGTCTCTTGTCTAAGATCTCTCTGCCTTCCCAGGGCACCTAGGTGGTACAGTGGATAGAGCACAGGCCCTGGGGTCAGGAGTTCTTGAGTTCAAATATGACCTCAGATATTTACTAGCTGTGGGACCCTGGGCAAGTAACTTAACCCCAATTGCCTCAAAAAAAAATTTGCAAGCTCTTTGAGGGCAGAGTTTGCCTTTAGGCAGCTAGTTGCTATGGGCCCCACAGTCAAGAGGACCCAACCTGAAATCTGGCCTCAGACACTTACTAGCTGTGTGACCCTAAGCAAGTCACGTAATCCAGATTGTCTCAAAAAATAGTATTTCACCTAAAATCTCTCTGCCTTCCGTTCTGCAAACTATCACCAGATTGAGCTCCCTAAAATGTAGTTTTTATTGTTTATAACTGCTTTGATTAACAATCTTCCACGTACATCTGAGGGTTGTTGTGAGGATCAAATGAGATAATATTTGTAAAGTGCTTAGCACAGTGCATAGCATGTAGTAGGTTCTATATAAAAATGCTTATTCCCTTACATCCCTTCCCATATCTCTCTATTATCTGAAGGATAAAGTCCACCCTCAGTCTAAAATTCAAGGCCCTCCATAGTCTGAATTCAGCCTTTCCAACCTTATTTTTCATTTCTTTTTTTTTTAACCTAGAAAAGAGAAAATTTAATTTCAAAAAATCAATGAATCTGGTAGCTGTACCTTTTTTTTCAAAAGCTGTATTGATACCTTTTGTCATTATATTATTAATTTCCAGATACATACTCCTTCTTTATCCAGGCAGCCATCCTTTTAAACATAGATTAAAAAGAGAGAGTGAGAAAAGCAACTCAGTAAAACCAACCAACCCACTGAACACATCTGATAGTATATTCAATATTCCACATCCATAGTTTTTCCCTCCCACCCTACCCCCCAAGGTAGATGTAGTTCCTCAGTTCTTTTCCCAGATCAAGCTTGGTCATCATAATTCACAACAATCAGTTTAAAAATTTTTTTCAATTATCTTTTAAAAATTTTGTTTATTTTATCCTGAACTTAAGAAATAAGACAAGTATTTCCATAACATAGTAGAATAGAAAAAAAGATGATTGTACATAAAACTGTAAATCTATTATGTGCAAGTTGCTATTACTGTTAAATATATCATAAAGTTATATAATTTTCTTTTTTTTGTTGTTTTTTTCTTCCCCCGTAGCTATCCCTACCCTAGAGATGGCTGCCGTTAGACACAAATATGTATATGTATGTAAAAATCATTCTATACATACTTCTATTTAACAGTTCTTTCTCTGAATGCAGATAGTGTCTCCCTTCATAGGTCCTTTGTAGTTAATTTGGGTGTTTATAATAGTCCAAATTACTTAGTTGCACAAATTTGTCCTTAAAACAATATTGCTGTTACTGTATACAATGTTCTCTTGGTTCTGCTCATTTTGTTCTTCATTATTTCTTGCAAGTCTTTCCATGTTTTTCTAAGATCATCGAGCTCATCATTTCTTATAGTCCAGTAATATTCTATCATGACAACTTGTTCAGCCATTCCCCAATCAATGGGCATCCCTTCAATTTACAGTTCTTTGCCACCACAAAGAGAGCTGCTATATATCCATTTCTCCTTTATACAAATCCTCTGTCCTGGCCACGTTCACTAGTCCTCGACTATGTCATCCATGTACAGTCCAACCACCACAAAACCACCACAACGTATTGTAGGCCCTTAATAAATGCTTGTTGATTGATAGATTGATATATTGGCTTTCACCTTTTTCCTGAATGCAGTGACTTTCTCCCCTTTTCTATTCTGTCTGAATCCTACCCTTTACCCCTCTGCCATCTAAAAGTTTTCACTTGTTTTTTGAAATGTCCTGAAATTCTGCTCAACAGAAAATCATGTGGTCTAATGATCATCCTTTTGAGGCAGCATGGTGTAGAAAAGACAGTACTTACTGGCCTTGGATTCAAAAGACCTGGCTATGACACTTGTGACTCTGGGTAAGTCATTCAACTTCTCTGAGACTCAGTTTACTTATCTATTGAATGATAGATATTTGTCCTACCTACCACGCAGGTTAGCTCTGAATGAAGCATTTTGTAAATAATAATAATAGCTAGCACATATACACATGTATATATATTTAGATATAGATATATAGGTATGTATAGAGTGCTTCAAGCTTTACAAAGCATTCTACATGTTATCTCGGGAGCCTCCCACCATCCATCATTAGTACTATTATTATTACTCACAACTACCCATTATTAGGTGCCATTATTACCCCCATTTTACAGATGAGGAAATTGTGTCTAAGAGAGGTTAAGTGACATATCAGATATGTAGCAAAATATATATTGTAGCCCATATGTATCAGATGTAGGGCTCGAGACGAAGTGCAATGGAATCCAAGGTTGACCATTACCAACCCATCCTTTTTTTTGTTGTTCAGTCGTGTCTAATCCTTCATGACCCCTTTTTGAGAGTTTTCTTGGCAAAGATACTAGAATGGTTTTCCACATCCTTCTCCAGCTCATTTTACAGATGAGGAACCTATAGCAAACAGGGTTAAGTGACTTGCCCAGAGTCATATAATATATATGTAATAAATATAATATAATATATATAATATATTATTATATAATAAGTGTAATCAATATTATATAATAAATATTATATTATCATATAATAAATGTTTGAGGCCAGATTTGAGGTCATGAAGATGAGTCTTCCTGTTTCTGAGTCTAGTGCTCTGTTCACTGTGCCTTGTAGATGCCCTAACCCATCCATTACTCCATGATACCTCTTTCTCATAACTAAAGAAACGATTAAGGAAGTTAAATCATCTTTTTGTAGATAAAGAGAGTCTAACCATTCTTGAATTGTAAAGGTTTTTCTCCCTAGTCTGGATTGTAAGCACCTGGAGGGGAGTCACTGGTTACCTGGGTAACCTCAGGCAATTCACTCAACTTCTCTGGACCTTAGTCTCCTTTTCTGTAAGAAGAGAGTGTTGAATTAGATGGTTTCTTAGGTCCCTTCTATTCTAAATCTGCCATCTAGGTGGTTACATTTTTCTTTTTGTAGACCCTGCAGTGCCCCAACCCACCCAAGAGCTCAGTATATGTTCAATGTTTCCATTCACTGCCACATCGCACATTTGCCTTAACATTATTTCTGTGGGGAAATCTATTCCACATCCTAAACAGTGAATTTACAAGGTTTCTTATTGTTTTTTGACACTTGCACAATTTGTGAATTAGCCCAAACTCTGGTGTTAATTATCCATCCATTTATACATCCATTCAATCAACAAACATTATTATGCACCTACTGGATCTAGGTCCTAGAAGGTAGGGGAGATAAAAAGTTTAAATAAGATGTTCCTTGCCCTCTGAGCTTATAGTGTAGTAAGAAAGGTTGAGAAATAAACACAGTTAAGTTTAATAGACAATATGTCCATTTTAGAGGTGGAATGCTAAAGGTCTAAGTATGTGGGTGGGGTAGGGATTGGGGGAATCTTGTTATCAATTGGGAAGGCTTCATAGAGGAGATTGCATTTGAGTTGGGGTTTGAAGGAAGTCTAAGAACTAAATTGGTAAAGAGGGGGAGAGAAGACAAGTGTTATGCAATGTATGTATTTTACCAAAACCATAGAGAAAGAAGTAGGCCTCATGATTTTTGTACTCACTTTGTGCAAAAGGTTTATGTTAAATTAATCAAAAAAAAACTTTTAAAAAAAGGTTGTGGGGGAGGAGAAGAAGAAATTGCTGAGATCATCACTGGCTACCCTGTTCATTTTTTCTTCCTTGAATGCAATGGAGACTTCCTTAGGATATGTTTTCCACTGTCACCAGGAAATCCACCTCCACCTCCACATTTTAGAGGTGACCCCATTATGCCGCTGGAGCAAAGTGCTTATGTCAGGGCATGGTGAATGTGTACATGGATTGCAGTGAAATGATCATATTTCCTGGGCAAAATGCATCTCCTGGGCCTTGAAAAAATCTGGGCCTCAGAACCCAGGCTAGCATGACCAATTAACATAGGAAAGATGAAGGCTAGAACTCATCTGAAGCATCTCTCCAATCTTTGAAATTCTGTGATGCTATGATATGTTAGGATAACTGGAACAGTAACTGCTGGCTTCCAATCATAGAACCTTATGGCTATGAGGGACCCTCGCAATTTTCTAGTCCAACTTCTTCATCTTATAGCTGAAGAAACATCATATAGAGTGGAAAAACTGGTCCTGGAATCAGAGGACCTGTTCAAATCTAGCCAACAATACCTACTACTGATATGACCTTGGCCAAGTTATTTGGCCTCATTGGGCCTCAGTTTCCTCATCTGTAAAATGAGGATGTGTGAACTAATTGATCTCTGTCATGCCTTCCAGTCCTAGAGCTATGAGCCTTTGATAATTTATGATTCTCTAATACATTGAGTCCCAGAGAGGGAAAGGGGCTTGCCCAAAGCCCCCAGCTAAGTAGCGTTAGAGTCAATGCTCAAAACCAGGTCATCTGAGCTCTTTTAAAGAAAACCTGCTAAATAGACTTGAAGCATCTGTGTGACAGTACCCTAATCACAAAGTGTGGGCGTGAAAGAGTGATCCAGGACTCTCTGTTTCTTAAATTGCCTTCACTTTGAAGTAATCAGCTTTATGTATAGACTGGCCGTGGCAGTCATCAAAATACAAGAGCAAAGAGAATGGTGGCTGTCATTCTAAGCCTCGCCAGAATGCAGAATTTCAGCTGAAGGTGTTGGTGAAGTAAGAAACTAAATTCATTTTATAATACCTGAAGACTGGAGCCTGAGGAGTGACCATACTGTATACTTCATGTGGTAACCAGCAGTGCTTTCTGGGAAATGAGTCCAGCTTTTGGCATTGTAAAAATCTAGGCAGAAAGAAAAGTCAGAAAACTGTGTATGGAGGAATTGTTCTGTGGAGACTTGTAGTTCCTGACTGGCTTGACACTATTGGTATGTTGTGATACTCAGAATGTGAGGGGGTCAGTTACCAAAAAGTTTAGTCTTTTCAGCTCCAAAAGTTTCAATTGATTTTTAGGTGATATGTACTCCTTACCACAGGGCAGTTAGGGATAGAGTGTCAGCCTGGGAGTCAGAAAGACTCGTCTCCCTGAGTTCAAATCTGGCCTCAGACAACTTACTAGCTACGTGACCCTGGGCAAGTCACTTAACCCTGTTTGCCTCAGTTTCCCCATCTGTAAAGAGCTGAGGAAGGAAATGACAAACCATTCCAGTATCTTTGCCAAGACAAGTCCAAATGGAGTCACAAAGAGTCAGATTCCATTGAACAACAACAGCAATAACTATTCCTTACCTCCCTCTGGAACACTTCTCATTTTGGAATAAAAGAGGATGAATGTAAAAATGAGAATCATTTTATAAAAATTCCCTTTAAAGCTAACCTTACTAGCGTACTCTTAATTCTATAAAGTAAGGGATATGAGAGTCTCAACATGTTCTGGTTTCCTTTAGATGTAGCATCTAAACACAGCAATATTATTTTTTTTAATGTTTATGCTTAAGGTAATCTGAGTAGGCAGTCCTCTCACCCAGCTGCTTTTGTGGTTTTTTAAAAAATACTAGTGTTTAAAATCTTTAGGTTATGTCATTTATGTTTATAATGTTTCACATACCACTAATTCATCCAAGTGCTTCTGACCTATTTAGTTCAGAGACCTCAGAGTTTAACTGTCCCATTTTATAGATGAGACAGCTGAGACCGAGAAAGTTTCAGTGACTTGTCCAAGGTTTTGTTTAATTGTTTTTAGTCGTGTCCAATTCTTCGTGACCCCTTTTGGGGCAAAGATACTGGAATGGTTTTGCCATTTCCTTCTCCAGCTCATTTTACAGATGAGGAAACTGAGGCAAACAAGGTACAGTGACTTGCCCAGGGTTACACAGCTCAGAAGTGTCTGAGGCCAGATTTGAACTCAAGTCTTCCTGACTTTAGGCCCAGTGCTCTATCCACTGTGCCACCTACCTGCCACTCGAATCCAAGGTTTCACATATAATGAATGTCAGAGGTCTGATTTAAACCTAGGCTCTGTAACTCCAGAGCCACTGCTTTTTTCCCTAGTATCACACTGCTTTTTAAACAATGCATTTTGTTTGATACTATGCAATTGGTGCCCATTCTGAAAAAAAAATCTCCACTGGGCAAAGATCACATATAGTTGTCAAGTCATCTCTAAGCCTAACCAGAAACCTATAAGAGTTCTTTAGCTCCATTTATTAAACTGACACTTTCTAATTACTCTTTGTGCACTGGTAGTGGTGGTAGTAATGAATTCTCATGGCAGATATAATTAAATTTCTGTATTCTATTCCATCTTTCGTATACACACCATCTGTAAAAAAAATAACAGGATTAGAGCATGTAGCTAGGTGACTTAGTGGATAGAGTGGCAGAACCAGAGTCAGAAAGACTTGCGTTCAAATTTGGCCTTAGACCCTCACTGGCTGTGTGACCCTAGGCAAGTCGCTTAGCCTTGTTTGCCTCAGTTTCCTCATCTGTAAAATGAGCTAGAGAAGGAAATGGCAAACTCCTCCGAATCTCTGCCAAGAAAATCCCAAATGGGGTCACAGAGAGTCAGACACAACTGAAGGAACTGAACAACGACAAAATATAACGCTTTACAGTTTGCAAAGCACTTTACGAATATTACCTCACTTTATCCAAATGGGGTCACAAAGAGTTGGACACAACTGAACAACCACAGCAAAGACCATGTGACCTCTAGGGTCCTTTCCAGCTCCATATTCTATTAAAAATTAAAATAAAACAAGACAAAAAGACACTTAAGCACTCCTAAGTAAATCCTGGGGAATATACAAATTTAGATAAGACACTTCATGAATATTATAGTCCAGTAGAAGGCTGACATATGAACATAATGTTAAGTGATGAGTTTGTTATTTCACAGGATTGTTCTAAGGATCAAGTAAGATAACACAGGTAAAATGATCTAGAAACCTTGAAGCTATCCCAATGTGAGCTTTCATTAAAAGGTATAGCATCAGTCAGTCAAAAAAAGACTTATTAAGCTCCAGCTATGTTCTAGGCACTGTGCTAAGTACTGGGGATACAAAAAAAGAAAAAGAAAAGATAGCCCTGCTCTCAAGGAGCTCAGTCTAATGGCAGAGAAAATATGTGAACAAGTCTGTTCAAACAATATACATGCTGGATAAATTGGAGATAATCAACATAGGAAAGGCACAAGCAAGGGAGGTGGGACGTAGACTTTTTGTACAAGGTGGGATTTTAACTTGTACTTGAAGGAATTTAGAAAGGGCAGGAAGTAGAGATGAAGAGGAAGAGAATTCCAGGCAAGGAGGACAGCCAGTGAAAATGCTTCAAACTGGTGGATAGGCCATCTTATGTGATGGACAGTAAGGTCGATATTGTTGATTCTTGTTATTGAGTTGTTTCCATTGTGTCTGACTCTTTTGACCCATTTGGGGTTTTCTTGACAAAGACACTGGAGTGGTTTGCCATGTCCTTTTCTAGCTCATTTTATAGATGAGGAACCAAGGTAAACAAGGTCATACAGCTAGTAAGCGTATGAGATTGGATTTGAACTCAGATCCTCCTGAATCCAGGGCCAGCCCTGTAGCTGCCCGAGGCCAATATTACTGGATCTCAGAGTATGTGAGCAAGCTATGCCAAGCATAGCATGTCATGCTTACCAAATACAGAGATGACAAAAAGCACATTGGATGATAGGGTCCAAAAAGACCCAGATAGGTTAATAAGATGATATTTATTCCTATTAAATCTTAGGCCTTCAGTTTAGATCTTTAAAATATCAATGTCAACAAGTACAGGATATGGGAGACGTGACTAGACAATAATTCATCTGAAAAAAGCAGAGGGTAAAGTGCTGAAAACCATTATGAATTAATAGTGTGCTGTAGCAACCCAGAAAATAGCTAATGTGATTTTATTAAAAAAAATGCATTGGGTTAGTGTGTAGAGAGGTGATAGGCCCATTTTATTCCATCCTGAATACTGAACATCAGTTCTGGGCAGCAGCTGGATTTGCCCATCTTGCCCCCATTGGAAATGCAGCAGCCCCTCATGGCCCGATTCCACTTCTGATTGCCACGGAAGCTCCGACCTGCTTAGTTTCTTGATCTAGGCTGACTGGTGGACCTCTGCTCCATATTGGTGTCAGACTTAGTGTGGATGCTTGGTTGGCTTTACCCAGACTATCCCTCGGAACTTCTAGCTCAAGAGATCTGCTAGCCTCAGGCTCCTCAGTAGGAGGAATTACAAGCATGTTCTGCCATGTGTGGCTGAGAGCATGTTTTAGGAGGGACACAAACAAGCAAGAGAGCGGCCCAAGGAATGTGACCAGGATGGTGAAGGACCTTGGGAGCCACAGGAAGATCTAAGGATGTTTAGCTGGATGGAGAGAATAATAATATTATAATAATAGCTAGTATTTAGATTATGGTTTGTAAAGCACTTTGCTATTTAGTAAATACTCGCTATGTGGCAGAATCTATGCTAAATCATGCAGTTACATGGCTCAGTAGATGGAATGCTGGGCCTGGAGTCAGGAAGATTCACCTCTGTGAGTTCAAATCTGCTCTCAGACACTTAGTGGCTGTGTGACCCTGGGCAAGTCACTTAACCCTGCTTGCCTCAGTTTCCTCATCTTTACAATGAGCTGGAGAAGGAAATGGCAAACCATTCCAGTACCTCTGCCAGGAAAACCCCAAAATAAGGTCATGAAGAATCAGACATGATTGAAAACGACTGAATAACTTATGTTCTATCCACCACATCACCTCGCTGCCTCTAAGAAGATGACTTAGGAAAGGACAGCTATTTTCAAGAAAAAGTCTCAATGAAGCAGGAAGCGTTTGATATAGGCTTTAAAGGATTGGGTAGGAATTCAGTAGATAAGGGTGGGAGGAGAAATTTCTAGGCAAGCAGAACAGGTTGAGCAAAGGCGTCAATGCAGGAAAGTAAAGAATGTGTTCAAAGAGCAGAAAATGATACAATTTGGCTGGAAGATAGAGTGCATGAAAAGAAGTAATATAAAAATAAGGCTGGAAGAGCAGAGAATAAGGAACAGAATATTCTGTATTCTTTGAGTAGTTGCACAAGCCCTAAAGTATTTTGCTCAACATGGTATATTCAAACAATGCTTAGTCTTTGCAGTTCTTTATCCAAAGATAGAAAACTTTTCTAGGGAGTTGTCAGAACTCTGGCTTCTGGCAGTTTTACCTCTTTAAGACTCGGAAAGACCCCCCAAGAGAAGGATGCTTGGCTATCCTTCTTTGGATGACCTTGATGTCTTGCACCCAAACCTTATCTCTAAGGGTTCTTGATCTGGGCTTGCCTTTGACTCTTCACATCATTCTAGCCCCATCTCCTCCTGTTTACCAGGTTTCTGACCTAACTTTTGGTCTTCTCAAAATTTAGCTTCTTTAGCAGCTAGGTGGAGCAGTAGATAGAGCTCTGGGCTTGGAATCAGGAAGACTCATCTTCATGAGTTCAAATCACACTTACTATGTGACTCTGGGCAAGTCAGTTTACTTATCTATAAAATGAGCTGGAGAAGGAAATGGCAAACCACTCCAGTATCTTTGCCAAGAAAACTCCAAGTGGAGTCATGGAGAGTCAGACACAACTGAAACAACTGAACAACAACAAAATATAACACTTTACAGTTTGCAAAGCGCTTTACAAATATATCTCACTTTATCCTTATAACAACTCTGGGAGGTACGTACTATTATTGTTCCTATTTACAGATAAGGAAACCAAGGCATATAGAGGTTATGTGACTTTCCAAGAGTCACATAGCTAGTATGTATCTGAGGCTAGATTTGAACTCAGGTCTTCCTGACTCCAGGTCCAGTGCTCTTTCTCTTGTTCCACTGTGTTGCCTTTGACTTCATGCATTTTTTTACTATTCATTGACCACTAAAATCTCAATCAAAGAATGGGTAGAAGAAATAAAAGAGATTTGCAGTTATTTTGTCTATTTGACAAGGAGTCGGGTTCAAAAAAAGTTTGATGCTGAGGTAAAAAACAAAATTTAGGAAATTTAATGAATTCCAGACAGACCTCCACACTAACCCCATCCCTAATGGTAGTGGACATGCACAAACCAGTAACACTTTGAGAAGAGTGGAAATACCAATTCCAAATGGTATTTATCCTGCTAATGCATGTGGTCTACTTGTAGTGTTCATCCCAGTGATCCTGGGAATCATTTAGTTCAGCCTCCACAATTTACACATGAAGCAGCTGAGGCCTAGAGATATTAAGTTCGAGGCAGTATGATATTTAGAGTGGGAAGAATAGTCAGCAAAGAGCTCTCTTTGCAGGTAGGAGAGGTCAGTTTGTACCACTGACAGTTATTTCTGTGACTGTGGGAAAATTGCTTAAACTTTCTGAGCCTCATCTTTGTCCCCAGTAAAATGGGGGTAATCATACCCATAGTACTTACCTCACGGGTTCATTGTGAAATTCAAATGAGATCATTTTTGTAAAGTGTTTTTGGAAGCTTTAAGGACTGTATAAATGTCATTGGTGGTGGTGATGATGAGGATGATGTTACTTTCCCAAAGTCATACAACTGTTGAATGCTATTAGAAAATGAATGTGACTGATCATTTGGGAAGTGAGATAATTATGATTACAGTGAAAAGAGGTCAGAGGATGTGGGTTCAAATCCTAACTGTTACTTTACTCTCTGTGTGATCTTGGGCAAGTCACTTAACTTTGAGGGGGGCCCTAACTTCTTTCGCTTATAAAATGAATAGGTGAGACTAGATGATCTCTAAGGTCCCTCCCAACTGTACATCTATGATCCTATCATCCCAGTCAATAATAGAGTAACAAGATATACAAATGGCTGAGTCATATGGATTTTTAAAATGGAAATGGAGGATTTTATGATGGCAGTTCAGGACTAGGTTGTTTCCATTAGAGATCATAAAAGAGTTATTTCATCATCAATTCTGATTATCCAAGAAAATGGTAGAGCAGTAGAATACAAAACTGAGGGCTACAAAAATTTAGCACCTAATGAAAACCTATTAAGATATGATCTAGTGGCTAGATTTCTACATTAGAAGCTTGTTCTCTTTCATGGACTGACAGTGGCTAAATCCCCATAGAGGCAGCTAGGGGACACAGTGGATAAAGTGTTAGACCTGGAGTGGGGTATCCCTGAGTTCCAATCCAGCCTCAGATACTTACTAGCTGTGGAACCCTAGATAAGTCACTTAAACCTCCATTTACCTCAGTTTCCTCACGTGTAAAATGGGAATATTAATAGCACCTACCTCCCAGGGTTTTTATGAGGACCAAATGATATAATATTTGTAAAGCACTTAAAGGGGTAGGGAATCTGTGGCCTCTTGGCTACATGGGGCCCTTTACATCTGGGCCACCCTTGAGGACCTAGAGGGCCACATGTGGCCTTGAGGATGCAGGTTCCCCACCCCCTGGAGCACATTGCCTAGTGCATAGTAGGTGCTATAAATTTGCTATTTCATTTCTTCTTTCCTTCTGTACTGCAAATAAAGAACTCAAAATATACTTGAGAACTCAACTATTAAATTGTATTGGAACTGGAACATTTTCAAAGACTGAACAATTTCTCAGATATAGCATTGATTCATAAAAACTTAGGACAATGGTTTTTTATATTTGTTGTGATACCAAATGCTCATAATCTCAAAGCTGTGTTGAATTTAACCTTCTAATACATGAAGACCTAACAGAAGAAATGAAAACCATTTGGGAGCACGATGGGGTACTTCTCATCTCCATCACCCTGTCTTCTATAGGAGTTGACCTGACTATGCTTTTGGTGAGCTTTCAGAAGATGAGTCTGCATCCTAATGCTTTTATTGAGCTATGTATTTTACCTACCTATTCAATAGTTAGTAGAACATTAAATACAAAAGAAAAATGGTCAGTTAATGACTTGTTCCAAAATAGCTTCTACGTGAACTCTGTTGAGAAAATGAGAAGAATGATGTAATAATAATTCCTTCAAAACCTGACCCATTGTCCCCAACCTTAGGAGTGGGAAGCATAAGGAGGGCTAGGCAAGAGTGCATTTTAAAGCCCAGATTCATTAAAATCCGAATGGAAATAAAAAATTATTTAAATTTGCAAAGGACAAAAGCATTCAAAATCTACCCTTAATGCAACCTAATAACTCTTCTTATTCGCTCACCCTTGTATAAACCTCCATTGTCACCTTTTACAAATGTTAACAAACCGTCATCTTATTTGTTTCTCTATCCCATCTTTCAACTGAAAGGAAGTTGTCGGTTGGCCGCTTCCATTTTCACAAAGATAAACTGTTTTCACTGTGGCAAAAGATTTAAGATAAACTTATGGGAGAATTTTGAGACTGAGATTAATATGGCTGGAACAGATAATTAAAAACGTGGTCATGGTAATTGCTTAAATGACATAACTGGTGGTAATAGAGAAAACCACCTATTTAGAATAGGATAGATTTGGTTGTGTCTAACAGCAAAACTCTGGAATAGGTAGGTCTTGCATTAAGGCCTTCTTTCCTAAAGCCATGCTAATAAGCCTTGGTGGGCAGCTAGATGGTGAAGTGAATAGAGTGCTGGGCCTAGAATCAGGAATGTGATCTCAGATATTTACTAGCTGTGTGACCCTGAGCAAGTCACTTGACCATGTTGGTCTCAGTTTCCTTATCTGTAAAATGAGCTGGAAAAGGAAATGGCAAACCCCTCTAGTATCTCTGCCACGACAACCCCAAATAGGATCACAAAGAGTCAGGCATGACTGAAACGACTGAAGAACAACAAGTCTTGGCATTTTTTAAGAAGGAAGGCATGTGTTTTTCATTTTTCACATTTAAGTTTACTTTGTAATTTTGGGGAAAATAATGGATTCATTAATAGAATACTTTTAGAACCTCATAGAGACACTTTTAAAATGGGTGTAATATTTGTTTTTTGTTCTTTCATATGCAAGATTTTACTTTCCTTATCTTTTAAGCAGCAGGCAATGTGGTACAGTGGAAAGAGTAATTAACTTGGAGTCCCAAGAACTGATTTAGAATACTATCCCTGCCAGTTACTACCTTTGTGACCTTCGGCAAATAATTTAACCTTTCTGGACCTCAGTTCCCTCAGCTGCAAAATAAGGATGTTGGACTAGATGACCTCTAAGATCCCTTCTAGTCCTTGTTACAATGAGCCCAAACAATGAACTCCAGAAGTGCTATCTAATAATGACCCATTCTATTCCCAGTGAGGAGCAGTGTGAGGACTCTATAGGAATGAAAGCATACCAGAGCCTTGTATTTCTGGTGTTATAAGTAACCTTAGCCACATGAACTCCCTGCATCTGTGCCTCACTCTATGTATATAGCCACTCTTAACTGCTGTGTGTATTTGTGGGAGAGTATACTCTATGTTTATCTTTGTAGCTACTCTTCTAACTATACCATCTTAGTAAATGCTTTTGCTAACAACTTTCTGTTGACTGTTAATGGGAAGCATACTGGTAGGGGCTCATAAATTGTAGTTTTAGCAGGAGGTATACACAGGGTACTTTAGACTTCAAGGTAGTATCCATCCTCTGGGGAAATAGCTCAGAGAGGGCATTACACTACCATAATAGAAGTAAGAGAACTATTGAAGATCTATGAAAAGACATTGTAAGATTATATCTTTATCTAGCTGATACATACTGTAAGAAATGAAATATCATATTGCCTTATTAAAGGTAATGAAAAGAAATAAAATAGAAAATAAGAGTATATCAGAAATTCTTGATACCCTTAATCACAATTAAAAGTGACAACCAAAAAATCAGGATTATACAGAGTCAAAGGAGTACCAAAAAAAAACAAACCAAAATAAACAATTCAACATCAACTAAATACTAAACTGTAAAGACTTGAGAGGGGAAAAAAATAGAGGAAAGAGAAAATCCCCAAGGGAAGATGTAGAAATTTTCTGCTTACCTATATGGTTGAAAGAAGTCCAAAATAATGAAAAAAACTGGATCAAACACAAAAGAGAAAGCTCATTGTACCACTAGTATTATCATGAAAAACATTACAGGTTGTCAGGCAAAGTGATGGAATTTCTAGCATCCAATGCCTCTGCAGAAATGGAAAATGATGGGTGTAGACAAGATTTATATTTATTGGTTCAAACATTTCACAATAGTGCAAAAATAACTATCAAAACTCTTTATCAGCTTTCTTTCTGATGCAAGCCTGACTCCATCTTTCTCAATCAAAAGAATTACATACTCCTTCAAATATAGGTTGATTATATCATTGTGTAGTTTTATACAGAGCATTTACAGCTTTCATTGCTAAAAATATATGTAACGACATTGGAGATAGATAGCTAGATAGACTGACACAGAGAGATAGACAGATAGATAGGTAGACAGACTGACACAGACTGATAGAGAGCTAGATAGAGACACACATAGAAAGAGGAGACGGATAGATATATCTCTGTGCTTAATTGTTGCCTTCCTGGGAGAGGGGAGAAATTAAAAAGTACGAAGTAAAAAATGCACAGCAGAGAACAAAAGAAAACTCACAAGGAAGCAAAAAAAGATGGACAGCCCTGAACACAATGTGTAGTGTTTATTATGTAGACTTTTATAAATGGAAACTTATTGGTGTATGTTTTGAATCCTCTCTTACATTCTGTTGAGCACATGGCAATTTTTTTTCTTTCCTTATTTCGTATTTAAGTTTATAATATGTTTCTTATTCTTTTCTTATAGTGTATTTAAGTTTTAGTATTTAAGTTTAAATAAATTAATCTTTAAAAAAAGAATATGATACAAAAGTCACATCTTGCAAGCAGCTGGTTTAAGAATATTAGGGTTCTTTTTGTGTGTGTATGGTATTTAGTTTAGTTGTTTCAGTCATATCTGACTCTTCATGACCCCATTGAGGTTTTCTTGGCAAAGATACTAGAGTGGTTTGTCTCTTTCTTCTCCAGCTCATTTTACAGATGAGGAAATGCCACAAACAGGGTTAAGTGACTTGCCCAGAGTCACATAGCTAGTAAGTATCAGAGGCCAGATCTGAACTCAGGAAGATGAGTCTTCCTGACCCCTGGGCGGGCACTCTATCCACTATACCATCTGGTTGCTATTATTACTCCTGATTAAGCTATAGCTATCAAATTTTTAAAAAGGGAGACATGCCCAAAAACATTACTTACTTAATGTATGTGGTTTATATCAAGGTATATTTCTCCACTCAAAAGCATAATCAGTAGCTATTTCATCTCTTGGAGACTCTCTGCAAGTCCAAAATATTTAATGTGCCCTAAGGAAGAATATAGAATGAAGGCTTTGAGCTTGAAACCAGATACATTAGCATTCCTCAGGTTAAGACAAACTGAACAAAAGTCTATCAAGAAGAAAACTGAGGCTGTGTTATGTCAAGAGATTAAGCGGCATCCTGCAGTGAAAGGAAGAACATTATTAAAAATGTCTAACACCATACCTATGAAAAATCAGTCTAAACCTAGTGTTCTGGCACTGGTAAAATGAATGTGGAAAGTATCCAAATAAAAATCCATAGAATGTTGATGAAATATAGATCCTATCACTCCAAGACAGCTATACAAGTATTAATACTTTTTCATTCAGAAAGAAGATTTAATAAATGTTCTCAAAGCCAATGATAACCAAGTTAAAAGTTTTCAGAAATACTTTTGGAATGAATGGGCTACAGTAAAGACTGACAAAAGATTTATACCACTGGATTTGTTCAGTATGACTGAAAGTGTTTTCATTAGAGTCTGTGAAACACCTAAGATCCTAAGTGAAATCAGTCAGCCAATAAGCATTTATTAAGCACTTACCATGTGCCGGGCCCTGTGCTAAGCACTGGGGAAACAAAAAAACAAACAAAAAAGACAAAAGATAGCTGCTGCTCTTGAGGATCTCATAATCTAACGGGGGAGATAACACACAAGCAAAGAAGCAAAAGGTTTTCCACAAAGAATCACCAAAGGAATGACAGAGCCTTGCGGATTTGTTAATAGAAACAGAGGGTTTGTATGATAGGGATTCAGTATCAGATGACTGCCACCAGAACTTACAGAAAGGGGGTCTTTAATGAGCCCAGGTCTACTGAATAGATGCAGATTGGGCAAGTTATCACTGCAGGTGGCCCCCTGTCCTCCCCCCAAAAAAAGCATGTGCCAAATACCTAGGAAGACATGATCAGGTAGCTAAAAGGATACAACAGAAGTTCTGACAAACTAACATCCAATAAACTAACAGATAAAAAAATCCCTCTATGACAACTACAAATCCCACGACATCCTTGATACTTCAGCAAATAAACTATATTGTTATAGTGCATCGTTATAGACAGAATTTCCAGCTACCACCTGGACAAAATATCAATCTATAAAGATTTAAGAAGTGGTCTAAATAGATACAGCTTTACTGAGTACTCATAATCTCCAAAAAATATGGAATGAGAAGCTTTCTAAATAAGAAGGAAGGCAACAAGCATTTATTAAGCACCCACTATATGCCAGGCACCATTGCTAATAAGTACTTTACAAATATTACCTCAGAAAGTGAATGTTGAAAACTAAAAATAAATAAATGGAAAAAAATATTACCTCAGTTGATCTTCACAACAACCTTGAGAAAGTAGGTGCTATTATTATCTCTGTTTTACAGCTGAGGAAACTGAAGCAGAGGTTAAGTGAATTACCCAGGGTCACACAATCAGTAAGTATATGAGGGCAGATTTAAACTCAGGTCTTCCTGATTCCAGGCCCAGCACTCTGTCTGCTATACCACCTATCTACTACACCTACACTACCTCTAGTGGCAGAGAGAATTAATAGAAGAAATGAAGCCACATGATAGCTGGATATGATATATGTCATTTTTGCCATCTTGTCAATGATTGGAGTTGTACTGAGTATGCTTTCAGTGGGTCTGTAGAAGATAAGCTTACAACCTGATACTTTCATTCAATTATAAAAAGCAATCATTTTAGGGGCAGCTAGGTGGCGCAGTGGATAGAGGTCCGCCCTTGGAGTAAGGAGCACCTAAGTTCAAATCCGACTTCAGACACTTGACATTTACCAGCTGTGTGACCCTGGGCAAGTCACTTAACCCTGATTGCCCCACCAAAAAGCAAAAAAGAAAAGAAAGAAAAAAGCAATCTTTTTTTTTATCCAACTTTGAAATAGTTCACAGAACATTAAATATAAAAGAACAATGAAGGATATTATAGTGCCTTGCCTACACTCTGTTTCTATATGAGTCTCAACAAAAAAAGTGAAAATGAGATAACAGTGATGATAATAAAAAGAGCACTTTCCTCCTACCAATGCTTTAAGGACATATATATGCATACATATAGATATATATACACACAGACATATATGTGTGTATATATATGTGTATATGTATGTATATATAGGTATATATGTGTATATGTATATATATATATGTATGTGTGTGTGTATATAAATATATATTTATATATCACTGTGGTAAGCTCAACCTAAGGAGGTATATTCACAATAGGAAACAACCAGAACAAGACAATAAAGATCATTGAAGATGAAATGTTATATGCTTGACTAAAAAGAAAAATGAAAATGGAGAAGTCCTAAGTTCTAAGCTTATGCAGTGATGAGGGGCATAATTAAAGTTAATGTGGAGTCATTGCTAAAATACTAGAAAAGGAAAGGAATAAGCATTTATTAAGTACCTGCTGTAATCTAGGTACTGTGCTAGGCACATTATAAAATTTATCTCAACCCTGTGAGGTATTATGATTCCCACTTTATAGTTCAGGAAACTGAGGCAGACAGAAGTTAAGTGATTTGTCCAGGTCACATATATAGTAAGTGTCTGTGGCCAGATGGAGAGGGAGAGTCTTTAGAATTAATTTGCTGTTGTTGTTCAGTCATTTCAGTTGTGTCTGACTGTTTCTTGGCAAAGATACTGGAGTGATTTGCCATTTCCTTTCATTAGAATTAATAAAGGAGTATATTACTTAGCTCAAAGTATTTAATCCAAGATATAGTATATGCTGAAAATAGAAATAGAGTCAAAAAGGTTTTAGATAAATTTATTTCTGATAAATCAATAAGGGGTATCTTGTAGCACATCATGGAGGGTAAATCATCTCCTTTCATGAAACAACCTTTGGTGTGACTCTTGAAAACAAAATGTTGGTGTATATGGACCACTGATGTAAAGCCGTGTGGGATATTTTTATGATCTTAGAGTTGGACTTGTAATCTCGGTATTAATGAGGGCAAAGTTATATTTTCAGTCTTACATACATCATTCAACTTAGGTTTGTTCTATAGCTTTAGTATTATCTTCCACCTTATAAAATTGGTCACTTTACAGAGCCCATGTGGAAAAAAAATGGCTGACAGCGAAAACTCGTCACTGATTCTGTAAAAAGAACTCAGGGGTCCTTTCCAGCTGACTGAGACTTTATATGAGTACATCTTTACAGAAATGACAACACAGCTTTATTCTGGACTATCTTCTTTACCATTGCAATCATGCAAATATAATGCTGCTGGGTATCATTGTGGAGTACTTGGTTCTTTTTGCTCTCTCATCCATTCTGGATAGGGTAGAGCTGAAACCTCAGGCTTTGACTATCTCCTTTTTGGGAGGTGATTTAAGGTATAATTTTTCTTTGGCTGACACCCTCTCCTCTCTAATCTTTAGAGATATAATCAACAGAATTCTGTTTTTAAGAAATTACTCCTCTTTTTAGCTAGAAGCAACATAATCATCCTCAGGTACAAATGTCCCCTTCTTTGCTGTTTTATGAAATTTATATAAAATTAAAAGTAAATAGAACAATCACAGTAGCTCAGAGCCTCCAGTTAGGAAAATTACTAACATTCAAGCAGAGGTTTTGTTCTCTGCTCTAACTTCAATTTCATTTCTTTCCATTTAACCCTTGCTCTCTATATCTGAGCCAGGATCAGCAAGAATTTAGATTTTTAAAAAGTGAACAGAATATATTCCAGTGCCAGTTATTATGGAGAGGATAAGTTGGAGAAAGAGTAGACTTTGTTGTAACTTCCCTCAGTTCATGGAGAGATGAATACAGCCAGTCATTTCATCCTGAGCCCTCTGTTCCAAGATGCTTGCAGAGGCCTGATGGCCTACTTCATTTTCTCCCTTCTCTCTTTCAGCACCACCCTTCTTATAATTTCCTTTTGGCTTCTTCCATCAGATGTTGTTCCATGCTGCTGCTCAGTTCACTTTTCCAATTCAGCTTGTTAAGTCCTGGGAAGGGCTGAGGACATCGTCTTTCTATTCTTTCTTCTTCTAAGTTTTCTTTCTCATAGGTTTTGTGTATCTTTTTAAAAAGCTCTTGGGTGTGGCTAAGGTCCCTCTTATGGCTTACATACAGTAAATAGTACAAATTGCTCTCAGGATTATGAATGAATACTTGTCCCTCTGAGCCACAAATCACAGACTTCCAGTCAGTTCTCAAATTCCTATTTTACAAGCTAGTGTAGACCCAGAAACAAGAATATAACAGAAACTAAGTTAAATCAGGCAGTGAGAAAGAGAGAATTTCAATAAAATTTCAATAAAATAATTTCAATTCAATAAAATTTAAATAAAAATTAAAAGTACTGTCTACTGAGTACTGCCCCACTGAGAAGACAAGAAATACAAAACCCATTACAAATATGAAGTCATGCAAAATAAATTTCCATGTTAGCCATATTCTGGGGGGGGGAGGAATGCAAGAAAAAGGAAAAAAAAGAGAAAAAAATATGCTTCAATCTCTACTCAGAGTCCATCAGTTCTCTATCTAGAGGTGGATAGTATTTTCCATCATGACTTTGTGGTGGATCATTGTGTTGATTGGAATTATTAAATCTTTCACAGTTAATTATCTCTATAAAATTGCTGTTACTGTGTAAATTGTTCTCCTGTCTCTGTTGATGTCACTTGGTATCAGTTCATATAAGTCTTCCCAGATTTTTTTGAAACCTTCCCCTTCACCATTTGTTATAGTGCAATAGTATTACATCTCCTTCATATAGTGTAACTTGTTCAAACACTCCCCATTTGATGGGCACCCCCTTAGTTTCCAATTCTTTATTACCCTGAAGAGAGCTGCTATAAGTATTTTTGTACATATGGGTTCTTTCCCTCTTTGTTTTCTCTCTTTGGGGTATAGACCTAGTTGCAGTATCACTGGGTCAAAGGGTACATACACAGTTGAACAGCTTTTTGGGCATAGTTCCAAACTGCTTTCCAGAATAGTAGAACTGGTTCCCATCTCCACCAACAGTATCCAAATTTTAGGGAAGACACTAGAGAGACTCAAGTAGAGGGCAACCAGGGTGATGAGAGAGGTCTTGAGTTCACTCCATCTAAGGTCTTGTTGAAGTAAAATAGAAATGTTTAGCTTAAAAAATAGAAGAGTGAAGTACATGATTGCTATCATCAAGTATTTGAAGTGTTGTCTTGTTTGACCCCAAAGAACAGAATTAGGAGCAATGCATTTATATTTCATTTAGGTTCAAATTGAGGTTTAATGTAGGGAAAATGCCTTAACAATTGAAGCTATTTAAAAGTAGAATGGACCATCTCAAGAGGCAATGTCTAAGTCTTTAAGCAAAGGCTGGATGGCTCCTTATTGAGTATGTTGTAAGAGGAATTCTTTTTCGGCAATGGGTTGCTAGATGGTTACTGAGGTCCCTTTGACCTCGGAACTTCTGTTATATAGCATTCTTATGATAATGCTCCTAATTATTGTTATTCACTGTGTGACTAGAACTTGTGGAAGTGTTTAGGCTGGGAAAAAAATGCTTGTGAGTATTTTGATCCTAGCTACAAACCTGACTCAGGCATTAAAGATCATCTTGAAAGCTCATTAGAGCTAAGCAAGAAGGATTTAATGGCTCATTTTAGAGAATAGCAGCTCTCATCTGCTGACCCAGTTTATTCTTATGAAAACACAAATGCTATGGGACTAATTCTGTAAAGGGGCTAATTTGAAATGAAAACAAAGATAAGGGTAGATTGGCTTCCATGAAAGAAAATGACTTATGTGCCCTGTGATTTCTTGGCAAAGAGAAGAGGGAAATCTGTTGCCTAGCCAAGCTCTTCCAAAGGCAATTGAATAATGACCATTCTCTTGGGGTGGCTTTTTGTCCATATCTATCTCCCACATAACTGAGGGAAGGGAGGGGTTAAGGTTCACTGATTTCTTGAATTGTTTCATGGCTGATAAAATGTGCTATGCAAGCAATTTTTCTTTTTCCAAAACATGGAAATATTGAGAGGGAGTATTATTAATATTTCAGTGCCATGGATACTGTCCAGTATGAGCTCTTATGAGGCATTCTTACTTTTATATAACCACGTGGTATAAGGGACAGAGACTCGATGTGTGAGTTACTGGTAAAGGAAACTCTTTGGTGAGCAAGCTCCTTCCATCAATGGAAACTGGCATTTTTCTGAAAATTTTAGTCTTTTTAGTCTTAGAGTATGCTTAGAGCATGAGGTTAAGTGACTTGCTCAGGGTCACATCATTACCATGCGTCAGAGGCCTGATTTGAACCCAGGTCTTCCTGGTTCTGAGGCCAGATCTCTATTATACCATTTTGTTTGTCATCCAGGTGGCATGATATTTATGGCTAAATGGAAGGATACTATAGAAAGGCAGCTAGGTGGCACAGTGATTAAAGCATTAGACTTCAAGTCAGGAAGATCTGAGTTCAAATCCATTTTCAAGTACATCTTAGCTGTGTGACCCTGGGCAAGTCACTTAACCTTTCTGTGACTCAGTTTTGTTTCTAGTAAAACGGGGTTACTAATAGCATCTACTTGCCAGGTTTTCCGAGGATAAAATAATATTTGTAAAGTCCTTTGCAAACCTTGAAGCACCATATAAATGCTTGCTGTTATTATAGAGAGGAGATACTCGATATATTCAAAAAATAACAGACATTTTTAAATGCTCTGATGTTTAAAGTACTGTGCACCAGGGATATGAAGTTAAAAATCTCTTCCCCTGAAGGTGCTTCCAGTCTAAACTGGAGATATCAGTTTAGATAAGTATGATCATTTATATTATAAAATAGAGGCAGAAAAAGAGATCCAGGCAAAGTGCTCTAGGGAAATTTGAGGTGGGAAAGGTGACTTTCAGCTGCTGAGGTCAGGGAGGACTTCATGGCAAGAGGTGATACCTGAGATGGACCTTGAAAGAAAAGAAGGATTTCTTTCAAGAGGCATCAATGATGAGTGAGAGAGTTGCAGGCATGGAGGTTAGCTTAGACAAATGCACAGAAATAAAAGAGGATAGGATGCCATCAAAGGATGGCTATTAATTTGGTTTGGCTGGAATGTATGGTATAAGAAGATGAACAGGTAGTAAGGGCTGAAAAAAAAAGGTGAATTGGTCCTAGGTCATGGAAAGCCTCGAATGTCAGAATGTGAAGTTTGTATTTTTATCCTACAAGCCTTAAAGAGTCACTGAAGAAGACTCTGACCTCTTTGGGTATTCAAATTAACTTTTGCTTCATGCCCTAGATTTTTCTGTGGCCCTGTGGGAAAGTCCCAGTGTTGTTTTTGTTTGTTTAATCATGTGGGTAGCGTCTTAAAAAAAGAGGAAGATTTTTTTTATCAGCTTTCTTTTTTGATTGTTTATGATTCTTGCTCTCCCCTGCCTCCCCTAGACCATGGGCTATCGTCATGGCAATGTCTTTAAAGTAAACAGATATTAAATGCATTTGGAAAAGCAGCATACTGCCCCCAAAGTGAAGCTGATGGTTGAATCCATGCTTAATTAGGTTTGGAGTTTTTGTTATTGTTGTTTTGTTGATGTCGAAAATATTGGAGTGGTTTGCCATTTCCTTCTCCAGCTCATTTTACAGATGAGAAAACAGGCAAACAGCGTGAAGTGACTTGCAAAGAGAATCATACAGCTAGTAAGTGTCTGAGGCCAGCTTTGAACTCAGGTTCTCATGACTCCAGGGCCACAACTATAAACTGCGCCTCCTAGCTGCCATTGGTCTAGGAACTCAGAAAAACTTTTTTTTAAAAATAGCTTATTTATATTATTTGTTTTTATACCACATTCATTTACAAATATTTCCCTCTCTTCTTTCCTACCCAGCAAGTTATGCCTTGTAATAAAGATTTAAAAAGAAAAAGGAGGGGGAAAGCAGCTCAGCAAAACTCACCAACATATTAACCGTGTTTAACAACATGCAATCTTCCATTCCCAGGGTCCCTCAATTCTGCAATGAAGGGAAGAAGGTACATTTTCTGAACCTTTATTCAGGAATAAAGGTAGTTCTTAGGATTACACAACATTGATTTCCTTCCTTTCCTCCTTCTTTTCTTCCTTCTATTCTTCTTTCCTTCTTTCTTTTCCTTCCTTCCTTCCTCCAACTATCCCTTCATTCTTTCCTTCCTGTCCTTCTTTTCTTCCTTCCTTCCTATCTTATCTTCCTTTCCTTCCTTCCCTTCCCTTCTCTTTCCTTTCCTTTCCTTTTTTCCTTTCCTTTCCTTTCTCTTTTCTTTCCTCCTTTCCTCCCTCCTTTCTCTCTCTCTTTTTTCTTTTTCCTTCCTTCTTTGAAAACCTTAGGATCCTTCTTCTTTTACATTTACATTATTATAATATAATTTTTTCTTTTTTTTCTTTTTTGAATAGTATTTTATTTTTAAATTAATAAATAAATACATGTCAAGACAATTTTTAGCATTCATTTTTACAAGATTTCGAGTTCCAAATTTTTCTCCCTCCCTCCCTTTCCTTCCCTCTTCCTAAAATGGTAGGCAATTTGATATAGGTTATACATGTGCTATCATGTAAAACATATTTCCATATTAGTCACAGTTGGGAACGAAGAAATAGATCAAATGAAAAAAAAACATGACAAAGAATAAAGTAAGTGAAAAAAGTATGCTTTAATCTTCATTTAGCATCCATCAATTTTTTTATCTGGATGTGGATAGTATTTTCCCTTGTGAGTCCTTTGTATTTGTCTTGGACCATTGTGTTGCTGAGAAGAGTTGAGTCATTCATAGTTGACCATCACGCAATGTTGCTGATACTGTGTACATTATTTTCCTGGTTCTGCTCATTTCACTTTGTATTGGTTCATAAAAGTCCTTCCAGGTTTTTCTGAAGTCCACCTACTCATCATTTCTTATGGAACAAAAGTATTCCTTTACATTCATATAGCACAGCTTGTTCCCCAATTGATGGACATCTCCTTAGTTTCCAATATTTTGCCACCATAAAAAGGGTTGCTATAAATATTTTTGCACACATAGGTCCTTTCCCCTTTTTTATGATTTCTTTGGGATACAGACCTAGTAGTGGTATTGCTAGATCAAAGGATATGAACAGTTTGGTTGCCCTTTGCGTATAATTCCAAATTGCTCCCCAGAATGGTTGGATCAGTTTACAACTCTACCAACAGTGCATTAGTGTCCCAATTTTCCCACATCCTCTCCAACATTTATCATTTTCCTTTTTTGTCATATTAGCCAATTTTGTAGGTATGAGGTGGTACCTCAGAGTTGTTTTAATTTGCCTTTCTTTAATCAATAGTGATTCGGAGCGTTTTTTAATAAGACTATAGATAGCTTTAATTTCTTCATCTGAAAACTGCCAGTTCATATTCTTTGACCATTTATCAATTGGGGAATGGCTTGTATTCTTCTTATAAATTTGACTTATTTCTCTATATATTTAAGAAATGGGGTCTTTATCAGAGACACTTGCTGTAAAGATTGTTTCCCAGCTTTATTTTCCTTCTAATCTTGGTTGCATTGATTTTGTTTGTGCAAAAGCCTTTTAATTTAATATAATCTATATTAACTGTTTTATATTTTGTAATACTCTCTGTCTCTTGTTTGGTCATGAACTCTTCCCTTCCTCATAGATCTGACAGGTACACAATTCCTTGCTCTTCTAATTTGCTTTTGGTGTCATCCTTTATATCTAAATCATGTACCTATTTTGACTTTATCTTGGTATATGGTGTGAGATGTTGGTCTATACCTAGTTTGTGCCCTTTTGTTTTCCTGTTTTCCCAACAGTTTTTGTCCAATAATGAGTTTTTATCCCAAAGGCTGGGGTCTTTAGGTTTATCAAACATTAGATTACTATGGTCACTGACTACTGTGTCTTGTGTACTTAATCTATTCCACTGATTTACCATTCTACTTCTTAGCCAGGAACAGATAGTTTTGATGATTTTCGTTTTATAATATACTTTGAGATCTGGTATTGCTAAGACACCTTGCTTTGTATTTTTTTTCATTAATTCCCTTTATATTCCTGATCTTTTGTTCTTCCAGATGAATTTTGTTGTTAATTTTTCTAGCTCTATCAAATAATGTTTTGATAGTTTGATTGGTATGGCACTGAATAAGTAAATTAGTTTAGGCAGAATTGTCATTTTTATTACATCTGACTTGTGTGAAAAGCATTTTGTAATTGTATTCAGATAGTTCCTGGGTTTGGCTTAGCAGGTAGACTCCTAAGTATTTTATTTTAAAAACAATTTTATTTTATTATGTTATTTTAAATGGAATTATTATTATTAAATTAAATATTTATCTAAATATAATGTAACTTACATTAATCATATAATTACATTATATTATTATATTTATATTTATAATTATTATATACTTATATTAAAATTATATAAATAGACATGTGTATAAATATAGCACTATTTATGACAATAATACTATGCATAAATATTATAAATAAATATATTTAAATATAAACATTATATAAATTTAATTGGTATTGAATTATTAGAATATTGTTATTAAATCCCCTAAATTAAATAAATATTAATTTATTGTTATTAAATCAAGTTAATTAAATTAGATTAAATGAAATTATTAAATATTAAATTATTAAATGATATTGTTATTATTAAATGGAATTATTAAATTATTTTAAATTTAATTTCTCTTTCTATCCCTTGCTGCTGGGCTTTGTTGTTCACATAAAGAAATGCCAATGATTTGTGTGGATTTATCTTATATCCTGCAACTTTGCTAAAGTTGTTAAGTATTTCAAGTAGTTTTTTGGTTGATTGTCTAGGGTTCTCTAATTATACCATCATATCATCTGTAAAGAGTGATAGTTTTGCTTCCTCATTGCATATTCTCATTCCTTTGATTTCTTTTTCTTCTCTTATTTGTGTAGTTAACATTTCTAGTACTACATTGAATAATAGTGGTGATAATGGGCATCCTTGCTTCACCTTTGATCTTATTGGGAAGGCTTCTAGCTTATTCCCATTAAAGATAATGCTTGCTGATGATTTTAGATAGATACTGCTTATTACTTCAAGGAATGTTCCATTTATTATTACACTCTCTAGTGTTTTTAATAGGAATGGGTGTTGTATTTTGTCAAGAATTTTTTCAACATCTATTGAGATAATCCAATGATTTCTGTTGGTTTTGTTATTGATATGGTCAATTATGTTGATAGTTTTCCTAATATTCAACCAATCCTACATTCCTGGTATAAATCCAACCTGGTCATAGTGTATTATCCTTGCCATATATTGCTGTAATCGCTCTTCTAGCATTTTGTTTAAGTTTCTTGCATTGATATTCACTAGGAAAATTGGTCTATAATTTTCTTTCTGTGTTTTAGCTCTTCCTGGTTTAGGTATCAGCACCATATTTGTGTCATAAAAGGAATTTGGTAAGACTCCTTCTTTGCCTATTTTCCAAATAGTTTATATAATATTGGAATTAATTGTTCTTTAAATGTTTGGCCTAATTTACTCGTGAAACCATCTGACCCTGGGGATTTTTTCCTGGGGAGCTCATTAAGGCTTGATCAATTTATTTTTCTAAGAGTGGGTTATTTAGGCATTCTATTTCCTGATCTGTTAATCTAGGTAATTTATATTTTCATAAATATTCATCAATTTCACTCAGATTGTCAGATGTATTGGCATATAATTGGGCAAAATATTTTCTAATAAATGCTTTAATTTCTTTTTCATTGGTGATGATTTCACCTTTTCATTTTTGATACTGGATATTTGGTTTTCTTCTTTCTTTTTAAAAATCAAATTAACCAATGGCTTATCTAACTTACTGTTTTTTTTTTTCATAAAACCAGCTCCTAGTTTTATTTATTAGCTCAATAACTTTTTTTAACTTTTATTTACTTTTATTAATCTCACCTTTGATTCTCAAGATTTCCAATTTGGTGCTCAATTGGAAATTTTTTATTTGTGCTTTTTCTACTTTTTTAGTTGCATGCCCAATTTATTGATCTCTTCTTTCTCTGCTTTGTTGATGTAAGAATTTAGAGAAATAAAATTTCCTCTGCGTACTTCCTCTAAGTATGCTTTAGCTGCATCCTATAAACTTTGGGATGTTATCTCATTGTTGCTATTCTCTTTAATAAAATTATTGATTGTTTCTATGATTTGTTCTTTGACCCATTTATTCTTTAGGATTAGATTATTTAGTTTCCAATTAATTTTAATCTATCTTTCCATTCCCTTTTGTTAAGTATAATTTTTATTGCGTTATGTTCCAAAAAGAATACATTTACTATTTCTGCCTTTCTACATTTGATTGAGGGTTTTATGCCCTAATACATGGTCAGTTTTTGTGTAGATGCCATGTGCTGCTGAGAAAAACATATATTCCTTTCTGTTCCCATTCAGTTTTCTCTGTCACACCTAACTTTTCTAATATTCTATTCACCTCCTCAGTTTCTTTGTTATTTGTTTTTGGGTTAGATTTATCAAGTTCTGAGAGGGGATAGTTGAGGTCCTCCACTAGTATAATTTTGCTGTTTATTTCTTCCTGTAATTCACTTAACTTCTTTAAGAATTTGGATGCTATACCACTTGGTGAATATATGTTTAGTATTGATATTACTTCATTGTCTATGGTACCTTTTAACAAGGTGTAGTTTCTGTCCTTATTTCTTTTAATTAGGTTTATTTATGCTTTGTCTAAGATCTGAATTCCTACTTCTGCTTTTTTTTTTTTACTTCAGCTGAAGCATTACAGATTCTGCTCCAGCCCCTTACCTTTACTCTATGTGTCTCTGTTTCAAATATGTTTCTTGTAAACAACATATTGTAGGATCCTGGGTTTTCATCTACTTTGCTATCGACTTCTGTTTTATGGAATAGTTCACCCCATTCACATTCACATTTATGATTACTGTGTATTTCCCTCCATCTTATTTTTCCTTCTGTTTGTCCTCTCTCTCCTTTCATTCTTTCCCTCCTTGGCAGAGTTTTGCTTCTGTCTGTCGCCTCCTCTGGTCTCCACTCTCTTCTGTTAGTCCCTGCCCCCTCTTTATTTAATCTACTCCACTCTTACTTTCCTGCCAGATAAGATAGGTTTCTATATTCTACATATTGTGTATATTATTCCCTCTTTGAGCCAGTTCTGATGAGAGGAAGGTTCAAGTGATGCCCATCTCTCCCCTCCTCCAATCTTTCCCTCCACTGTAATAGGTTTTTCATGTTTCTTCATGTGAAATAATCACCCCATTCTATCTCTCCCTTCCTTTTACACCCAATGTACTCCTGTTTCTCATACCTTATCTTTTTATGCCATTCTCTCAAATTCACCTTTTACCCATACCCTCTCTCTATGTATATTCCTTCTAGCTGTACTATTAGTGGTACAATTTTAAAGAATTACAAGTATAATGTTCCCATGCAGGGATGTAAACAGTTCAGTTCCATTGAATCCTTTATGTTTTCTTTCCCCCTTTTGCCTTTTTAGGCTTCTCTTGGGTCTTGATATTGGAGATAAATTTTTTTGTTTAATTCTAGTCATCTTATGAAAGCTTGGAATCCTTCAATCTCATTGAATAACTTTTTCCCTTGAAGTATAATGTTTAATTTCACTGGGTAGGTGATTCTTGGTTGTAGTCCTATCTCCTTTGCCTTCCAGACTATCGTGTTCCATGACCTCTGATCCTTTAATGTTGTAGATGCTTAATCCTGTGTAATCCTGATTGTGGTTCCCTGATATTTGAATTGTTTCTTTCTGGCCACTTGCAGCATTTTTTCCTTGACCTGATAGTTCTGAAATTTGGCTATTATGTTCCTTGGAGTTTTTATTTTGGGATCTCTTTCCCGAGGTGATGGGTGGATTCTTTTGATGCCCTTTTTGCCTTCTGGTTCCAGGATATCAGGTCAGTTTTCCTTGATAATTTCTTGAAAGATGCTGACCAGGTCCTCCTTTTGATTATGGCTTTCAGGTAGTCCAATGATTCTGACATTGTCTCTCCCGGATCTATTTTCCAGGTCAGTTGTTCTTCCAATGAAGTAATTTTACATTTTCTTCTATTTTTTCATTCTTTTGAATTTGATTGATTATTAATGTCTCATAGAATCATTAGCTTCCACTTGCCCAATTCTAACTTTTAAGGAGTTGTTTTCCTCAGTTAGCTTTTGTACTTCCTTTTCCATTTGGCCAATTGTACTTTTTAAGAAGTTGTTTTCTTTTTCCAAGCTGTTGACTTTTTTTCATAATTCTCTTGCATCACTCTCATTTCTTTTCCCAATTTTTCTTCTACCTCTCTTATGTGATTTTAAAGCTCCTTTTTGAGCTCTTCCATGTGTTCTTTCTGGGTTTGAGACTACTCCCCTTTTTTCTTTAGGGTTTTGCCCATAGACGTTTTGACATTGTTATCCTCTTCTGAGTTTGTGTCTTGATCTTCCCTGTCAACATATTAATGGTCCTCTTCAAGAAAGAAGGACAAACAACATCATAACTTTCTATGGTCAGATTAATTTTTTTTGTTCATCTTTTTTGGCCTTTCTTTTAAATTTGACCTCGGTTTCCAGGGTGGAAGGGGTACTGTTTCAGGCTTCTTGTGCCAGAGGCTGCAGGCCCTGGCTGTTTGCCTGATGCTTCACTGATGTTGCCCTGAGGCTCATGGGGGACCCCCATGTCTGGTGCTGCACTGAGGGAGTGGGGTACAGGCTCCTGTTGGGATGGCTGGCGCTGCTGGAGGCCATAGGGGTCTGGCAGCTTACCTGGTGCTGAGCCATAGTCTGAGTGCTGGTGTCTGGCATGTGCTGAGGACATTGGGGTGTTTCTGCATTTCTCTGGGGCTCCACATAGAGGTCTGGCCACTGGAGGCTGCCTGTTTGTCCCAGAGCTACACTGAAGTACCAGGTGGTTCTCAGAACTGGAGTGTGCCCATTACCCTGGCTATACTGAGGCATGTGGGTCCTGGTGTTGGCATTTACTTACTCCACTACACTGGGGCTCAGGATCTCCTGCTGGTTTGCTGAGGTGGGGCTTTCTGGGACACTTCCTGTCCTGGACTGTGCTCCCCTTTTACCTGAGTGAGACAGACCTTTCCTATCGATCTTCCAAGTTTCTTGGGCTAAAAGATTGTTTTGCCCTGTCATTTTGCTGGTTCTGCAGTTCCAGGATTTGTTTTGGGGTACTATTTTATAGTTGTTTGGAGGTAAATATGGGAGAATTACAGTGAATTACCACTTACTCTGACATCTAAGCTCCCAGAAGTCTATATGTGTATGTATATACAATATATACATATACGCATATACACACATCTGCTTACTTTACTCTGTATCTCTTTATTTAAGTCCCAGAAGAACTTTAAAAAATTACTATATGAGGAGTCAAATTTGGGAGGAGGAGGAATAAAATATAATAGGTGATAATTGGAGTCATAGAAGCTTGTTTGAAGACAACTCTTGTATCTCTTCAAAATTCTCTCTTCTCGGATTCAACAGTGCAAGTTGCTTCAGCCAGTCCTTCGATGGCATGTCTGCTAATCTCTTCACCATCTTAGTTACCCTCTTCTAGGCTAGCTTGTCAACTTCTTTCTTAAAACTAGGTGTCTAGAAATGAGTGCATTGCTCCAGATATGGTCTGAGCAACACAGAGCATGGTGGAGCTCTTAGCTCTCTTATCTGTTGATGCAGCCTGAGATTTCAATGTCTCCCTGTGTTTATTTTTCCTTTATTTAATGACCAGTTGATTCATGTAAGCTATCCCTATTGTTGTATCATGGAACCTTGTCTTGTTTTAATGTACACTTGAATGAAACCTTGTTGGATGGGAATCTTTAGGGCTGCATTTTGCTCTATAAAACCAAATATGTGATTTTTTTTAATAGTCAGGAAGCAATAAATACAGGGGCATCATGCATTCCCTGAATCATTATAAATTTGTGTCTGTGAAAATGTGGTTTTCTTTAGAAAGTCATTTGCAAAATCCTGACTATCCCCTTCTCTTATTTTCATTGAGGTTGTCCTTCATACTTATGCAAAATCCATTCTTATTAAAGGTGTTTGGCCCTCTTTATAGGATATACAACATGGAATGCAATCATCTTTTTATTATTATTATTATTCTATGTTATGGAAACTATGGTTATTTTTTTCCATAAAAAAAATAAATAAATAAAAATAGAAGGGGGATTTTCCCACAGGTGATGAGGTTCTTCAAATGCTTCTGTTTGGGGATGACATCATGTTAATGGATCAAACCCTATAGCATTACAGAGACTCCTAAATGAGACTCATTCCCATTCAAAACCTAACAAGCAACAAAGGGAGAACCAAATGTATGTAGACTGCCTGTTTTCCAGCCTATGAAATGCAGTTGGAAGGATAATTTATTGAGGGGATAATTCAGCATGTACAACTTGGACAGACACAGAAGATGAACAATGACCTGGTCTAAGAATTAAATAAGAGAAAAGGAGCAACCAGATTGTATTTGGGAGATTGAAGGATTTTCCGTGAGCCTGAGGTTCTCCAGTCCTCTCTCTTTAAGACCAATATTCTGGTGAGGCTATATGGATACACATGATGGCATACCACAGTCCCCAAGTATTCAAAAGTGTGGTTCCTCCAAAAGGCAACAGATGATGATTATAATTGGGCTGTAGCCTATTACCATGAGTTGCATATTATAAATGTTAAAAATATCCAAGAGCTATATGGCCATAAAAGTAGGTGAGCCAGTCATGTAGCAAAAATGAAGGGAAACAGATGTGCAAATCAGGGAGTGAGTGCACTGATTCCTACCTAATGTTAACCGGAGGAAAGCTTCCAACACATTGGTTTTAGGGGAGGTTGTTGTCATTTTTCAGTCGTGTCCGACACTTCATAATCCCGTTTGGGGTTTTCTTGGCAAAGATATTAGAATGGTTTGCCATCTCCTGCTCCAATTCATTTTACAAATGAGGAACTCAGGCAAACAGGGTTACATGATTTGCCCAGGGTCCCACAGCTAATAAGTGTTTGAGCTGAGATTTGAATTCAAGTCGTTCCTTTTTACCTCAGTTTCCTCATCTGTAAAATGAACTGGAGCAGGAAATGGCAAATTATTCCTGACTCCTCTATCTACTGCACCACTTAGCTATAAACTTTTCTGCCAATAGTCAGTAACAATGTGTATTCTAAAGTTATATACAAGCATACCTCAGAGATATTGTGGGTTCAGCTCTAGACCACCACTTTAAAGTGAATATCACAACAAAATGAGTCACATGAATTTTATTTCCCAGTATATATAAAAGTTATGTTTATACTATAATGTAATCTATTGAATGTACATAAATCTATTATGTCTTGAAAAACAATGTACATACCTTAATTAAAAATGCTTTATCGCTAAAAAATGCTAGCCATCATCTGAGCCTTCAGTGAATTGTAATCTTTTTTGCTAGTAGAGAATCTTACCTTGATGTTAATGGCTTCTGACTGATCAGAATGGTGGCTGCCAAAGATGGGGGGGTGGCTGTGCCAATTTCTTAAACTGAGAAAACAATAAAGTTTGTCTCATTGATTGATTCTTCCTTTCATTCACTTGAACATTTAGAAGCCATCATAGAGTTCTTATTAATTGGCCTAATTTCAATATTATTGCATTTCAGGGAATAGGAAAGCCAGAGGAGAGGGAGAGAGATGGAGAATGGCCAGTGGCTGGAATAGTCAGAATACACACAACATTTATTGATTAAGTTTTCTATCCTATATGGGCATGGTTCATGGCACCCAAAACAATTACAATAGTAGCATCACAGATCACCATAACAGATATAATCATCATGAAAAAGTTTGAAATATTGTGAGAATTATCAAAATGTGACACAGAGACATGATGTGAGCACGTGCTTTTGGAAAAATAACACTGATAGA
The DNA here is from genome assembly GCF_900497805.2 of Vombatus ursinus. Taxonomy (NCBI): domain Eukaryota; kingdom Metazoa; phylum Chordata; class Mammalia; order Diprotodontia; family Vombatidae; genus Vombatus; species Vombatus ursinus. Next base: position 5,391,639 of record NW_020954723.1, on the reverse strand, counting down.
CTTGCCCAGCAGAGTTGCCACAAACCTTCAATTTGTTAAAACACACACACATACACACGCATGCACACATACACGCACACACACAAACACACATAATATCTGAGAAGAAGCAATGAAGTGAAGCGCAACAAAATGAGGTATGCCTGTAGTATCATAATCCTTCTTCCCCCGCCCCATGTTTTCTGGCCTTGGAACAATGTCTACAGGCTACTGCCTTCCAGCTCTTTGCATGTATATGTGTTTAGAGATTGCATTGGAGAAAGGAATGAAATTGAAAGGAACTATTAATTTGTGAAGTTATTCCAAAAATGGAGGTGGTAAAAGAATTGTAAAAATGTGAACATAATTGACTCCCAGCTGTGTGTTTAGCACAATAAGTCGGCAAATGTCAGAATTCATTTTCCCACTCGCTGCTTTGATACAGTGATAATCTACTGCTAGTGTACGTAGTTGTGCCTTTTCGGGCCCTCAAGCTTTTTATCATTAGAAATTAATTTCCCTTTTCCCACTCCAAGCTATTTAGCTTTTGGCAGTGAGACAGGATAACTTCTGTTACCACTGGGTCACTCTAATCTGGGGATCAGGCAGGAGTAATAATATTGCACTGGACCATTGATTACTCAGGGGCTCTGATTACTTAGGTTCTTTGCTATTGTCTTCCTCACTGACTCACTTCTGGACATTTTGTTGTTCATTAGCATCCCCACCAGAGGATGGATCAGAGAAGCTGCAACTCCAACTAATTAATCTGTCTCCTGGTAGTAACTTTGATGGTGGCAGGGAGTGGGTGGAGGATGAACATTGTTTAGGGCTGAGGGAAATTGTAATTATTGGCAAAAAAAAAAAAGAGGTTTAGGGATTCTGAGGATTTTGGTTCTCCAGCCCTTGTTAACATGGATAATTGAACATTGACTGTAAATACCCAGGGAGCACAATTTGTGGGGAAAGCTGAAAAAATACTTCCTAGCGTTTTTTAGGCATTTGGTTTCTGATGCTATCTTAAATTTGTTGTTGTTGTTGCATCACAGACATACTTCTACTACCTAATGAAACAAAGAAAAAAGTTAAAACCAACCAACATAGTCACTGAATCTGATCATGTATGCAGCATGCTGTACCCATAGCCTCCACTTCTCCACTCACAGGAGGGAGATGTATTTTGTAATCTGTTCTCATAAACAAAATAATAATTATAGGTTATAATTACCATTATAAGTTTATTATTACATATTATAATACATAAGTTATAATTACCATTATAATTATATCACATATGTTATATTATAATTACACTATCATACTTACCGATTATAATTACCATTATTAGTATAATATATTATAATTACATTATAATAAATTATAGGTTGTAATTGTTTAGCATCATTGTAAGGTTCTTTTTGTGTCCAACACCATAATCATTGTATGCATTCTTCTGCTGGCACTTTGCTCACCCTCATTTCATATAAATCTTCCGGTATTCCTTTGAAACACTCTAATTCATCATTACTTACAGTGCAGTAGTCTGTTATATTCATACACCACAATTTATTTGTTCAGTCATCCTCCAGCTGATGGTGACTCAATTTTTTCCCTTAGTTCTTTGGTACCATAGAAATGTTGCCATGCATATTTCGGTACAGTTAGTGTCTTTCTGTGTTTGATCTGCTTTGAAAATACATGAAATTCTTTTTTGTTATATAAAAATGTGTTTATTTATCATTATAGGGAACACAGAAGCTGCCTTCAACTATTTGACAGGTGTCATGTAGGCTTGCTAGTTGGTTGACAGATTGAGCGATTGACTGTTCTGCTTGGCCTCAGAGGGCAGAAGTAGTAGTATCAATGTATAATTGCTATACAGTGTATATTGTGATGGAATATTACTATGCAATAAGAAATGATGAGCTCAGTGATCTTAGAAAAACTTGGAAAGACTTGCATGAAATAATGAAGAGAAAAATGAGCAGAACCAAGACAACATTGTATACAGAAACAGCAATATTGTTTTAAGAACAACTAAGCAAATAAGTCATTTTGACTATTATAAATACCCAAATTAATTACAAAGGACATATGAAGAAAGATGCTATCTGCAACCAGAGAAAGAATTGATAAATAGAGGCATGAATAAAATAAGTTTACACATACACATATGTATATATACACATATGTGTGCACACACATGTATACATACATGCACACATGTGTGTATGCATGTGTGTGTATATACATGCATATACATACATAGTACATATATATGTATATACCTATTTGTGTCTAATGGTAGCCATCTCTAGGGTGAAGAGGGAGGGGAAAAAAAAGAAAAAAATTATACATGATAACTTTATTATATATTTAAAAGGAATAGCAAGTTGTACATAATAGATTGGCAGTTTCATGTGCAATCATCTTTTCTATTATATTATGTTATGAAAATGCTTGTTTTATTCCATCAATTAAAAATAAAATAAATTGAATGAAAAAAAGAGAAACTACAGAGAGGCGGATTTAGAGGAAACAAAAAAAGGCCTATTGTCTAAAAATGGAATGGACTGCCTCAGGAGATCATGAGCTTTCATTACCAGCGGTTCTCAAATGCAGATTGGATGACCACATATTATGGATTTTGTAGAGGGGGTTCCTGTTTAGGTAGAATTTGGACTAAATGACCTCCAAGGAGCCTTCTAACTCTAAACTTAATAGTAATGATGATGATGATGATAGCTAACATTTATATAGAGCTTGCTATCTATAGATAGCAGACACTGTGCTAAGCACTTTATGATAATTATCTCATTTGATCCTCACAACAACATTAGGAAGTATGTGCTGTTATTATCCCCATTTTACATATAAGGAAACTGAGGCAGACAGAGGTTATGTGACTTACACAGGGTCACACAGTTAGTAAGTGTCTGAGGCTGAGTCTGATGTCAGGTCTTCTTGATTCCGGGCCCAGCACTCTATGTGCTGTGCCTCCTAGCAGCCTCTATTCTCTGAAATATAGAGTCACGTAGGTGGTGTAGTGGGGACAGTTAGGCAGCTCAGTGGATAGATACCAGAAAGTCCAACTTGGTCCAGTCTAGGGAGATTCCCTGGGGAATTAAAGTCCATAAAGAATTTGCACAAGACCATGAAACCCAGGAAGTCTTCTACTCAGTAAATAATAAAGGTGGTTGGGAGAGAGGAGTGGAAGGCAGGTTCTAGATGTATCCAAAAGGAGAACTTCTGACTTACAGAGCTGGTCGAGAAAAGAATCTGCCCTCTTCACCTGGACTCAGGGGTCTGTGACAGCTGCCATAAGCACCTCTGGGGTCTCTGGAACCCTCTACTGGTAGGCTTGCCTTATAATATGCAGTTGGGAGAAAGAGGATTATTTTCTAGTCTTTTGAAGGCTGAGCCAACAAAACCACTCTGGTTATTAGGCAAAATCCCAGGCAGGGAGAAGGGCATTTCCCATTGAGGTCAAAGAGATGGAATCTGAGTTTAGAGGGGAGCAAGCATAGATGAAATGCCTAGTTGTGTTGTACCAGGTACCAGGGTATCAAATGGAAATACCTGGTGCCAAAAAGGTTCAGGGCCAGGAATTAGGAACCCAAAATGCAGGAAGTGCCGGAGAGTTGAACATTTGCATGATGCAACCTGATTCCCTAAAGCTTTATTTTATTTTATTTTATTTAGCTTTTCTGTTTGTTTTTCTGCATTATTTTTTTTTATGGTATGCATCTACCAACCAATGTAGCATTTCTCCAGTGGTAGATATCTCTGGCAAATAGGAAAACTCTATCAGTTAACAGCCAGACTACAAAGCATTGAAGGGATTTTTATCTTCAATAGGAGTAATTTAATTAGAAGTACGTAAAGGGCACTGAAGAGTGGGGACTATAGCAGGTAGAAAGGTATACTTGGGGTGCAGCTGTGTCATTGGCTAGAAGGAAGCAGAGACCTTAGACTAGGGATTCTCAATCCTTTTCAGTTATATCTTTTGACTCTTTCCATCGCCACCTCAAATTCAGTATAAAAGGAAATAAATTCTAAACTTTACCATGCCCATACACATAGAAATTAAAGTACCTTGATGCCTTGGAGTATTACCCAGGGACATCCTGTACAAATTGGTGACTGTTTTTCCCCAACCACTATTTCAGGAAATCCCCAGCTACCATGTTCCACTTTATTCCCTAATCCCCAGATGACATCTTTTCACCAACCTACTTGTCACCATCCTGATATACTTTCCTCCTGAACTCCCCCCAATCTTCACAAGTTCAATTCTACTATTTTTCTTGAATAGAGTGTGTCAGTCTATTCCTCTGTGGCACCACTTATCCTCTCTGTAACTTTTGGGACCAACATATCCTTCCCTGGCTACTTTGCCCCATTGTGTTGTCTTCCCATCACAATTAACCATACATACTGGCTATCTCTCCTTTTCCATTTGTATCCTTACTACTTAGCACAGTACTTAGCACATTGTAATTACTTAATAAATGCTTTCCTCCCGACTTATTCATTCATTTCAATAGGATAACAGTTATTTTTAAAAAATTATTCTCTTTTTAAACTTTATTTTTAACACTTTAAAAAAATTTTTTTGAATTCCAAATTCTCTCCCTTCCTCTATCCCCTCCCCCAATCATTGGGAAGACAAGCAATATGATATGATATCAGGATAATATAGTCATTACCAAATATTCCCATCCCTCCTTAATAAGTTTGCTCCCCGGGTTGGGAATTATTGCACTAGACCTCAACCTGTGTAAAATCAGAAGCACCCGTGCCATTCAGAGAAAAGCACACATCTCCTATTTAAGAACAGCTTGGAGGGCAACCACCCCAGAGGAGTGGAATCAGTAGGAAATTCCAAGATTCTTCACTCCTAGCAGCAGCTACAGAGATTGTAAAAACCCACCATTCAGAGGTGCAGGTGAGGTGGGAAAGTGGGGCCTGGTCAGCCTTTGAGCGTAGCAACTTAAACCAATATTATTTGTCTAGTTGTCTTAACTCCTTGTCTGTTACCTAGCACCAAATACTGAAATCCAAACCTCAACTTCAGCTAGACGTGATCTCCTTGTGAATCTCTGGTTCTGACCTTGTTTCTGCCTCTGACACTGCCTGCCACTTCTGGCCCTTCCTCTGACCCAGGTTTTTCTCCTGGGCTTCCAGAATTAATTTGGTGCACTGAGGTCTCCATTTTAACTAATACTTTTTTTTTACAGTTTTTCTGGCTCCCCAAGCAAGGAAACGTTCAGCCATGAATGCTGTTGAGCCATTGTCCTTGCCAGATCTTAAATAGGGTCCTTCCCAGGAACAGGGCCAGAGGGTGACATATAGAATCAGATTCTGATTGTGCTATTCAGATCAACCTGTGCAAATTCTATTCTCTGTCTGTTTCCAGCTGTAGATGCTGTGGAACCATCTCTATACATGTGCTATATGCATCCTGCTGCCTAGTCTGGACCTCTGGGTACTAGTCCCAATTCACGTAACAATAACTCACATTTATGTGTAATGCTTTAATGGTTACAAAGACCTTTCTTCCCAACAACCTGTGATGTGGAAAAGGCAAGTACTATCACCCCCATTTTATTGCTGAGAAAACTATTCTCAAAGAAGTTGCAACCTACCCAAATTAATGTAGCTAATAATTGAGGCTGAGACTCAAAATTGGGTTTCCTGTCTCCAACGCTGATGCTATGGTGCAGTAGAAAGCATGCAGAATTTGGAAGGGGAAGAACTGGGTCTAAATCCTAGTTCTGCCAATTAGTATACCTAGGTACTTGACTGGGTCAAATCTTTTAACCTCTCAGTTTCCTCATTTGTAAAATGGGGGAGAGGGGTTGGAATAGGTGGTCTCTAAGATCTCTTCCAGCTCTAAATGGATGATGCAACTGAAGTTCCTTTTGTGTTACCAATGAGATTTATATGTTTGTGATTTTTTTTTCTCTTTAAGGTACATAGAAATTGATCTTATAGGTTCACCTTTTTGTCCTTCCCTCCTGTTATTTCAGGGAGGTGGTTGTGCCATATAGTAGTAAAGGAATTCAGTAAGCTTCTTCCAAACTGGAAGAAATATCTTCCTTTTCCTGACCACTAAACAGAGACTGGTTTCTCTGCCAGTGATTATTTCTCTTCTTACTCAACCTTCTATAGCAAACATGGACCAGAAAGCAATAAAAGTTGGCTTATCTTTATCTGCAGACAAAACCTATACTAAAAATACTAATAGCAAATAAGCGGGGGTTGTTTTTTTTTTAAGCAGGGAATTTAAAAAGGGTAAGCCATGCTGATTCACCAAGCAGTGATAGGAGAAATGGGGAGCAGGAAGGGAGTGGGAAAGAAGTAGAGAGTGGATAAATTCACCAGATCCTAGCAATGCTTCAAGGAAGATACATTCAGACAAACAGTAAGTTGTGTCTAATTAGATCACTCATGAAGTGGATCCATGAGACAGAAGAGGATACAGCTGTTGACCAGTTTGGGCTGGCACACATCTGCACTTCATGCCTTTCTCTACAGAGTTCTCAGGCTCCCTTGTTCTGTGGCGGCTGCTCAAAAACAAAACAAAACTGTACTTTCCACCACGTCCTACCTCCAGTATGGGGCTGCCCTTTGATCCTATGATCCCTTTCCCACTATACCAGGCCTCCTTACTTGTCCAGGTACCCCGCCTTATCTGCTTCCTCCTAGGCTGACAACCTAGAATCTTGCCTTGGTATTGCCAGTTGTTTTCATGATATTTATGCATAGACCCAGGATGAGACATTTGTGTGCTCTTTACCACTTATGAAAGTTGCATGTCTAATTCAATAAGTATTTATTAAGTACCTGCTATGTATTAGGAGTTGTGCTGGGTACTGGAGAAAACTGTCCCTGCCTTCAAGAAGCTTACATTCCTCACCTCTCCTTACCTGCTCACGGTGTTTGAAAATTGTACTTCTTGTACATTACTTACCACTGGAAATTTTGAGCATTTTCTATAAGAAGAGAATTTATTCTCTACATGAGAATTGGTTATGGGACAGCAGCATGGGTCAGTGGGAAAAGTGCTGAATGTAGAGTCAGAGGGCCTTGAACCCTGGTTTGAACATAAATCTGCCACTTAATATCTGTGTGATCTTGGGCAAGTCACTTACCCTGTATGTATTTCAGTATCCTCATCTGTAAAATGAGTGGGTTGGACTTAATGGCCTCTAAGGTACCTTTTACCTTTGAATCTATGACACTACTTAGGATCCTATGACACCACAGAAATCTCTGTGTAACAGGGCATTTTCTCTTTCAAATCTGTGCATTTATAAAAAATAATATGAAAAAATGTCTATCCTTTGGTGCCCCACTCTCCACATGTTATGCTGTAGGTGACTGCCTACCTTGCCTGTTAAGGCTGGTAAGTTACTTTAGCCTACCCCAACTCCTAGTCTTGGGCCTTCTGTGTCTACCCTTGTCCACCCACAATCACTAGTGCTGAGAGTAGCCTTGGCTGTATGGAACAGAATGGCCAACAGTGGTTAGAGAGAGTTGGCTCTAACGGGTACTACAGCGAGTGAAAGGCAGGAGTCAGGAGCACCTACGTTCAAATCCTTCCCTTAGACACTTACTAGTTGTGTGGCCCTGGGCAAGTCACTTTACCTCTGTTTGACTCAATTTCTTCTTCTGTTCCAACGAGGCAGGAATGAATTTGATGGTCCCTGTGGTCTCCTTTGGCTCTAAACACATAATCCTATGACAATAGATATTACTGAATTATCTGACAAAGCTTGGCAACAAATTATTCTCTTGAATAATTGAAACATTCCCTTCCAAAAACTTGGTTACATTACTTATATGCCAAATCAGTCTTCTCTTTATGGATAATGCATAGACAAAATCCAGCCTGTTCCCTATGGTAGTTAACTATGACTTCTGAATACATTAGTAGAGTTGATATGAATGGAAAATTATTGTTACCTCACCGCCACACCCTAGCCAGACAAACTCTCTTGTTGCCTCCTTCTGGAGGTGCACTCTGAACTCTCTCTGACCCATTACACTTGCAGTCACTTAAATTAGGACCACTCAGTGAGTCTGAGGACCCTCATGTGAGTACCTACATGAGTGCTTATTAAGTAACTCAGCATTCACACTAAGGAAAGGGGAAAAGAATAAATCTACATGCAAGATTGAAGTGCCCTATAGAAATTTATTAAAAGATATTTAATTAATTTAACTAATAATTTAATTAATTAATAATCTAATTTATTTTATTAATTTATTTTAATTTAAATTAATTAATTAAATTTAATTTAATCTATTAAAAGATATTTTGGAAAGTTGACTGAAGTCTCATGAGGGCTAGAGAGTAGAGTAGTATACTGTAATCTTGGCTTCCAGTTTTCCCTTTTTTAAAAAAGAAAACTCCCTCCTGACATGGTGAAGATGCTGCCTTCTTTTTTTGGGGGAGGGGGCATGGTGCTCCAGGATGCCGATTGGTGGGTAGCACGGTGTTATCTGCTCACTCTATTTCCATATCAACACTTTGGGATCTTCATGCATGGTAAATGATGGAAGAGGAAGAGAATGTGAGACTGGAATACTGCATTTCCCACTTTTCTTAAGGTTGGGCAACAAGGGATGGTTGGAGGATCTTTCTGTGATTCCAGGTCTTATGGGGAGATTTGGGCCAAGATGGACTTTTATTCAACAAGTTATAATTGGGTAAGTGGTTAGGATGGGGTGGGATGGAAGACCTTGGCTGACTTCTGGGGTAAAAGCAAAAGAAAGCAACAAGTAATTAAAACTACATAGGAATACAGGACAGTAGCTGACTGATGATATGCGCACAGGTCTTTCCTGGGAGTTCTGCCTCTTAAATTGCTTGTTAGTCGCAGGAGAATGGCCTTGGGGTTGTTCTCTGTAGTGAGGCTCAAAGGAGATGCTTACCGCTTTCCCTTGGGATTCAACATAGGAATGCTAATGCAGATTCTACAGGATCGTGGGAACAAACTTCCAATACATAAAGACCATAACAATGGGAGCAAGGCCATCATTATTCCTATGAATGAAGGAAAAAGCATTTATTAAGTGATTACTATGTGCAAATCACTATGCTAGATACTGGAGATGAAGTCAGAAATGCAAGACGGGGTCTACCAAGTTCTAATAGGACACCTTTATGAACATGCATGCATACATACATACATACCTGCATGCATTGCTATGTGGTGCTTGCTAGGGAAGAAAAACCAATGTCTGAACTCTAATATCTATATATCTAGATGTAGGTATATAGAGCTTCGGAAGACATATAGTCCAACTCCTTCATTTTACAGATAAGGAAACTGAGGCCCAGTATCTATCCCTTTTTCTTTTTTTTAAGGCAATTGGGGTTAAGTGACTTGCCCAGGGTCACACAGCTAATGTCAAGTGTTCAGTCTGAGTCCGGATTTGAACTCAGATCCTCCTGACTTCAGGGCCGGGGCTGTATCCACTGCGCCATCTACCTGCACCCCTCAGTATCCATCCCTACCTCTATCTATCTACCTCTATCTATCTGTATCCATAAATGGATAGTTATAATAGATAGATATCAGAGGTCAGAGGTTGTTTTGCTTTTTTTTCCTAGCAAGCACTTACCCTTCTTGGAGCTGTTTCCTTATCTATTGTTTGTTTGTTTTTTTTTTCAGTCATGTCTGACTGTTTGTGACCCCATTTGGGGTTTTCTTGGCAAAGATACTAAAAGGGGTTTACCATTTCCTTCACTCACATATTTTACAGATGAGGAAACTGAGGCAAATGGGGTTAAGTGACTCACTCAGGGTCACACAGATATTAAGTGTCTAAAGCCAGATTTGAACTCAGGAAGATGAGTCTTCCTGACTCCAGACCTGGGCTCTTCTATGGTCCTTTCAGCTCTCTATCTATGAGACATGATTCGTTTGCATTCCCCATGCAATGATACTTGGAGTTATGAGATTCTTAAATATTCTTACACATAGCCTTATACACATAATAAGCAGGATCATAGAAAACACGATCCCGACAACATGAAGGTCCTACAACAACACTTCAACACTGAACCTTCCTTTCTCTCCTTCTTTCTGCCAAAACACCTTCTTTGAAGATTGTCAAGAGTCTTGACAGAACCTTTTTCCAGACCAGTTACTCTTGGCTGTATTTATTTCAACAAATCCCTCCAGGAGAGGCTTTCAAGACTTAAACAGGTGATGGACTTTCCTCCTCTCCCATTTCCCAGCTTGGCATTTTCACTGTGTGGTCCCCATGCCTGATATGCCATTCTTCCTCATCTCTGCCTCCTGAGCTTCCTGGCTTCCTTCAATTCACATCTAAAATCTCACCTTCTACAGGAAGGCTTTCTCAATCCCTCTTAATTCTAGTGCCTTCTCTCTATTGATTATTTCCTATTTCTTCCTATAGATAGGCTGTTTGTACGTAGTTGTTCGCATGTTGTCTCCCCCATTAGAGTGTTAGCTCCTCAAGGGCAAGGACTATCTTTTGCCTTTCTTTGTATGCCTGGCACTTAGCATAGTGCCTGGCACATAGTAGGTGTTTAATAAACATATACCAACTAACTACAGTTTTCCCTTCCACATCACGACTTTCCCCATCACAGTTTTGATATATTGCAGGTTGGCATAAGAAATTAAATGGGGATTTTGGGGGAGTTTTGCAGAAGTCACAAATGACATATGGAGGCCAGCAGACAACACAGAAAAAGTTTAGAAACTCAGAATTGCATAAATGTGTATACATATATATTATATAATTATATAACATAATATAACACAATACAACATACTATAATATAATGTATGTATGTATTATATAATTATATGATAATGTCACCTATTGTAATTATATTAATTATATGATATATTATATAATTGAGTTGTAATGTCAACCCAAATTTTACAATAAGGTACTATAAACACTCCATAAAAGAAAAAGAAAAAATTCGGACTTCTTCTCTGGTATGAAGGGAGGGCCAAAAAATTTTCGGCAGGTTTTCCAGATTGGAGTGGAATGGGGGTGCCATGCCCCTAACCTCCACGATGTGAAAGGGATAACTGTAGATTAGGTGGATTAGAGAGGTAGTGTATTGTAGTGGAGAGAGTGCTGACTCCAGAACCAGGATGATCTAGGTTCAAGTCGAGCCATGGACCCATACTTATCTGGGATAAGTCACCTAGCTTCTCAATCTCTCAGTGAACTCTACATGACTCCAAGTTTCAGAGAAAGTGCTGAGCTACATGGGCAGAGAGAGTTTCCTCATCCAGTAGTTCCCTAAACCAACAAAGTCGTAGGTCCAGTTGTTACCCCTTTCCTATGAACTAGGTGACGTCTATGAACTAGAGACCTCTGTGGTCCTTCCCACTCTGAGATTTTATAGTTATCTGTCATGTGTGTGTATGTATGTGAGCATTGACACTCTACTTTTCATCTTTTCTAATAATCCCTACATATCTTATCTGCACGCACTCCTAGCTGTTTGTGTGTGTTTAGTATCAGGTAAACGTATGTTTTTATATATTAGATCAGCAGAATTTTACCATACACACACACACACACACACACACATTTAGTGGCCATTTATCTTGACCCATAACAGCCAGAAATCTCAAACAACCAAGGCTTTTTCCCTTAAGTTCTGTGAAGTAATTGATGTTTATAACGAGGACCCTGAAGCAATGTAAGATTCTGAAGTGACTTTTAAATCAGCAAAGAAACACTCAAGCTAAGTATAATTTTAATGTTAATTTATTTTGTCTTCTGATTCTATGCTAATTTGTCATTTTGCTCATTATCTGTTAAGGAGGGGAAAAAAAGTGATGTAATGGGAAGAGTCACCAGATTTAGAGTTGGGAGACTTGGGTTTGAATCCAGCCCTTGCCACTTCCTGGCTATGTGACTTTGGGCAAACCACTTCATAGCTATGGGCCTTTGTTTCCCTACCTGTAAGCTTAGAGGAAGCTAGGTGTTGCAATGGATAGTGTGCTGGAGTGGGAATAAGGAAGACGAATTGAAATCAAATCTTGGACACTTACTAGCCGTGCTATCCCGGGAAAGTCACTTAACCTCTGTCTGCCTCAGTTTCCTCATCTATAAAATAGTGATAATAATAGCACCTCCACCAAGGGTTGTTAGAATAAAAGAAGATATTTGTAAAGTGCTTTGTTAATCTTTAAATGATATATAAAGGTTCTGAGATGTTTTCTAAGATCCCATCCTTACCTAATATTCTATGATGTTGGTAATTTCCAATTAACCAGATGATTAATGTGAGCAGAATTATTATTTCTGCCAGCATTCTGAGTTAATAGGAGTTTATTGTATCAAGATTTGTTCCCCAAATAGAGGATAAACTCCTTAAAGGTCAGCAGCGATTTGAGAGGTCAGGGTTAATTCACTTCAACACCTGAGCTGGGTCTCAAAGAAAAATATTTTCAAGTGCTAGAGGCATGGAGGTGATGTCTTCCAGGTGTGGGAACTGACCTGCAATAATGCATACAGGCAGAAGAGGGCAGGGCAAGACTGGAGACAGTTGGCTGGAAGGTAGCATATATAAAGGAGAAGAGTGTGAAATCTCGTTGAAAAGGAAGGTGGGAGCCAAGTCGTGAAAAGTCTTCAATGCCAGACTGAGTTGTCACTTTTTGTTGTTGTTGTTGTTGTTGCCAAGCATCAGAAGTAGAGGGTGCTATGGCAATGTTTGCACCAGTCATTGCCTTGTTAGCTAGGCAGTAGAACATGGACACAAAATAATTTAGAACATAGAATAATTAAAGGAAAAGAATTTTATTTAAGGGGGGCAAGGAGTTTGGGAGTCAGATAATGGAGAGCCTTGCCCAATAAGAAAAGCAATTTTATCCTTCATTTAATTTTAATAGACAATAGGGAGCTACAGAGGAGTGATATAATTAGAGTAATGCATTAGGGAGATTATCCAGAAAATGGTGTGAAGGATTGGCTTGAAAAAGGATAGATTAGAAGCAGAGTGCCTTTAAAAAAAAAAGCTTATCTTTTTTTTTAAGTACATTAGAAAACAGCCTAGAATTATATACAATGAGTGGCACACTGGATAAAGTGCCAGGGATGGAGTCAGGAAGACTCATCTGAGTTCCAGTCTAACCTTAGACACTTATTATCTGTGTGACCGTGAACAAGTCACTTAGCCCTGTTTAACCTGTTTCCTCGTCTGAAAAATGAGCCAGAGAAGGAAATGGCCAACCATTCTGATATCTTTCCAAAGAAAACCTCAAATGGGGTCACAAAGAATCAGATACAACTGAAAATGACTGAATGACAACAGCAAAATGCTGAAAGCTTTTTCTTTTTCTTTTTTTAAAATTTTTATTTAGTATTTTATTTTTCCCCAATTACATATAAAAAGTTTTAACATTCATTTTTAAAACTTTGAGTTCCAAATTCTCTCCCTTCCTCCCTCCCCTGACACCCCCCATTGAGAAGGCAAGCAGTTCGATATAGGTTATGTATGTGTAGTGATGCAGAACATTTCCGTAATCGTCATGTTGTGAAAGACTGTATTTCCCTCCATCCTATCTCACCCTCCATTTATTCTATTCTCTCTCTCCTTTCACCTTGTCGCTCCTCAAAAGTGTTTTGCTTCTGGCTCCTCCCATCTGCCCTCCCTTCTATCCCCCCCCCCCCCCTTTCTTTTATCCTCTTCCCCACCTACTTCCCTGCAAGGTAAGATAGATTTCTATACCCAACTGAATGTGTATGTTATTCCCTCTTTGAGCCAATTCTGTTGAGAATAAGATTCTCTCACACCCTCTCACTTCCCCTTTCTTCCCTTCCACTTTAAAAGCTTTTTCTTACCTCTTTTATGCAAGATAATTTACTCCATTCAACTCTCTCTTTCTCTTTCTCCCAGTACATTCCTTTCTTACCCCTTAATTTTATTTTTTAGATATCATCCCTTTGTATTCGACTCACACCTGTGCCCTCTGTCTATATATACTCCTTCTAACTACCCTAATAAAGAGAAAGGTCTTATGAGTTACAAATATCATCTTTCCATGTAGGAATATGAACAGTTTAACTTTAATATGTCCCTTATGATTTCTCTTTACTGTTTACCTTTTTATGCTTCTCTGGAGTCTTACATTTGAAAATCAGATTTTCTATTTAGCTCTGGTCTTTTCTCAAGAAAGCATGAAATTCCTCTATCTCATTGAATGTCCATTTTCCCCCCTCATGGAGTATACTCAGTTTTGCTGGGTAGGTGATTCTTGGTTGTAATTCTAACCCCTTTGCCCCACAGAATATTATGTTCCAAGCACTCTGATCCTTTAATGTAGAAGCTGCTAAATCTTGTGTAATCCTGATTGTGACTCCACAATACTTCACTTGTTTCTTTCTGGCTGCTTGCAGTATTTTCTTCTTGGCCTGGGAACTCTAGATTTGGCTATAATATTCCTGGTAGTTTTCATTTTGGTATCTCTTAGGAGCTGATCAGTGAATTCTTTCAATTTCTATTTTACCCTCTGGTTCTAGAATATCAGGGCAGTTTTCCTTGATAATTTCTTGAAAGATGATGTCTAGGCTCTTTTTTTGATCATGGCTTTCAGATAGTCCAATAATTTTTAAATTATCTCTCCTGGATCTATTTTCCAGGTCAATTGTTTTTCCAATGAGATATTTCACATTTCTTCTATTTTTTCATTCTTTTGGTTTTGTTTTATAATTTCTTAATTTCTCATAGAGTCATTAGCTTCCATTTGTTCCATTCTAATTTTTAAGGTATTATTTTCTTCCATGAGCTTTTGGACCTTCTTTTCCATTTGGCTGATTCTGCTTTTTAAGGCATTCTTCTCCTCATTGACTTTTTGGACCTCTTTTGCCATTTGGTCTAGTCTATTTTTAAGGTGTTATTTTCTTCAGTATTTTGGAGGGGTCTCCTTTAGCAAGGTGTTGACTCATTTTCCATGATTTTCTTGCATCACTGTCATTTCCCTTTCCAGTTTTTCCTCTACTCTCTTACTTCATTTTCATAATCCTTTTTTGAGCTCTTCCATGGCCTGAGACCAATTCATATTTTTCTTGGAGGCTTTAGATGTAGGAGCTTTGACTTTATTGTCTTCTTCTGCATGTGTGTTTTGATCTTCCTTGTCACCAAAGTGAGTTTCTATAGTCAAGAATTTTTTTTCCTGTTGTTTGCTCGTTTCCCCAGACTATTACTTGACTTGTAACTCTTTGTTAAAATAGGGCTCTGTTTCCAGGGTGGAGGGCACACTGTCCCAAGCTTCAGGAGGTTTGTACAGCTGTTTTCAGAGATACTTCTAGGGACCTGTAAGTTTTCAGTTCTCCCAAAGCGATATGATCTAAGGAGAGGTATTTATTCCTCTCCTGGCCTGGGCTGTGGTCTGTGAGTGATCACAAGCACTCTTTTCTGCCCTGGAACTGTGAGAAGGGTCCCCTCTCCACTGCTGTCTTAAGCTCTGCTATGCTAGTGCTTCTCCTCACCCCAGGACTGCCACCTAGGACTCCACCCAGATCCAAGTACAAGCTGTGCTGGCCGCGCCGTGCACTCTCCTCCTATAAGGAGCAGGCTGCCAGAGTCATACTTACCAGTCTTCGGGTACTACCCGGATAAACATACAGAGACGAGCCGACCAGGAGGTGCCAACACCCGAGCTTTATTCAGAGGCCATCACAGCAAGGCCAAGCAGGAAGGCCAGAGCAACAGAGCAGAAGCAAAGAGAGCGCGTGCTCCGACCAGGACCGTTCCTTAAGTACCTACTTAGCCCCTCCTCCTCAGCCCACCTACTAGTCAATGATTGTAGGGTCAGATACCGGAAGGGGATGTCTGAGTTTAGCGCACCAAGGGAGAGGAAGTGACGCAGGAGGCTAGGACCAGATACAGGAAGGAGGCATCTGGGATTAGTGCATAGACAAAGAGAGAATACATGACCCAGGAAGTCAGGCCCAGATACCGGGAGGAGGCGTCTGGGGTCAGTGCTACACAAAGGGAAGGTACGTGACCCAGGAAGTCAGGAAGGACACAGGAAGGAGGCATCTGGGGTTGACGTTGCACTTAGGGAGGGGACTAAGCAAAGGGAACTCGTCCTCTGCCGTCTCGCTCCCACGTGGCACAGCCCCCTGCCTCAGGAGCACAGGCTCCGGCTACTTCCTTGTATCCTGTTCCTTCCCCAGCTTGTCGCAGCTCACATAGCACTGCCCGCTGCCTCAGGAGCGTGAGCTCCGGTTACTTCTCCGTATCCAGCCCCCACAACTCCGCCTAGCACAGCCCCTGCCTCGGGAGCGTGAGCTCCGGTTACTTCCTAATACCCAGTTCCTACCCCATCTTGCCACAACCCCCATTTGGCAGTAGCCAACATCAGACAGTCCCTCACACAGGCAAAGCAACAGAATCCTGCCTCAGTGATAGCAAAGAGACTCCTGTAATCTCCTTCTGACCAGTTGTTTGATTCCCTTCCTGTCTTTGAACTTAGAGTTCCAGAAGTTGCTGCTGCCAATTCAGTCACTCCCAAGGCCTACTTCTGGTTTGCTGGGGATGGGGCTGTGCTGGTGTGGCCTGTGTTCCTCTCTCACCTAGGTCCAACAGACCTTTCCTATAGACCTTCTAAGTTGTCTTTGGAATTCATGGGCTGAGAAGTCTGGAAACTACCACTGCTGCCAGTGATTCAGTCCCCTGAGGCCTGCTCCAGATTTGCTGGGGCCTGGTCTGTGCCATGGCCTCCACTGGTCTGCACTGCTCTCTCACCCTGGTGCAACAGACCTTTCCTATCGACCTTCCAGGTTGTCTTGGGCTGGAAATTTGTTTCACTCTATCTTTTTGTGGGTTCTGCTGCTCTAGAATTTGTTTAGAATCAATTTTTATAAGTATTTGGAGGGGTTTGGGAGGAGAACTCAGGTAAGTCCCTGGGCCTTTACTATACCATCTTGGCTCTGCCCCTGTATCTGAAAGAGTTTTTCAAAGTTATCTAGTCCAAATGCCAGTGTCTGAGTTAGGAAAATCTAGAGTTAAATCAGATCAAATTTCCTTATCTGTAAAATGGTGATAATAATGGCACGTACCATCCAGAATTGTTGTGAGTATCAAATGAGATAATATTTGTAAAGTATTTTGTAAACCTTAAGGCACTATATAAATGTTTTTAGATGTTTTCTAAGATCCCATCCTTACCTAATATTCTATGATATTGGTAATTCCCAATTAACTAGATGGTTAATGTATCAGAACAATTATTTCTCCTATGAGACGTACTGGATGTATGACACTGAGCTAGGTACAAAACTTCTTGGTGCCTCCAGGAAATTCTCCAGGATTCTAAGTTTTAGAGAAGGTGCAGATCTGCTTTAGCAGTTTCCTATCCCAATGAAATCACAAACCTAGTCCTGTCCCTGGTCTAAATTCAACATTTTGCCTATGAGGAAACCAAGTTTCATGGAGGGCAAGTGACTGACTCAAGGTCATACACTCAGTATCAGAGCTAGTCTTAGAATAAAAATCTCCAGTTCATTGTTCTTTCTGCAATATCACTGTCTACTTGTTACTGTCTCTGGATGAAGGGTTCATGTCTTCCATAGGTTTGGTTAGAGCAACTGAAGAAGACTCTTGCAGATATAAGCACCTTGTAAGTGCCAGTCCACTGTACTCTTACTTTTCCTCCAAGTCATTGTGCAAACAAACTAAGGTAGAAAAATAACTGAACCCAGATTCTGAACCAAGCCCTTAGTATATTGATGGAATTGGAGTGCCTGATTAGTTTTATCCTGTGAGAACAGTCTGTTTCCTATGCTGTTGAGTGTGCTAAGTGCACCAATTTATTATATATCAAGCCCACAGGGTATTTTTGTAGACTATGAAAGAAATTCATAAAGACAAGAGAAGTCTTTTGGATTTTAGCTTAATGATTTTCCAGTGCCATTTATGAAATAAGGAAAATTAGAGTTCTGGGTGAGACTTCTTGAACTGATATGAATATCAATAAAATTGCATTTTTGTTGTTTTTAAGTGGAATGCCTGTGGTTGGTTTATAATGCTAAATACTCTTGGAATATTAATGATAATGAACATTGGATCTTGTATTCTGTTAACTTTTCAGTACATTTTATGACTGTAAAGTATAATATGCTATGGAATATAATTTGTGAAAGTCTACCTCTTCTTTTCTCATGCCTTCATCAATGATGTCTTCAATATATGTGTAGAGTATTATATTAAATATTTTGTAGAGATGCAAAAGTAGGCATGTGGGTTACTAATTAATATTTCAGTTGCCTTTTTTGTTGTCAGTAAGGCCCAAGATTTTTTTAAGATTTTGGTATCTTCCTCTTTTTTTTGACGTGTTTGAGAATTGTCCCCTCAACATACTAAAGATCATGTTGCCGCCATCATCAATAACTCTGCCTACATTTGGTCAAGTCACTTGCCCTTCTTATGTTTTTGTTTTTGTTTTTTATTAGTGCCATTTCTATGTTCTTATTGTGAACTGTGAGATTATAGTCCAGATGTGATGGGTTCATCATCACTGATAGAGGGAAAAAAAAGAGTTTCTGGACAAATCTTTTGCATTTCTTTTCATTTGTTCATTGTCCTCCGAATTTCATCCTGAAATGTCCTCACAATGACCTGGCTTGACTGTTATCTTGCTAGGTTTTCTGTAAACTTATTTTCCCCTTCATTGAATCATATCTATTTTCCTCCACAAGATTTTACAATCAAATTTGTATTATGTCAGCATTTCCATGTCTTTCTGCTTGGCAAAAAGGTCAATTCTTTCTGCCAAATTCTGACAAAAATTCTTTTTGTCCTCTTTTGGTTTCCTCCTTGTGTTGATTGATTTGCACAAATTAAACATTCTTAGGAATAGTGATAGTCTGTTTTGAAGTCTGTTCTTTTATCCATTTCCAATTTTCAACCTCAACAACTTGTTTAAATAGATCAGATTGGAATTGCCTCAGTTGTGTACCATGTTGTCTCATTTCTATTCATCTAATTTGTTATGGGTTTTGATCTTTGCTCACTCTCTCTCGCTTTCTCTCTCTTTACACACAGACACACACACACACACAGATGTATATGTGTGTGTGCGTGTATAATGTTGTTTAACAAAGTAGTAACAAAACTGTTCTATTCCCTTCTGCACTTCTTTTTTATTCTGTGCTTTTTAAAAATGTTTTAATGATGTTCTTTCTTTTCTTTTCTGTCACTACCCACTAATCAGTAAAGTGTTGGTAAATGTTTAACAATTAATTAAAAAAAACAACCCAAACCTGTACCTGCAAAACACTTAATTTTTTTTCATGTTTTCGTTGGTATTTTCTGTTTCTTATTTACTGTAGTTATACCAAGTGTACCTTCTCTCCCTCTCCCAGAGAGTCATCCCTTATGACAAATAGTATTTTTAGAGAGGGGAAAAAAATCAGCAAAACTGATTGACACATTGAAAAAAATCCAAAAACATGTATAATGTTTAACACTGGTAGACCTCCTACCTCTATGTAGATGTCTTCCCATATTTCTTCATTTGAGTCTCACTTGATTTTTTAAGATTTTAGTTACATTTACTTTTGATTTTTTTTTTTTGGTGTATAGTTGTTCTTTCTATTTACATTGTTGTAGTCACCGTATCTTTTTTTCTTGGCTCTGCTTATTTCACTCTATCAGTTCATATAGATCATTCCATGTTTCTCTATATTCATTAAACGCATCATTTCTTACAGCACAGTAGGATTCCAGAATTGATGGGCATATCTACTTTGTTTCCAATTCTTAACTATCACAAAAAGTACAGCCATAAATGTTTTGGAGAATATGGGGATTTTCCTCTTATTAATGGCTTCCTTATGGTATATGGAGTCTCTGGTTCAAGGGATGTGGACATTTTAGTCACTTTATTTGTATAATTCCATATTGCTTTCCAAAATGGTAGTATGATGTCACAGCTCCACCACAATATATTACTGTGCCTATCCTTTTACAATCCCTCCAACATTGACTGTCGTTGTTATGATTTTTGCCAATTTGCAGGTTGTGAGGTGAAAACTCAGGGTTGTTTGAGTTTCATTTTTCTATTCATAACTTGGACCATTTTTGTGTAGTTGTGAATACTTTGAAATTCTTCAGAGAACTGTTCGTATTCTTTGACTGTTTATCTATTGGGGAATGGCTATTAGTTACACATACACACATATGTACATATACGTGGTGTGTGTATATTATTTATATATCTTGGATACCAATCCCTCATCAGAGAAATTTAATGCAAAGATTTTTTTTCAATT
This sequence comes from Vombatus ursinus, assembly GCF_900497805.2. NCBI lineage: Eukaryota > Metazoa > Chordata > Mammalia > Diprotodontia > Vombatidae > Vombatus > Vombatus ursinus. Next base: position 5,371,368 of record NW_020954723.1, on the reverse strand, counting down.
TGACCACTTCCCCCCTTATCTTAGGTGCATTAATTTTTTTTTCTGTGCAGAAACTTTTCAGTTTCAAGTTATTAAAGTTATCTCTCTTTTCGTAATTTCCTCTATCTTTTGTCTGGTTAAGAACATATCTCCTGCTTATAGCTGGGTGAAGTATTTGATGTTTTTCTTCTAATTTTTTAATAATATAATCTTTAGAGGCAGCTAGGTGGCACAGTGGATAGAGCACTGGCCCTGAAGTCAGGAGGACCTGAGTTCAAATCCAGCCTCAGACCAAACACTTGACACTTACTAGCTGTGTGACCCTGGGCAAGTCACTTAACCCCAATTGCCTATGTATATACATATACATATATATATACATATATATAATATGTATGTATATACATATATGTATGTATGTATGTATGTGTGTATATATATATAATCTTTAACATTAAGATTGTATATACACTTAGAATGTATTGTAGAATTTGGTGTAAAGTATTTGTCTAAGCTGAATATCTGTGAGACTGCTTTCTATTTTACCCAGAAGTGTATCAAATACAGTTTTTTCCTAAGTAATTTATATATATATGTAATTATATTTAACACTTCATCAAACACTAGATTATTGGGTTCTGTTATTTCTGAATCTCCTTTGCCTAATTTGTTCCATTGATCTATCTCTCTATTCTTTAACCAGTACCAAATGGTTTTGATGACTGTTGCTTTATAATATAGTTTGAGGTCTGAAAGTGCTGTTCTCTTTGTTCTTATTTCTTTTTATTATTTCCCCTGATATTCTAGATCTTTTGTTTTTCCAAATGAATTTTGTTATTATTTTATCAAAATCTATAAAATATCTCCTTGATATAGCATTGAAGGTATAAATTAATTGTCATTTTTATTATATTGGCATGACCTGGCCTTGAGCACTAAATATTCTTCCATTGATCTTTGTTATTCTTTATTTCTTTAAGGATCATTTCATAATTGAATCTATACAAATCTTTGTATGCTTTGGGACATTGATCCCCAGATATTTTATGCATTCTGTAAATGCTAAGCATATAACCAAAGGCAAAATAGTTCCTGCCCTCAAGGAGCTTACATTATGATGAGAGGAACAACACATAAATAACTAGGTGGTGGTGGTGTTTGTCCTTAGTTCAAAGAGGACCAATGATATCAAGGTGATGTCTTGACTTGCGCAATTAAGTGAGGCAGAGCTGGGCAACGTCTTCAGCCTCACTCTGTCCTTCAGACTAGGTAGGGAAGAGGGAAAGCCTTTCAGACATGAGAATTAGCCAGTGAAAAGGAAGGTAGGCTGGGATATGGGAGGGTTCTGTGTGAGCAGCCATAAGCAGTCCAGTGTGTAGCTGGATCAGAGTGCGTGGAAGGAAGTAAAATGTTGAAAGGAATGGAAATGTAGGAAGGGGCCAGGTTATGAAGAGGTTTAAAAGTCAAGCAGGGGTCTTTATGTTTCATTCTAGAGGTAATAGGGAGCCACGTCAGTATATTTAGCAAGGGGAGTATATTGGATAAATCTACACATTAGGAAAATCACTTTGGCAGCTGAGTGTGTGATGGACGGGAATAGAGGGAGACTTGAGGCAAGGAGGCCAGTAGAAGGTTACTTCAATAGTCCAGATGAGAAATAATGAAGGCCTGAACTAGGGTGAGGGGATGAAGCCAAAAAGGAGAGCAACTCTTGCCCCTTCACATACCATAACCTATTCATCTCAGGGTTGGAACAGGGCAAGAGGAACGTATTCCCAGTTATTGTCCATGACCCACAGGGCACATTCTGCTTCACTTAGGCACATCTGCTCAGAGCTCCCATCATCCTACATTTCCCCTGCTGTCACCCAGCCATCTTTCTTGACTTTCTGATATCTGGAAGCCTTCTCCCACATTTATTCCATCATTCCTAAAGCCCCTGAAATCCCACCCTTTTCAGGAAGTTTTCGCAGTTGATCAGGATGAATGAGCTGCTTTCCCAGCCCTGTTATGTCTATACCTGGAATTCGTTAGACTGCCTTCAGCCCTCTGCTGCCTACCCAAATGATGCCCCTATCCTTACCTCACATTCTTGTTAGCCACAACCTGTTTATAGTGACTTTTTAGTAATGTATTTATTGAGAAGCAATGTGTAGTAATAGAAAATTGGCCCCAGAGTCAAGAAACACATGAGTAGAAAACATGTGTCAAAAGGAATTCTTGTGTTTTTTGGTTGCTAGATGTCTTTTTCTCCATTTGTAATATCCTCACAAGGTTTCATTTAGGTATAGTTCTCTGCTTGACCCTGAGGGTCAGTGCCTTGTAAAATTCAGAGCTAGCAATTTTCTCAGTGACTCCTACAAGGGTGTCCTCATGGCTATCTTTCTGCCTCCTTTGACAACCTCTTTTGCAGCCTTCAGCCTCTACTGTTCCAGTGGCTACTGCTACTGCTACCGTTCAGGTCCAGCTGCTAATGGGACCTTTGGATCATCTGGACTCAGAAAGTTGCCTATATACTACCATCCTAGAATACTTTTTTGTTTGAGATCAGGAAAGAATAGAGAGTAATCACAAAGAGACAAGAGTGGTCGTATACTCAGCTACCAAGGCCAAGTGGGAGATAAGAAAGCTAAATCTTCCCCTCCTGACTCTTGAGACCATATTTGTTCTGTTTCATCAAGCTACAGAGAAAAAGAGCTTGACTTGACTGTAAGTAGTCCCTATTGTATCCCTACTCAGTTCTAGCTCTGCAACCTCTGAGATAATAATTCTTTCAATTCCACAACCAATTAGAATATATTTCCTTATTACATAGTGCAAACCCCTCCATCATACATGGCCAGAAATTGGCTTCCCCAGAGTTCCACCTGGTAGACTAAAACCAAGGATGAAATATCTGTTCATGCTCCATATACACACCAGGAAGAACAAATCTAAGCATGCTCCCTGTGTAATATTTGCCAAGCATGCACTAGACTTTTTTTTTTTTTAGCAGTGAAGATATATGATCATAACTTTGATTTAGGAATATCATTTTGACAGATGTGTGAGGCATAGTTTGAGGAGGAATGGGGCAGAGATATCAATTAGGAAGATGTAATAATCCAGGCAAGAAATAACAAAATACTCTGTTAAGGTGGTGTCCATATTAATGAAGAAATATAGAATAAAACTTGACTGTTAATTGGATATGGAGGATTGGTGAGGTAAAAGGAAAGTTTGAGAATGATTCAGAGACAAAGATTTTAATCCTGGGTGACTTGGAGGATCTACAGAAACAGAGAAGTTACACAGAAGTTAGGCTTTGGGGGAGAAGATAACAAATCAAGTTCTGAACATTGTTGAGCTTGAGATACCCACCACTTTTTCAAAAGACAGGGCTGTGGAAAGACTATTATTTTTCCTGAAACATTTTTTTAAATTGCGAATTTAGCAATCATCAACAAACACAAACATTTCAACATACAAGGAACAAGGAAGAAGATGATATAAGAAATTATGAACTTAGGTATAGTTTTTAAAAGAAATTTTATATATGCATACATACATATATGTGTTTTTTATAAAGTTTGTGTTCCTTCTTTTCTTCTATTAACTTAAAACTGTTTTATTAATACTCTTTCTTTTAATCTCTATTACTCCCCATTAACCTATCTTCCTCTCAAAAAACCCAGGTAAAAATCCCTTCTTGTAACAAATATGCAAGCAAGCAAGGCAAATCAATACATTGGCCTTGTCTGAGAATGCACGTCTGTTTAACTACCTCTGGTGTATCACCTCTCTTCCAAGCAGTGAGATGTGTGTTTTGTCATCAGTCTTTTGAAATCATAACTGGCCACTGCTTTGGTTAAAGTTTTAAGATTGTTTAGAGCTCCTTCCCTCTCTCATTATTATTATGGCCATAAGGTAAATTTTTCTCCATTTATGCTCATTTTACTCTGCATCAGCTCTTACCATATTTCACCAAATTTATTGTATTCAGTATTTCATAAGCCACAGTAAAATTCCATTTCAGTTATAGATCACTGTTTGTTTAGTCATTCCCCAATTAATGGGCAGGTATTTGGATTCTAGTTCCTTGTGGAGTTTTTTGCTTGTTTGTTTAGTTTTATTGATGTGTTTTGTTTTTACATTTCAAATACTTGACAATTATTCCCACTATATGAGAGCAAAACATTCGAATAAAATTAATAGTACAGTGACCTTGTCTGAGAGTGCATGCTATATTTCACATCTATAGCATCTCCCCATTTATGTACCATTCCTCAATTAATAGACATTCCCTTAGTTTCCACTTCTTTGCCACCAGAAAAAAAGCTACTATAAATATTTTTGTACATGTAGGACATTCCCCTCTTTCTTTGATCTCTTTTGATGACAAACCTGCCAGTGGATATCTAGGTTGAAAGGAATACACTATTTATTAATTTTTCATGTGTATTTCCAAATAGCTTTCCACAGTGGTTGTGTACCCGTTCAGAAGTTCACCAACAGTCTGTTTTCCCATAGCCCCTCTCGCGTTTGTCATTTTCTTCTTTTGTCATCTTTGCCGCTCTGGTGAGTCTGAGATAGAATCTCAGAATGGTTCTAATTTGCATTTTTCAAATAAGTTGTAATTTGGAATATTTTTATATGGCTATAGATAGCCTAGGTTTCCTCCCTTGAGAACTGTCTGTTCATAGCCCTAAACCATTTCTCCATTGCGGAATGGCTCTTTTTTTTTTTCTAAGTGTGCATTAGTTCCTTATATATTTTGGAAATGAGATCTTTTTCAGAGAAACTTGCTGCAAAGGGTTTTTTTTGGACAGTTGTTTCCCTTTCAATTATAGTTTTATTAGATTTTTTTGTACAAAAACTTTTCAATTTAATGTAATCAAAATGATCTATTTTCTCTTCTATAGTCCTCTCTTTTCCTTGTTTGGTCACAAAATTTTCTCTTAGCCATAAATTTTATAGATAATTTTATTTCATGTTTCTCTAATTTATTTATGAAATGACTTTTTCTATGTAGGTCACACATTCTTTTGGAGCTTATCTATGTATAAGGAAGGAATGAAGTGTTGGGGTAAATCTAATTTATTCCATGCTGCTATCTATTTTTCTAGTTTCTAGTTCTTTGCTAAAGCAAAAATTGCTGCTAAAAACATTTTTGTCTATAGGGCCCTTTCCTTCTGTCTTTTTCCTCCATGGGTCATATGCCTATTAGTAGTAGCTTACCTAGGTGAAAGGGCATCCTTCCAGTTGGAAATGTCCAACAGACAGTTGGTAGTGTGAGATTGGAACTCAGGAGAAAGCCTGGGAGTACGATACTGATATATGGTAGTTGAATCAGTGGAAGTCAATACCACCTAAAGCTAAAGTTCTTTATGTTTTTTTTTTGTATCATGGACCCTTTGGCAGTCTGATGAAGCCTACGGGCCCCCTTTCAGAGTAATATTTGTTGCCTATCATTATAATTGAAAGAAATACTAAATTTCAATTAGAAGGTAGTGAAAATAAAGATGTAATACTATATCCCATCCAAATTCATGGAGATCTTGAAATCTAACCACAGTATCCTTGAAGATCTATGGAACCTGGATTAAGCCCTTGGGGGAGAAAAGGAGAAGGCCTAAGACTAAGCTTTGGGGAGGGAGCATCCATGGAAAGGACATGGGTGATGATCCAGTAACAGAGATTGAGTAGCAGCCCTCATCTAGGTAGAAGAACCATGAGGGAATAACATCATAAAACTCAAACCAGGGTCCCTAGAAAATGCATTTATTTACCTGAGGCACAGTTGTGAAGGGTCTGGGAAGCCTTCCCTTGACCCTCAAATGAGGGGACAATTTTGGCAGGTGTTCTGGAGGATGGGTGCTCTACTTGCCTCTTCTTCAGCCCTAGCTCCATCAATCTTTTCTTGAGTTTGGACAGACAAGAGTCAAGTGTTCCTCACTTGCTGCCCGTGCCCTGCTTGGGGCACATTCTAATCCCTCAGGCATGTCTTCTCTAACCTTGTATCATCCTTTTTTTCTCCCTCCTGTCATCTATCTTCTTCCTTTGGTCTTCAGGTACCTGAAACCCTGTTTCTACTTGGCCTCTGTCATCCCTGCTACTCCTGAAATACCATCCTTTCCAATAAATTATTTCAATTGGATCAGGAAGAATAAACTGCTTTCTCAGCCATAACGTATCTAAAATCAGCATTTCTTAAACTGCCCTCAGTTCACTGTTTCTACCACAATGATGCCTACATTCTTATCTCACATTCCAGTTAGCTACAACATGTATACATATATACATACGTATGTGTGTATATATGTATATATGTGTATGTAGGGAGTGTGTGTATGTCTATGCATGTATATGTGTAGATATTTTTTAATTGTTTTGTTACGTATTTATTGAGAAACAATGTGCATTAGGCAATAGAGAGGTGGCCTCAGGGTCAGGAAGAACTGGGTTGAAGGTCTTTCCCCTACCATAAACTGATTGTGTGACTTTCCAGCAAGCCATTTAACTCTTTGGTGCCCCACACAGTCATCTAAGTATTTAAATTGCAGAATAGTTGTATTGTTCGGAGGAGTTTTCTCACTGGGAGAAAATGAAACCACATGAAATCACATACATTGACCTTTATTTCTTCATCTTAGTGTTATTTGTCTCATATTGTAAGTTTTGACAGGGAGGGCCTGGGTGTATTTAATTCTCTTTGCCAGACACCCAAATATGGCTTACTGTTGAAATGAAGGCATGGTGATGGTGGGAGTGGTTATGAGGAAGATCTTTCCATATTCCCTTTCCCATCTTCATTGATAGAATTATGGAGCTGAATCTCTAAGGCCCTGTCAGCCTCTGACTTTCTTATTACTTGTCCCAGGCCACAATGAAGCTCTCAGGTAACCACATGACGGGAATAACTTGTCTTTCTCTAGAAAAGGAACTTCAACAGTTTTCCAGGCCTGATAAGTGCCATCTCCAATGGTCTGGGTTTCTCCAACTTCTTTCTCCTGGATCCCACTTATCCAATTGTCCCAAATTTATTTCTAGACCCATTGAAAGAATCGTCTTGAATCTTCTAAAATCTCAGCTCTACCAATTAAACAGCTGCTATGCACCAGGCACTGTGCTAAACACTGGGGATCCAATGAGAGGCCAAAGACAGTCCCTACCCTCAAGGAGCTTACAATCTAATGGGAGAGACAACATGCATATAAATATATGTAAAGTAAACTAATACAGGATAAATAGGAAATAATTAAAAGAGGGAAAGCCCTGGAATTAAGAGGGATTGGAGAAGGCTGCCTGTAGAGGATGGGATTTTAGTTGGTACTTAAAAGATAGCTTAGAAGGAGAGGAAAGAGATCATTGTATCAGAGGAAAGAGCATAGCCTGAAAAAACAGAATCCTCAAGGCTGCCAGTTCTAGTGATTAATTTACTTCCAAAGTTCTACTGCTCTTTCTCCTCAGGTCTACCACCCCTCCCATGAAATCTACCAGTGGTTCTTCACTGCTTACCATATGAAATTCCAATTTCTCAGCTTTCCCATCAATGTACCACCACCAACTAACTACCTCCCAGTGTTGCCTCATCTCAAAATTCTCCTTTCTCATTCCATTCCACCATATCAGCCTCTGTACAATAGCCAAATTGATTCATTGTTTTCAGTGAAAACAACCCAACAGAGATTATTCTCTGTCTGTACCTTCTCTTCTGCACCAAGCCTCCTTTCTTCTATCTTTCTAAAGTTCATTATTAATGAATCTGCTAGTATTTATTGATTCTCCTCCCCACCCCCCCAGGTAGGGTCCACACTCTTCTGAGCCCTGCAATGAATGCAGGGAAAGTGAAAGATGTGGTCACTCACATTCAGGAAACAATCAGAAGACTCTATTGCTAGATTATGTGATGCTGACTTTAAAAATGAAAAAGGACCTTAGAAAAGGGAGAGTTCACTGTGACTGTTTGTATTCCGAGATCAGTTGGGATTTAAAATAGGTCCTGAAAAATAGGGAGACTTTTTAGAAAAATTAAAGAATGGAATGAAGGCATTCCAGGTGAGAGAAACAACATAGACAAAGGCCCAGAGCAAGAGTGACTATGTTGTGAATGTGGTACCTTGAAAATACCTTTTTGACTACTGAGTGTAGAGTTTAAGAATTAGTCATCAGGAATAAGATTTGATGAATGGAGAAAAAAAGCAGTTGGATAGGGAGAGTTGAGTCATATTATAGAAAGCCTTGAAGGCCAAGCAGAGGAGTTGGAATTTAAGATGATAAAAAGTTCTTTGTAAGTTCTTGAACAAGACTGATGAAAGTCATGTTTTAATGCCATGATTTTGGTAATGATGTGTAGGATTAATTTGGAAGAAAGAGAGAATGAAGCTTTCGTGGAAGGCAATTACAGTTATGTCTTCCACATCACAACTTTCCCCATCGCAGTTTTATTTTGATCTTCTTTGTCACCAAAGAAAGATTCTATGGTCTGATTTTTTTTTTCTGCGCATTTTGCTCATGATCCTAGCCAATTACTTGAGTTATAAACTCTTTGTTAAGGTAAGGTTCTGCTTCCAGTGTGGAGAATGTACTGTCCCAAGCTTTGGGGGTTTGGGGTAGCTGTTTTCAGAGATACTTCTAGGGACCTGTAAATTTTCCATTCTTCCAAGATGGTACTATCATGGGCGAGGTGTTTATTCCTTTCCTGGCCTGTACTCTGATCTATGAGTGACTACAAGCATTCTTTTCTGCCTTGGAACTCTGAGGAGGATTCTCTTTCCACCACTACTACAAACTCCACCATGCCAGCACTCCTCCTAGCCCCAGGAATGCCACCCAGAATTGTGACCCAGATCCAAGCACAGGCAAAGCAAGAGAATTCTGCCTCAGCACCAGCAAAGAGATCCCCCTCTAATCAGCCATATGATTCCCCCTTAATCTGTGGGCCGATAGCTGTGGAAGCAGCCGCCTCCCCAGGGCTGCACCAGGACTGGAGCTGGAACTGAGCTTCTCTCTCACTGCCGTCACATACTTTTCCTACTGACCTTCTAAGTTGTCTTTGGCATTTGTGGGTTGAGAAGTCTGGAAATTGCCATAGCTGCCCGCAGTTCGGTCCTCTGAGGCCTGCTCCAGCTTCGCTGAGGCATGTTTTGCCTGCATGTTCCTCTCCCTGCCCGCTGTGATAGATCTTTCCAACTAACCATCCAGGTTGTCTTGGGCTAGAAATTTGTTTCACTCTGTCTTTTTGTGGGTTCTGCTGCTCTAGAATTTGTTTAGAGCCATTTTTATAGGTATTTGGAGGGGTTTGGGGGAGAGCTCAAGCAAGTCACTGCTTTTACTCTGCCATATTGGCTCCACCCCCTCTTTACCCCCATCACAGTTTTGATATATCACAGGTTGGCATAAGAAATTAAATGGGAATCTTTTGGGAGTTTTGTGTAAGCTCAGATGACATGCAAAGGACAGCAGATGACACAGAAAAAGTTTAGAAACTCAGAAATTCATAAGATATATGTATAGTATTGTATAATGTCAACATTTCATCTTTTAATATCATAATAATTCAAACTTCTTCTCTGGTACAGAGGGAGGGCCAAAAAATTTTATGTGGGTTTTCCAGATTGCAGGGGGGCTGTGCTTCTAATCCCCAAGATGTAGAAGGGATAACTGTATAATACTATAAGTATGTAGACCTAGAATAAAACCATAGACCCTTAAGGTTAGAAGGACTTAAGAGATGATGTGGTCCAATTAGTACTTTGATAGCAATCTTTTCTCTACCATCACTGACATGTTATCCTATAGCTTCTATTGTAGTAATGAAAGACTCCCTATATCCTTAGGCAACCAATTGCGTTTTTTGAACATCTCTAATTATTAAGATGGGGCAGTTAGATGGTGCAGTGGATAGAGTGTCGAGCTTGAAGTCAAGAAGACTCAACTTCATGAGTTCAAAACTAGTCTCATACACTTGTTGTGCTATCCTGAGCAAGTCACTTAACCTTGTTTGCCTCCCTTCCTAATTTATAAAATGAGCCAGAGAAGGAAATGGCAAACCACGTCAGAATTTTTGCCAAGAAAACCCCAAATGAGGTTCCAGACAGTAAGACATGACTGAAAAATGACTCAACAACAATTTTTAGGATGATTTTTCCTTGTATTGAGCCAGAATTCTGCCTCTCTGTAACTTTCAGATATTCATTGCTCCTAGATCTTGAATGGTTAGTACAGAGAAGAAGCTGTGTACCCAAGATATTAATTTGAAAGAAAAATAACAGAACATGATAACCCATTGTGTATAGAGGATGAAAGAGACTGTTGATAATAAACTAATGGAATCCATTTAATCCAAATGGTTAACTGATTCTTTTATTTTTATCTAAACTAGTGATTTCATTAGCATAGGGAATCCCCAAAGTGGAAACACCCTTTTTCCATGCAAATCAGCAACTCTTTTGCAAATTATACTCTTACAGATTTCCCTAAGGGCACTGAGACATTCTGGGACTTTCCCAGACTGACACAGCCAGTTGGTCAGAGGCCGAAGCTGAACTTCTGTCTTTCTGACTTTGAGGCTTGTACTCTATTCTCTAATCATATGATAGCACATGTTTTTCTTGTATCTTAACCAGTGTGCAATAGGAGCCTTCCAGGAAAGAGTCCTCTGTCTGTGGCATTGACCCACTCCCACAAGTTCAACTGCAAACAGGGACAAAACTTGGGAACTTTTCTGGGACATTCCCTTGACCTGCCTTGACTTTCTACAATGACCAGACACACAAATTCCTAGAAGAGGAGATCTGCCAATCCTAAGAGTAAAGGTGGAATCATCACTCAATGGGAAGCGACACCCAAATCATAAAATTCTTTTGACTTCCTGTTCCCCTTCAGATTAAATATAAATGCTTTCATTTGGTGTTTAAAGCTCTTCACTACCTGGCTTATTCCTTCCTTTCCAGCCTTATTGCAAATTACTGTCTTCCATGTACTTTATGGTCCAATCATATTGGCATTTTTGCTATTCCTATGACATTGTTTGTGATGTCATTGGTCCTTTTTGAAAACAAAGAATGAACAACAACAAAAACAGCACACATCCCTTCTCCTGTCTCTTTCACTTTGTATTGGCTGTCCTTCATGCCTGGAATGTCCTCCCTCCTCATCAGTACATCTGGGAATCCCTGGTTTCTTTCAAAATGACTCCCAGGCATCACCTTCTACATGATGCTCTTCCTAGTCCCCTTGTTGCATTCTAGGGGTACTAGGAATTCCAAAAATGCAAGGGTACAGGGCAGGAGTATGCTTCAAAAGAATTCGACCACTCAAGCCTTCTTTCAGTCTAAGTAGGGAGTTTATCATGACATGGTTGGGTGGGCGAGATTACTAGTGAGTCTGTGCATTTGATAAGGACAAGACTGATACTTTTATAGAGAAAAAGACTGTGGGAAGATCTGGATGGGATCTAAGACTGGCAAGTAGCCTGGGGTGATCTGGAGATAACAGAGAATAAAGGGCTGAGCTGGGGGAGGGGGGTTGGCTACATGTACAATATCAAAGAAAAATGTAATTTGGTCTCAAGCCCAAAAAGAATTCCTGGAAAAGCTTAAAAAGGATTTTAAAAGCAAATTAGATAAGTAGAAGAAAAATTGGGAAAAGAAATGAGAGTAATGCAAGAGAATCATGAAAAAAAGAGACAATAGCATGGGAAAAGATATACAAAAATTTACAGAGGGAAATAACCCCCTGAAAAATGGAATTGGCCAAATAGAGAAGGAAGTACAAAAGCTCACTGAAGAAAATAATTCCTTAAAAATTAGAATTGAACAAGTGGAAAGTAATGACTTTCTGAAAAACCAAGCTATATGATAAAACAAAATCAAAAAAAAGTTTAAAAAAATGGAAGAAAGTGTAAAATCTCTCATTAGAACAACAACTGACCTAGAAAATAGATTCTGGAGGTATAATATTAGAATTATTGGATTACCATGATAAAAAAAGGGTTGGACAACATCTGTCAAGAAATTATCAAGAGAACTGCCATGATATTTTAGAACCAGAGGGCAAAACAGAAATTGAAAGAATCCACCAATCACCACCTGAAAGAGATCTCAAAATGAAAACTCCCAGGAACATCATAGCCAAATTCCAGCACTCATAGATCAAGGAAAAAGTATGGCACACAACCAAAAAGAAACAATTCAACTATCATAGAGCTCCAGTCAGGATTACACTGGATTTGGCACATTAAAGAACTGGAGGACTTAGAATATGACATACTGGAAGGCAAAGGAGTTAGGATTACCAAGAATCGCCTACCCAGCAAAACTGAATATAATCTTTTGGGGGGAGAATGAACATCTAACAAAATGGGTGACTTTCAAGCATTTCTAATTAAAAGACCAGAACTGAATAAAAAAAAAATTTGACCTTCAAATCCGAGACTCAAGAGAAACATAAAAGGTGAAAGAGAAAAAAAAAGAGAAAACATAAGAGATTCAATAAAGTTAAAATTTTTATATTTCTGTATGGCAAGATAATATTTGTAACTCTTAAAAACTTTATTACAATAAGAGCAGTTAGAAGGAGTATATGTAGACAGAGGGTGTGAATATAAGGTGACTTTGAAGGGATGACACCCAAAAAAACAAACTCGAGGGATGAGAAATAAAATTTAACTGGAAGGAGGGGGGTGGTTGTTGAATGGAGTGAATTATCCTACATAAAATATGTATGAAAGAGCTATTATAATGGAGGAGAAGATGGAGGGAGGGGCAGGAAAGCTTAAATCTCACTCTCACCAAATTGGCTCAAAGAGGGAATATCATGCACACTCAGTCGGATATAGAAATCTATCTTATCCTATAAAGAAGTGAAAAGGGATGGGGATAATAAAAGGGGGAGTGGGGACTGATAAAAGGAGTGTATATTGCAGAAGGAGGTAATCAGAAATAAAACACTTGTGAGGAGGGAAAAGGCAGGGATTAGAGGAAGGATAAACATGTGAAAAATAGAAATGCACAGTTAGCTATCATAACTATAAATGTGAATAGGATGAACTCACTCATAAAACAGAAGTGGATACCAGAATTGATTAAAAGTCAGAGTCCAACAATATGCTGTTCACAAGAAACAAAGCTGAAGCAGAGATACACACAGGGGCTGGAGCAGAATCTAGTATGCTTCATCTGAAGCAAAGAAAATAGGAGTAGCAATCAGACAAAGCAAAAGCAAAATTAAATCTAATTAAAAGAGATAAAGGAGGAAACTATATTTTGTTGAAAGGTGCCATAGACAATGAAGTCATATCAATACTAAACATATATGCACCAAATGGCATGGCATCTAAATTTTTGGAGGAGAAGTTGAATGAGTTGCAGGAGGAAAGAGATTATAAAATTATACTAGTGGAGGACCTCAACTTTCCCTTCTCAGAACTAGATAAATCTAACAAAAAGTAAACAAGAAAGAAGTTAAGGAGGTGAATAAAATTTTGGAAAAATTAGCTATGGTAGATCTCTAAAGAAAACTAAATGGCAATAGAAAGGACTATACCTTTTTCTCAGCAGTACATGGCACCTACACAAAAACTGACCATGTATTAGGACGTAAAAACCTCACAACCAAATATAGAAAAGAAAAAATAGTCAATACGTCCTTTTCAGACCATAATGCAATAAAAATTACATTCAATAATGGACAATAGAAAAAGATTGAAAGCTAATTGGAAATTACATATAATCTAATCCCAAAAAATAAGTGAGTCAAAGAACAAATCACAGAAAAAATTAATTTCACTAAAGAAAATGACAACAATGAGATGACATACCAAAATTTATGGGATGCAGCCAAAGCAGTACTTAGGGAGAAATTTATATCTCTAATTGCTTATATCACTAACATAGAGAAAAAGAAGATCAATGAATTGGACATACAACTGAAAAAAAAACTAGAAAAAGAAAAAATTAAAAATTCCTGATTAAACACCAAATTGGAAATCCTGAAAATCAAAGGAGAGATTAATAAAATTGAAAGTAAGAAAATCATTGAACTAATAAATAGAACTAGAAGCTGGTTTTATGAAAAAAAAAGCCATTGGTTAATTTGATTTTAAAAAGAAAAGAAGAAAATCAAATTACTAGTCTCAAAAATTAAAGGGGTGAATTCACTACAGTGAAGAGAAAATTAAAACAATTGTTAGGAGCTATTTTGCCTAATTATGTGCCAATAAATTTGACAACCTAAATGAAATGGCTGAATATTTACAAAAATATAAATTACCCAGATTAACAGAAGAAGAAATAAAATACTTAAATCACCCAATCTTAGAAAAAGAAATTGAACAAGCTATCAATGAACTTCCCAAGAAAAAGTCCCCAGGACCAGATGGATTCACAAGTGAATTCTATCAAACATTTAAAGAACAACTAATCCCAATACTGTATAAACTATTTGGAAAAATAGGTGAAGGAGTTCTATTAAATTCCTTTTATGGCACAAATATGGATCTGGTACCCAAACCAGGAAGAGAAGACAAAGAAAATTATAGACCAATTTCCCTAATGAATATTGATGCAAAATTTTTAAATAAAATACTGGGAAACAGATTACAGCAATATATTACAAGGATTATACGCTATGACTGGGTGGGATTTATACCAGGAATGTAGGACTGGTTCAATATTAGGAAAGCTATCAGCATAATTGACCATATCAATAACAAAACCAACAGAAATCATATGATTATCTTAATAGATGCAGCAAAAGCTTTTGACAAAATACAGCACCCATTTCTATATAAAAAACCACTAGAGAGCATAGGAATAAATGGAGCTTATCTTAAAATGATAAGTAATATTTATCTAAAACCATCAGCACGCATTATCTATAATGGGCATAAGCTAGAAGCTTTCCCAATACAATCAGGGGTGAAACAAGGATGCCCATTATCACCTCTATCATTTAATATTGTACTAGAAATGTTAGCTATAGCAATAAGAGAAGAAAAAGAAATTAAAGGAATTACAATAGACAACAAGGAAACGAAACTATTATTCTCTGCAGATGATATGATGTTATACTTAGAAAATCCTAGAGAATCAACTAAAAAAACTACTTCAAATTATTAACAACTTTAGCAAAGTTGCAAGATACATATAAATCATCAAAGTCCAGCAGAAAGAGATAGAATGAAAAATTCCATTTAAAATGACTGTGGACAATATAGAATACTTGGAAGTCTACATGCCAAGGCAAACCCAGGAACTATATGAACACAACTGTAAAACACTTTCTAAACAAAGTCAGATCTAAACAATCAGAAAAATATTAATTGCTCATGGGTAGGCTGAGCCAATGTAATAAAAATGACAGTTCTACCTAAATTAATCTATTTATTCAGTGCCATACCAAACTATCAAAAATTATTTTATAGAGCTAGAAAAAATAATAACAAAATTCATCTGGAAGAACAAAAGCTCAAGTATATCAAGAAAATCAATGAAAAAATATGAAAGAAGGTGGTCTAGCCATACCAGATCTCAAATTGTATTTATAAAAAGGTAATCATTTAAAAATCTGGTTCTGGCTAAGAAGTAGAGTGGTGGTTCAGTGGAATAGATAAGGTACAAATTGCATTATAGTAAGTGACTATAGTAATCTAGTGTATGAAAAACACGAGGATCCAAGATTTTGGAACAAAAACTCATTATTTGACAAAAATTGCTGGAAAAACTGGAAAAGAGTATGGCAGAGATTAGGTATAGACCAACATCTTACAATGTATACTAAGATAAGTTCAAAATGGGTGCATGATTATATATTATTATAAATATTATATTATTATTATAAATGGTAATCCCACAAACAAATTAGGAAAGCATGGAATAGTTTATTTTTCAGATTTGTGGATAAGGGAAGAATTTAGACCAAAGAGGATATAGAGACCATTACAAAATGTAAATTAGATAATTTTGATTATATAAAATTAAAAAGTTTTTTTTTCACAAACAAAACCAATGCAACCAAAATTTCCTTATAAGAAAGCAGAATACTGGGAATTTTCTTTTGCAAAAAATATCTCTGATAAAGGCTTCATTTCTCAAATGCATAGAGAACTGAGTCAAATTTATAAAAATACAAGTCATTCCACAATTGATAAATGGTCAAAGGATATGAACAGGCAATTTTCAGATGAAGAAATCAAAACTATTTGTAGTCATATGAAAAAATGCTCTAAATCACTATTGATAAGATAAATGCAAGTTATAACAACTCTGAGGTACCACCTCACACCTATCAGAGTAGTTAATATAACAAAAAAAGGAAAATGTTGGATGGTGAAGGGGATGTGGGAGAACTGGGACACTAATGCACTATTCATGGAATTGTGAACTGATTCAACCATTCTGGAGAGCAATTTGGAACTATGCCCAATGGGCTATAAAATCGTGCACATCCCAGAGAGATCATAAAAAGGGGAAAGGACCCACAAGTACAAAGATACTTTTATAATAGCTCTTTTTGTGGTGACTAAGAATTGGAAAGTAAAGGGATGGCCATCAATTGGGGAGTGGCTAAACAAGGTGTGGTATATGATTATAATGGAATATCATATTGCTATAAGAAATTATAAGGAGGATCATTTCAGAGAAAACCTGGAAAGGTTTACATGAACTGATGCACAGTGAAGTGAACAGAACCAGGAGAACATTGTACACAGTAACAGCAATATCATTCAGTGAAGAAATGTGAATGATGTAGCTATTCTCAGAAATACAATGCCAAAGGACTGATGATGAAGCATACTATCCATCTCCAGAGAAACAACTGATATTGATTGAATACAGACTGAAGCATGCTATTTTTCACTTTGTTTCTTTCATTTTTTTCTTTTATTCAACTCTTCTTGTACAAAATGACTAATATGGAAATATTTTACGTAATTGCACATGTATAATTTATATATAATTGTTTATCATCTCAGGAAGTGGGGAAGGGAGAGAGGAAAAGAGGGAGAGAATTTGGAATTCAAAACTGTAAATAAAAATATTTTTAAAATTGGGGGAAAATGTCTACCAAGTGCTATACTAAGTTCTAAGGATAGAAACAGAAAAAAAGAAGTTAGTTCCATAGATCTCAAGGATCTCACATTCTAAGTGAGGAAAATACACAATAAATAGGATTCTTCAAAGGAGGATCTCCAAGATGACAAGAACGTTCAAAACTCCGTCATATGCATTGAACAGGAATCTTTAACCTGGAGAAAGGAAGGAATCGATGTGTGTTTTGGTTCAAAAATTCATGATAGCTGTCTTAAGTATTTGAAAGGCCATCAGATGGAAAAGGGACTAGCCTTGTTCTATCATTCTGGAGGACTTAGATTTTTGAAAGAGGATCAGTGGGTTGAAGACAGCTTTCAACTCAATATAAAGAAGAACATGGTACATCTTTGATTTTTCATAAAATGCCCTCCAAGTAGTGAGCTCCTAAAGTATTCAAGCAGAGATTGAATGACCATTGTATGGCATGTGGTAGAGGGTATTTCTGTGTTGACTGGCAGGTTTCACTGGATTCTCTCTGAAATCCTTCATTCTTCTCTTGAAGAGTCTGGTACTCGATGAACCTCATATCCCTAGGGTCCCTGACCCAGTTCCCAGCACAATAGCCCCATGATGTTTCTTCCCTGTTGTTGGTCTGAGGGGGTAGGCTGCCTCTGCTCCCACTGAAGGAGCACCCCGGTCTTCATCTGGAAGAAAGGAGGCTTGAAGAAAGAAAAGAGAAGCAGGGGGTATTATGGAAAAGGAGGCTCATAAGCTCTCAAAGCTTCAACTTTCTCACCTGTAAAATGTAGATGGTAATATGGGGACAACAGTGCTCAGGGTTTTGATAGTATGTTATAACACAAAGAGTCCTGGTTTTAGAGCAACTGGGTATAAATCCTGGCTTTGCTAATCAATACTTGTGTAACCTTGGGCAAATCATTTTAATTTTAATTTTTAATTTTTAATTAATTTTAAATTCAATTTTAATTTTTATTTAATCACCTCAATTTCCTCCTCTATGAAGCAAAGATTATATGATTTGCACACTTCCTTTGGTCTGCTATAAGCAGAATTCTTTGCAAATTCTAAAAAATTGTGTAGTATAAATGTAAAGTATTATTAACATACAAAGATAAGAACATAGAAATTGCTTTCCTGGGTCAGTCTAAGCATCCCCTCACTCTGATTATGTCTGTGAGAGGGTTACCAAGGGACAAGGAGCATGGGCTTCCCCCCCACTCCAGGATTTCCACCTCAGATGGTTCGTCATTTACTTCAGAAACCCCAGGTTCCCTACATCATCTCATTCCTGAGCTTCATGGCAATGCCTGATAGAAAGAAATAGGAGCTCTAGGCCTGCCTCCTTCTAATTCCTCCCGTTCCCCATTACATCTTTGTAGTTTGAGAGGTGGAACATTGCTGGAACTTCTAGGTGACTCCTGGCATTAAATCTTAGGGTCCACACTATTTTCCTCATTCCCAATTCCCCTATGTGCCCACCAACATCACTTATGGCTACAGCCACATCACACAGACAATGCCTTCTGCATAGCCCCGGGGGAGGTGTAGTGCCCTCTGAAGGTGTCCCGTGCTCACCATGTCACTCTTGTTCTGCCTCAACAGCAAGTTTTCCTGGTCCATAGCATCAATACTTTTCTAGACCTGTTTTCTTATCTTCATTTCCTTCCTTAAGGTTAAAAGGTTGATAGAGAATCGAGATAGGAAGGAACTCTTCAGGAAAAATGAATCTTATGCCCCTATTGACTCTGTGTGTGTGTGTGTGTGTGTGTGTGTGTGTGTGTGTGTGTGTGTGTAGCATTTGCCCTTTCCTATGGTGTGATGGAGGAACAGTGATCCCTAAGTCTAATAGATGCCAATCTATGATACAAAATAGAGAATAGACTTGTTCTCTGTGGCTACAGATGGCAGAAGGAGGACCAGAGGACTCAGATGTAATGAGGAACACATTCCAAATGTACTTCCTATCAAGAAGAACTGTTCAAAAATTGGAAAATGGGAGTTTATGGAGATTATATGAATTGCTACCTACACTCAGTTCTGCTACACACAAAAACTGTACCATTTTACAATTACACATTCAAAATACAAATTTCTCCATTTCTAGGTGTGTGTGTGTGTGTGTGTGTGTGTGTGTGTGTCAGTGGTTATATGAGGCTTCGAAACTAGGCACTGTGCTAAGCAATGAAGACACAAATATGGAAAAAGAGAGTCCCTGCACTCAAGAAGCTTACAATCGAATGGGGATAAACAACACCCAAAAAAAAACCAGAAAAGGGATGGGGTTGGACATCCCCACCAGAGGGGTAGAATTTGGAGGAGAAGATGGTTTAGAAGTCAGAGACATCCCACAGCAGAGCAGCCAGGTGAGAAATGGTTGAACTCAGCTCCCTCATTTAATGGAGGCTTTGAGGTTCATGGCTCCACTCTCCATTCATTTACTGGATTACTTTATACCAGAGACCTGCACACACACACACACACATACACACACACACACACACACACACAAACAGATAAATGGTATGTAACTTTTATTTTCTTTATGAAATTTTTAGTTTTTCAGCTTAATGTTGTTTATTACACATTGAAAGCTCTTACAGGGAAGAACCTGGGTCTACGTATTTCTCTTTTCTAGAAATCCAATGACAGGTCACTCTTAAGTAGAGTAGTAATGGTGATGGCAATGAAGATCTTCACAGCTTTTCATTCTCTTCTTGGTTGGGCTTAAGATGGAGCTCCATTCCTGAGTCCCCCTCAATCTTGGCAACCTGTTGAAACATACTATTTACCAAGTGATTCATTTACTCCTATTATTCTTCTGTTCTTTCTCTTCCTGTCCCCTTTCTTCTGAGAAGTTGACAATGACTTTTCACAGTTCTCCTAGCCAGTCATAGCTTCTTAACTTCAGCTACAATATCCCACCCACCACCAACTTCCTCCACATTCTTTCTTTCTCAAGATTCTTCCATCTCATTTAGCATTTCTCTTTTCTTATTTCATCTCATCAGGATTTCTATGGTAGCCTGTCAGATTGATTGTTTTCAACAAGTTGTTGTCCAATCATTTTAATTGTGTTTGACTCTTTGTGATAACATTTGGGGCTTTTGTGACAAAGAAAACCAGCTCATTTTTTTCCAGATGAGAGAACTGAGGTAAACAAGGTTAAGTGACTTGCTCAGGATCACAGAGCTACTAAGTGTCTGAGGACACATTTGAACTCAGGAAGTGCTGACTCCAGACCCAGCACTCTATCCCCTGTGCTACCTAGCAGCCCTAAGTAAGTGTGTGGGACTTGATTCTCAAGTCTTTCTGACTCTAGACCCAGAATTCTTTTGAGTTGACCACTTCTAGGCAAAGAGATAGGAGTAACTTTGTTTTGGGTAGTTGGTCATTGAAGAAACTTGATTGCCCAGAGAGGAGTATATGGATTCCCATCAGAAGCTAGTTAAGAAGTACTCAGGTGCGGCAGATAGGTGGCGCAGTTGATAGAGCACCGGTCCTGGATTCAGGAGGACCTGAGTTCAAATCTAGCCTCAGACACATAACACTTACTAGCTGTGTGACCTTGGGCAAGTCGCTTAACCCCATTGGCTAACCAAAAAAAAAAGGAAAAGAAAAGAAAAAAAGAAAAAAGAAGTGCTCAGGAGTATGGTTAAACAATTCCTATTGATAATCTGAGATTTGATGAATGGAGAGAGTTAGGGAGGATTGAGTCTTATTATGGAAGGCTTGTTTTCTGTTTCCTACACCATCCTGCCTGAGTACCCCCCATCTTTCCCTGTATCTTTCACAATGCCCAGTAGAGAAGGACCTCACTTTAGTGGCTGGGGCTTTAATTTCAATTCCAACAGAACTAAAGAGGTTTATGAATTCATATTTTCAAGTATCACTGTCCCCTGGTTAGTGGAAATGGGGGGTGGAGGAAATATTTTGAGGTCAATGAAGGCTTTAAAATGTCTTCAGACCCTCTAATGGTAGTGTTTCCAAGTGTCCTCAATCCCTAAATTGACCCAGCCATAGTAAATATGACAACAAGGTATAGACAGATTACCTCGTTTATCCTAATTAGCCTTCTTATAATCCTGGTATTGTTTGAGACGCTCAATACATGTCTTTTCCAGATATTCCTTGGCCCGATATACAGCACCATCTGCCTCCCATTTCGCTTTGATCATTTCAGCTGCCGGTTGCTTTGGAATCCAGGCTGGTATTCCTTTGTCAAACTCAATGAATGGTCGTTCATCATACTCACAACGCCAGAATCCGTTGGTGGCACCATTCTTGCAAAGTTCACAGCCATAAGTTCCAGTCAAGACATGTGAACCTGAAACACCCAAGCCCCAAGTATGGTGAACTCCCTAGAGTATAGAAAAATGTGTTTCCAAATAATGATAGTGCTGAGATATATCCATACACCCTTGCAAATGAAAAGAGTGTTTCCTTAAAACAAGCATCCAGTTCTTTTCCTTTAGGCAGCTAAGGCATGAACAACCAGATAAGCAAGTTTAAAAAGAGAACAGATCTTTTTAGGCTAATTCCTTGAATCATTATAAATCTTATTCCATCCATGTACCTGCTGTAGGAGTAGAATGAAAAGAAGAGCTGAGCAGAAGAATTGTTGGAGTCAGAGCTGGAAATGACCTTACCATTATCTATCCCACTCTGCTCCTATACAAATGAGAAAACTGATGCCCAGAGGAGGGCAGTGATTTTCCTGAGCTTTTTAGGATAGCAAATAAAAGAGTCAACATTCTACCCTAGGTTCTCAGACTCAAATCCAGAACTCTCTCCATTCCAGTAAGTTGTTACAACCTGTGACTAACCATCCTAACAGCTAACCTGTCCTGGTATGTGGTTGCCTACTATAGACAATGGGGAATAACAGTCAATGTGGTTAAATGGAAAGAGAGCTAGACTGGGTGATTGGACATCATGAGGCCAGGCCTGGCTTTGCCACTGACTGATCTGTATCAGATCAGTGGATCAATGATTTATAGATAGATGGACTATCAGAAGCCATCTAGGCTCATGACTAATTGTTTTTCCCAATGTACCAGGATCATGATCACTTCCCTCTCTGTAAAATGGGTGCATTAGATGATTTCTAAGGCACTTTTCACTTTTAACATTCTCTCAGTCCTAGAATCAGGAGCATGTCAGGCAACAGTGTGGTGCCTCCTATAAGAGGCCCAAATGCCCAGTGGGGTAAGGAGAGAGAACTTACCTAAGCTAATAACTGAGGAGCAAGAATTGATCTATCCTCATTTCCTGTTTCACTCAGATCATTGTGTTGGGGAGAATAGCAGGAAAGGGGAAACATGAAGAAGGCAGGTAGAGGACAGAGTTGTGTTTTTGGGATGGTTCTATCTCTGCCTCTCACTGGATTCGTTCTCTCCACCTTGAGGCCTATGGTCAGTCGTTGCTCTTCCTTTCTCCCCCTTTTCTCCTTTCTCCCTCCTCCCTTTTATGTACCCTTCTTCCTTCTGCCAACTGAGGACAGTCTCTGTTAGGCAGAAGGCTACCAGGGTTAGGCATTGGCCCCCATGGTCCCTGCCCTATGTACTTATCCACTCACCACTGACATCTTTATAGTAGGCCATGATTTCTTCCAGGTTCTCTGCTGCAAAATCTCCTCTTTGTTTTTGAAGCTGACTCTCCTGGTTCCAGTCTTCCACATTTTCCCATCCTGGTTCAGGCACTGCCTTCTGGCTATTGCTATCATATTGGTAGACGAGTCTTCCATTGAAGTAGGCCTTGTTTGTGAATAAAGGTGTGGGTTTTGACCGAACTACATCTTTGTATACCAGAGAATCACACTCTAAGAAAAGCCATAGAAAATTTGGTGAGACATTTTAATGCTAATCTCCCAAATAGAGTCACTTGTTGGGGGTGACAGATAAGGGGGTTAGAAATGGGGTACTGACATGTGAACTTTGGCTACCAGGACCAATAACTCCCCATTGAGAATACTTTCTCCTGGTTCTCCCCTCTTCTATCTGTCTCTCAGCCAGCAGCTTTGACCCCAAATGATCCCAATCCCAAGTTATTCTTCCTATGATGCATTTGGAGTATGCCACAGATCTCTGTCTACCTACTTGTAATGAATGAATGAACTCGTGAATAAAAATGCTTTTAGTAAATACTTAATATTTACCAAGTGCTATACTAAGTTCTGAGGATAGAAACAGGGAAAGAAGTTAGTCCCAAATCTCAGGGATCTCTTCCCCTCATTGGGAGCAATACACAATAAATGGGATTGTTCAAAGGAGGATGTCCAAGATGACAGGAAAACTCAATATTTTGTCATATACAGATCAGGGATGTTTAACCTAGAAAAAAGAAAGAATGGATGTGTGCTTTGGTTTGAGTGCCTATGATAACTGTCTCAAGAATATGAAAGGCCATCAGAAAGGAGAAGGACCATATTTGTTCAGTGTCACTCTGGAGGACTTAGTTTTGAAGGAAGATCAGTGGGTTGAAGACAGCTTTCTTTTTTTTTTTAATTTTAATTTTTTTTATTTTTGTTTTCAACATTTACTTCCACAAGATTTTGAGTTCCAAATTTTCACCCCATCTAGCCCCTCCCCCACCCCAAGTCAGCATGCATTCAGAATACCCCTTCCCCTAGTCTACTATCCCTGCTATCTCTCTCTCCCTTCCCCTTCTATTTTCCTGTAGGGCAGGATAGATTTCTGTACTCCATTTCCTGTATTTCTTATTTCCCAGTTGCATGTGAAAACATTTTTTTTAAATGTGTTTTTTTAAACTTTGGGTTCCAAATTTTCTCCCTTCCTCCCTCCCCACCCACCCTCATTGAAAAGGCAAGCAACTCATTATAGGCCATACTTGTGCAGTTATGCAAAACACTTCCATAGTAGACATGCTGTGAAAAACTAACTCTATTTCCCTTAATCCTATCCCACCCACCCATTTATTCTATTCTTTCTTTTGACCCTGTCCCTCCTCAGAGGTATTTGCTTCTGATTTCCCCCTTTCCCAATCTGCCTCCTCTCTATCATCCCCCTACTCTCTTGTCCCCTTTCCCTCCTATTTTCCTGTGGGGTAAGACAGATTTCCAGACCCAATTGAGTGTGTATGTTATACCCTCCTTAAGTCAAATCCTATGAGAATAAGATGCATTCATTTCCTGTCACCTTCCCCTGGTTCCCCTCCACTGTAAGAGCCTTTTCAGTTTTTTTGTGAGATAATCTACCCCATTCTACCTTTCCCTTTCTCCTTTTCCTAGTATAATCCTCTCTCACCCCATAATTTTATTCTCCAGATATGACCCCTTCATCTTCAACTCACCCTGTGCCCTCTATCTATCTATCTATTTATCTATCTATCTATATATACATACATATAATTTTTCCCTCCAACTACCCTAATACTAACAAAGGTCTCATGAGTTACAAATATCATCTTTCCATGCAGGAATGTGAACAGTTCAACCTTAATAAGTCTCTTATGATTTCTCTTTCCTGTTTAACTCTTCATTTCCAACTTGAGTCTTGTATTGGAAAGTCAAATTTTCTATTCAGCTCTGGTCTTTTCATCAAGAATGCTTGAAAGTCCTCTATTTCACTGAATGACCATTTTTTCCCCTGAAGAATTATACTCAGTTTTGCTGGGTATGTGATTCTTGGTTGTAATCCTATCTCCTTTGCCCTCCAGAATATTATATTCCATACCCTGTGGTCCCTTAATGTAGAAGCAGCTGAATCTTGTGTTATCCTGATTGTGTTTCCACAATACTTGAATTGTTTCTTGCTTGTAATATTTTCTCCTTGACCTGGGAACTCTAGAATTTGACTATAATATTCCTAGGAGTTTTCCTTTGGGGATCTCTTTCAGGAGAAGATTGGTGGATTCTTTCAATTTCTGTTTTGCCCTCTGGTTCTAAAATATCAGGACAGTTTTGCTTGATCATTTCTTGAAAGATGATTCTAGGCTCTTTTTTTGATCATGGCTTTCAGATAGTCCAATAATTTTTAAATTCTCTCTCCTGGATCTATTTTCCAGGTCAGTTGTTTTTCCAATGAGATATTTCACATTGTTTTCTAATTTTTCATTCTTTTGGATTTGTTTTACAGTATCTTGATTTCTCATAAAGTCACTAGCTTCCAATTGCTCTATTCTAATTTTTAAGGAAGTATTTTTTCAGTAATCTTTTGGACTTCCTTTTCCATTTGTCCAATTTTGCTCTTTAAGGCATTCTTTTCTTCATTGACTTTTTGGACCTCTTTTGCCATTTGGGTTAGACTATTTTTTAAGGTATCATTTTCTTCAGTAATTTTTTGGGTCTCCTTTAGCAAGCTGTTGACTTGCTTTTCATGATTTTCTTGCATCACTCTCATTTCTCCTCCCAGTTTTTCCTCTACTTCTCTTACTTGCTTCTCAAAATCCCTTCTGAGCTCTTCCAATGCCTAGGACTGATTCATATTTTTCTTGGAAGTTTTGGATGTAGGAGCTTTGACTTTGTTTTCTTCTTCTGGTTGTATGTTTTGATCTTCTTTGTCACCAAAGTAAGATAATATAGTCTGACTCTTTTTGTGCTGCTTGCTCATGATCCCAACCAATTACTTGAGTTTTAAACTCTTCGTTAAGGTAAGAGTCTGTTTCCAATGTGGAGAATGTACTGTCCCAAGCTTTGGGGGTTTGTACAGCTGTTTTCAGAGATACTTCTAGGGACCTGAGAAGTGTCAGTTCTTCCAAGGTGCTATGATAAGGGGCGAGGTGTTTCCTCTCCACTGCCACAACCACCTCCACCATGCCAGCACTCCTCCTCACCCCAGGACCACCCCTCAGAACTGTGACCCAGATCCAAGCACCGGTAAAGCAAGAGATTCCTGCCTCAGCCCTGGCAAAGAGATCCTTGCAATCCCCCTCTGATCAGCCACTTGATTCCCCCTTAGTCTGTGGGCCAGAAGCTCAGAAGCCAGCCGCTGCCCTCAGGGCGGCTGAGATCTAGCTTCTTCTCTCACTGCAGTAACAGACCTTTCCCACTGACCTTCTAAGTTGTCTTTGGCGTTCGTGGGTTGAGAAGTCTGGAAACCACCACAGCTGCCCGCAATTCAGTCCTCTGAGTCCTGCTCCAGGGTCGCTGTGGCCTGTGCACCCACGCCAAACTGCGCTCCTCTCCCAGCCCAGCACGATATACCTTTCTGATCAGCCATCCAGGTTGTCTTGGGCTGGAAATTTATTTTACTCTGTTTTTTTGTGGGTTCTGCTGCTTTAGAATTTGTTTAGAGCCATTTTTTGTAGGTATTTGGAGGGGTTTCGGGGAGAGCTCTAGCAAGTCACTGCTTTCCCTCTGCCATCTTGGCTCCGCCCCCCTGAAGACAGCTTTCAACTGTTTAAAGAGGAACATGCTACATCTTTGATTTATCGTAAAATGCTCTCCAAAGTAGTTAGCTCCTAAAGTATTCAAGCAGAGATTGGATTCCATTGTATGGCATGTGGTAGAAGGTATTCTGTGTTGACTGGCATGTTTCATTAGATTCTCTCTGAAGCCCCTCATTCTTCTCAAGAAGAATCTGGTACTCAATGAACCCCATATCCCTAGGTGCCCTGGCCCAGTTCCCAGCCCCATAGCCCCGTTATGTTTCTTTCCTGTTGTTGGTCTAAGGGGCTAGGCTGCCTCTGCTCCCATTGGAGGAGCAGCCTCCATCTCCATCTTGAAGGAAGGAGACTTGAAGAAAGAAAAGAAAAGCAGGGGGCACTGTGAGAAAAGAGCCAGTTAACCTCTCAAGGCTTCAGCTTTCTCACCTGTAAAACTGTAAATGGTAACATTG
Organism: Vombatus ursinus; assembly: GCF_900497805.2. Taxonomy (NCBI): domain Eukaryota; kingdom Metazoa; phylum Chordata; class Mammalia; order Diprotodontia; family Vombatidae; genus Vombatus; species Vombatus ursinus. Next base: position 5,344,559 of record NW_020954723.1, on the reverse strand, counting down.
GGATAACTTACTACCCAGGGTTTTGAGGACAGTATGCTATGACACAAATACTTCTGGGTTTAGAGAAACTGGGTTTGAATCCTGGCTTTGCTAATCAATACCTGTATAACCTTGGGCAAATCATTTTAATGCTCAAAACTACAATTTCTCCCTCTGTGAAGCAAGGTTTGATTTGTGCTACTCTTTTAGGCTGCTATAAACAAGCTTCTTGCAAACTCTAAAAAATTATACAGTAGACTTATAAAGTATGATTAATATACAAAGATAAGAACAAAGAAATGACTTTCCTGGGTCTGAGTGTCCTCTTACTCTGATTCTGTCTCTGACAGGGTTACCAAGGGACAAGGAGCATGGGCTTTTCCCTCCCCTCCATGATTTCCACCTCAGATGGTTCATCATTTACTTCCTAAGCTCCAAGTTCTCTACATCATCTGCTCTTGCACATACCTGAGCTTCAGGGCAGAGCTTGATAGACATGGGAATAGGAGCTCTAGACCTCCCTCCCCCAAACTCCCACCCTCCTCCATCATGTCTTTGTAGTTTCTGAGAGATGACACACTGAATGCTGGAACCTCTGGGTGATTCCTGGCATAAAATCGTAGGCTCTGCCCTCCTTTCCTCTTTCCCAACTCTGCTCCTTCCCCACTAATATAACTTATGGCCAGAGCCACATCACACAGACAGTGCCTTCTGCATAGCCTCTGAGGAGATGCAGTAATCTCTGAAGGTGCGCCAGGCTCACCGGGTCATTCTTGTTCTGCCTCAACAGCAAGTTTTCCTGATCTTTAGCATCAATACTTTTTCTAGATCTCTGTTCCCATCTCCACTTCCTTCCATAAGTTTAAAAGGTTGATAGAGAACCTAGAGATAGGAAGGCAATTCCTCAGGAAAAATGAAGCTTGTGCACCTATTGACTCTGTGTGCATGAGTGTGTGTGTGTGAGTGTGTGAGTGTGAGTGAGTGTGTGTGTATGTGAGTGTGTGAGTGTGTGTGTGTGTGTGTGTGTGTGTAGCATTTCCCCTTTCCTCCTGGGTGATGGAGGAGCGGTGACCTCTGGGCCTAATAGATGCTGATCTATAATCTAGTATTTTGGGAGTACCATGGTAACTGTTCAGAATCCTGCCACTTCTTTTGTCATTTCAATTCCGTCTCTCCTTGCTCTATAGATTTCCCTTCTCTTTGTCTCTTTGCCTAATTTTTCTCCCAGCACAGTGAGTTTATCTACACAAAACCAGTTCAGGACTGGCAACCAAGGCACGTGTTGAGGGGAGAGTCCCATTCTGCCTCTGAGATTGCTCTCCTTATAAGTTCATAGATTGAGAACTAGAAAGTATCTTAGAGGCCATCTATTCCAAGCTCCTTACCCTGCTCCCATTTTCCCAAACTGGCCTATAGAGTTTAAATCACTTACCCAAGGTTCCACAGCTAATAAGGTAGAAAAAGATTCTTTGACTCTAAATCTAATCATTTCCTCTCTACTCTTTGATTTCACCACACCTCTCACTCCCAAACCAGACATCTCTTTCCCATTTGCTCTACTCACGTTTTCCTGGTTTAGGGGCACTTTGAGGCTTCTGTCCAAGAACTGTGGTCCCTGAAAACAACAGCAGGAAGAAGGCAGTGATCAGGGGCCCCATCATTCCAAATTCAGAGGTGTATTTCAGTTCAGAAATCTGGTCTGATTCAGCTGAGATATGATGGATGTTGTGATAGCTCACTTTTCTGCTGTATTATATACTGTTGAACCCTCCTCAGGAAATGGCAGTCCAATAGCCAATGAGAGTTTCAAGGTAGAATCCACCCCCTGAATACCAGAAACAAAACAAACAGAACCTGAAATTCCAGAAATAGCACCAACAGGATGTGTCCCAAGAGGAGTTCTTAGTGGACAGCAAGCTCAGGGTGAGCCAATAAAGCTGGTTGCATTAACCAAAGCAAACCTAATGTAACATTGTGCTTCATGAACATCACTATGGGGTTTAGAGGAAGGAGCTTAGGGTGTGATCATTCTTGTGCATTCTTCCCTATTCTAGCCACATGTGGAATACTTTGTGGAGTTCTAAAGACACATTTTAGGAGGGCAGTGGCAAACTGGAATGCTTCTAGATGAGGGGCACCAGGAAGGTGAGCAGATTAGAAACCAGAAAGATCAATTGAAGGAACAGGAAATATTTTCTCTGAAGGTTATGTTCATGTAGGATACACTGACTGTCTTCAAATATCTAAAGTGTTTTCACACAGAATAGAGAATAGGCTTGTTTCCTGGGGCTACAGAGGGCAGAAGTAGGACCAGAGGACTCAGACATGATGGGGAGCACATGTCAGATGGAACTTCCTACCAAAGAGGGAAGTTCTGCAGAAATTGAATGAACTGCTTCAATGACAATGAGCTCTCTATTAAAGGCCTTCCAAGAAGGGGCTGCAAAGTGAATTCAAGATTTGAGATAGACTAGAATACCTCTGAGGTTTCCTGTATCTCTTAGAATCTATGACTCTGGGGGCAGAGCATCCAAACACACTTGCTATAGTGTTTTGGGGAAGTGCCTGGGGTAACCACAGCTAGGTCCGGGTGCTGGTTGGAAAATGACTAGTCTTCAAAGTTAATCCCAGGTTTAAACTGGGAGTTTATCAGTGGTCCATGTGTCCCAACCTAAGATGACAAGAAAGCAAGTGTTAAGTTATCTTGGGGTAGGGATGAGTTCATAATAGCAATTTGTATTTTGAGTGTTTTTGGTAAGTGTAGGTGTGAGGAATGGGGAGCAGCAGTGGCCAGAACCCTTTAATTTCTCTTGGTCATCAACATGCTGACTTTCCCAAGGGAGCTAAATTAATTGACCCCTTCCTGTTTGGGAGATCTTGAAATCAATTCTTTGTGGCCTTTGTGGATGGATAAAAATTGAGGGTTCTGATTATAACTGACTAAATTTTAACTCCCCAATGAAAACTCCTATTCATTCAAAGTCCTAAAACTTTTCCTTTTGATGAACTGGCTAAACAAAGGTACCCCAAATAGAAATAGGCTAAACCACATGGTTCCCTATTTGGACAGCTAGGGAGGTGATTCCTGGTGCCTTGCTTGGATGCCACAAGGCATTAAAACTCAAATTCAGCTGGTCCAGTTATAAGGGACTAACTCTCAATCCCCTCACATGACCACTTTCATGATATTGATAACAACACAAGAAACTGTCATTCTTATTCCCCCCCATGAACCAAATCCTATGAGAGTAAGGATCAAACAATGTTCATCTCCCTCCCTTCTTTCCCTCTATTGTAATGTTTTTGTACCTCTTCATGTGATAAAATTTACCCTTTTCTGCCTCCTCCTTTCCTTTTCTCCCATTACAATCCCTTTTCACCCCTTAATTAGGCTTTTTAATCAACATATCAGAGTCAATTTATACCCACACCCTCTGTCTATATATGTCCCTTCTAAATGTTATAATAAAGATACAGTTTTCAAGAGCTGAATCCGTCATTCTTAACTAAGGAGTATTAGCTTTACCTTGAAGAGGCAAACAGTGACTTCAAGAAGTTGGAATGTTATTTTAAGTTTAAGAGGCTTCCTTGTTCTGACAGCCTAGCCTTGGCACAGGCTGTAAGTGATTAAGAAGAGTTAAGGTAGTTAGATGGTACAGTGGAAAGAGTAGTGAGCTGGGAACCAGGAAGACTTATCTTCAATGTTCAAATCTGATCTTAGACTCTTACTCTGTGTTACCCTGGGCAAGTCACTTATCCCTGTCTGCCTCAGTTTCCTCGTCTGTAAAATGAGCTGGAGAAGGACATGGTGAATCACTCCAGTGTTTTTGCTTAAAAAAAACAACAAAAAAAAAACCCAGTAGAATCGTGAGGAGTTGGACACAACTGAACAATAACAAAAGTCTGGCAATAATATGGTGAGCCCCCTAAAGGTGACATGGTGTGGACATCAGCCAGACTAAGGAGGGATTAATGGTTCTGGCCTGGAAACAGAACAAGGTAAAGCTTCCATCCCAGTCAGCAGTTTGTTCAGCCTACAAGTGGCTTCTACACTTCCATCAAGAGGGGGTACTGCTTCTCAAAAAACAAACAAATACAAATATATTTGATTCAAAGGACAAAACATCAGGCCTCAAGGCCTAAAAACTTTCTTGGTGAAAATTGACTGATTAACCCCCAGCACCCCAAGGTAGAAAGAAGCTAAACTAATTGCCTTCTCCCTTTTTGGAAGATTTAGAAATCAATTCTTTGTGGCCTGTATGGTTGCATCCCTGGGAGCTAACACCAGAATTCCATTGTTCTGGTCATAAAGGCCTATGTTCCTCTTTATCCCATGAAAACTCTCAGGTTCTCACACGAGTCCAAGGTCCTAAAAAATCTTCCTATGAATTAATTTGCTGGCTGACTAAAAGTTTCCAATTTGGAAAAAGCCTAAACCACTTGGTTGTCTATTTGGAGGATTGGAAAATCAATTTGTGATACTTTGCTTGGGTGCCCCAGTAGGGTAAATGTCAAATTCAGATGCTCCTACACATTCTCACAAGATGATTTTGTACACACACACACACACACACACACACAGACTCACACATACACACACACATTCCCACACACGAGTCAGTGACATGTAGGGGATAGACTTATAGTCAGAAAATCTAGATCTGAATTGCTTGTATTTCATAATATTCACGTACCATAATTTTATTAGCAATTTAATAGGCATCTGCCTTGTTTACAGATCTTTGCTGCAATGTGAAGTATTGCTTTGAATATTTCTGTGTTTATGAGACCCTTATTTCTATCTTTGACCTTCTTGGGGAGCTTCATGGGTTCAATGGGATGGTCCATTCTATTCTATTTGATCCATAAATTGCTAACCAGGCCTGGGACAAGCACCCATGGCAATTCCCCTAATATCCTGACAAGCATCGTGCTCTGATTCAGAACTCGTAAGGCAAGGGCTAAGGGTATCAACCCCATGCCTATGCAGTGGGGAACTCCTTCCCCTTTTTAGATCCATGAATGCTAACCTAGGCTCGGACTAGGGCCTTTGGCAGCCACACCTTTAAGAGCAAGATGTGCTGCCTTACCAAAGAGACAAGGGCCAGGGCCTGAACTGAGTATTTTAACAATGGGAAACACTTCCTCCTTGTATCCAAGGCAAGGCCAGTGCCCTCTATGTAATGCAAATGGATTGAAAAAAGGTTCATACCTAAAAGCATGACTGTATATACTCTTTATATATCCACATATACATATACTATATAGGGTACAGGATGAGATATACATATACATACATATATATACACATACATGTGTGTATATGTGTATATATATGTATAGATAGATATAGATAGATAGATAAACAGATAGATAAATTCTGTACCCTAAATTCATCACCACTGTGTTATGGATAGTATCTTTAATTATCAGTCCTCTGGAATGATAATGATGATTATATTAATTAGAGTTCTTAGAGCTTTCAACATTGTTTGTTTTTACAGTTTGTCATCATTTTGTAAACTGTTCTCCTGGTTCTGCTCATTTCATTCTTCATGTATTTAAAAAAATCCTCAAAATTTTTCATTTCAGTTATGTACTAATTGTTCTTTTGGTTCTGCTTACTTCACTCTATGTCAGTTCATAGAAATCGTTCCATATCTTTTTAAAATATCTATTTCTTCATTTCTTAGAGGACAATAGAACTTCATCAGATGTACATACCACAATTTATTTAGCCATTCTTCAATTAAGGGATCTCTTCGTAGTTTCCAGTTTTTGGCCACTACAAAAAAGAGCTGATATATGTGTATACATATATACACACACACATATGTGTGTATATGTATGTTTACATGTGTATGTATACATATACATGCACATATGTATCAATAACATAGTATTTTATATTGTGTTACATTTACATATATGTATGTGTATATGCATGTATACACATGCGTGTGTATTTTTTTAATAAATTTTTTAAAATTTATTATTTATTTTTAACATTCTTTTCTTTTTAAATTGAGTTCCAAATTCTTTTACTCCCTCCCAGGCCTCCCCTACCCATTCAGAAGACAAGCAAAATGATATCAGTTATACATGTGAAATCATGCAAAAAAGGAAAGAGAATGAGAAAATTATACTTCAGTTTCCGCATTCATAATCTGGAGGTGGATAACCTTTTTGAAATTGCCTAGGATCATTGTACTGATCAGAGTAACCAAGTAATTATCATGTAATCATCACAACCTTGCTGTTACTGTGCACAATAATCTCCCAGTTCTTCTCACCTCACTTTGCATCAGTTCATATAGATCTTGTCATGTTTTTACTTAAGCCCCCCCATCTCCTCATTTCTTATAGAACAATGGTACTTGTCACAATCGCATGCCGCAATTTGTTCAGCCATTCCCCAACTGGTGAGCATCCTCTCAATTTCCAGTTCTCTGCCACCACCAAAAGAGCTGCCAGAAGTATTTTTGTACATATAGCTCCTTTTTCTTTGCTCTTTGCTATGGTATAGACCTACCAATGGTATTTCTGGGTTTCATAGCCCTTTTGCCATAGTTCCAAATTTTTCTTCAGAATGGATGGACCAGTTCACAACTCTACCAGCACTCCATTAGTGTGCCTATTTTCCCTAATCTTCTCCAACATTTGTCATTTCTGATAGATGTGAGGTCTTATCTCAGAGTTGCTTCAATTTGTGTTTTTCTGATTAATAGTGATGTAAGGCATTTTATATGATTATAGATAGCTTTGGTTTCTTCTTTTGAAAACTGACTCTTATCCTTTGACCATTTGTCAATTGGAGAATGGCTTTTTTTTTTAATTTTGACTCAGTTCCCTATATATTTGAGAAATGAGGCCTTTATCAGAGAAACTTGCTGTAAAAATGTCTTATTATTCTTTATTATCTCTGGTACCATTTATCAAAATGTAGTTTCAGGCTTTTTCATGTTGGTATTTTCAGAGCTAGTTCTGGACATCTGCAAGTTTTTAGTGCTTCCCAGGTGGTATGATCCAGGGAAACATGTGGTCATAGCTTCCTTGGTCTACACTCTAATATTTACTCAGGAAAAGGCCCCCTGCTTCCCTGCAGCCACAAATGCTAGTGCTCCCTCTTTTTCTTGGAACTGAGACCACAGTCACTCATCTGCATCCTGAAACTGTGACCCAGAACTGCTCACGGACAATAGAATTGCCAATCCAGAACCAGCAAAGGGTCCCCTGTAATCTCTTTCCAACCAGTTGTTTGAACCTCTTACTATGTCTGAGCTGAGAGCTCCTGAAGCTGTTGTCACTGCTGGAATCATGGTAGCCTCCAAAGCCCACAGCTTGTGCTGTTGCCATGCTCTAGGTGGGCGCCCTCCCCAGGGTCACAGACCTCTCCTGCCACCCTTTTCCATTTCGACATGCTCGTCTTATTTGGGTACTTTCTCATTTTTAAAAAAGATTTAGAACAATCCTTTAGTTCTCATCTACCATCTAAACCTCTTGCTTTCATTCTTCCTACCTCAGGTGGCTTGCATTTTTAAAAATTCAATTCAATTTTTTTTTGCTTACATTTACATTCCAAACTGTCTGGCTACCTCCTTCCCAACCCTGCACTGGAGAAGGCCACCATTTGACATATGCGTGTACATCTATGTATCTTAGATATACATATACATATATGTGTATATCTGTAAACATATACACAAACATGTGTAAAACCATACTGTGTATCCTTCTATTTATTAGTTCTTTCTCTGGAGATGGACATCATGTTCCTTCATGAATCCTTTGTAGTTAATCTGAGTACTTATAATACTTAGAAGAGGAGAGCATCTTCCTTCATGAGTTCTTTGTAGTTAATTTGAAGATTTCTAATACTCAGAGTAACTTAAGTCATTCCCAGTTGTTCTTCAAACAATAGTGCTCTTACTATATGTGGCTTGCATTTTCAAATACTCAAGAAGGGAGAGCTCCCAAGTTAAGTGACTTGCTCAGAATAATTATGCAGCTAATAAATAAGTGCCTGATGGGGGATGCAAACATAGGCCTTCATGAATCCAAGCTTAGTGCTCAGGGGTGACTCATTGTCTGCCTAAAGAGGATACATGTCTCAGCAAATCTATCAACAAGCATCTATTGAAAGCCTACTATGTGCCAGGATTGGAGGAAACAGAGTCAAAAGTGAGATAATCCCTGCCCTCAAGGAGGTTTTGTTCTATTGAGGGAGACAATATGTACACATACATACATGCATACGTACATACAAAATAGATGCAAGGTAATTTTGGGAGGGAAAGCACTGTGAGGAAATGCTTTGTGTCGAGTGTGGAGCTTCACGAGTCTTGAAGGAAACCAGGGATTCTAAGAATCGTTGATGAGGAGGAAGAGTTCTAGCCATGTGGACAGGTCAAGCAAAGGCATGGAGATGGAAGATTGAGAGTCATGTGTGATGAATGGCAAGAAGGTTAGTTTCTCTGGAGTGCAGAGTTTAAAGGAGGAGTTTTGAATTGAGTTTTATTCAGCTGGAAAGAGAGGCAGCTAGGTGGTGCCATGGATAAAGCGCCAACCCTGGAGTCAGAAGGACCAAAGTTTAAATCTGGACGTAGACACACTAGCTGTGTGACCCTGGGTAAGTCACTTAACCCCAATTGTCTCAAAAACAAACAAAAAAAAACCCCAAAAATAGTAAAGCTAGAAAGGTAGTTTGGAGCCAGGTGGTGAAGGTTAAATGCCACAAAGAGGCATTTGGAATTATTGGGAAATTATCCTGCAAGGTCTCATTATCATCTTGTAAAAGGCCATCAGCCTTGGTAGTTCATCTCACCACTACTCTGGCCCTCTAATTGGAGAGTGAGCAATGAACCTCAAAGCCTCCATTGAAGGAGGGAGGTGAGTTCAGCCATTTCTCACCTGGCTGCTCTACTGTGGGATGTCTCTGACTTCTGCACCACCTTCTCCTCCAAATTCTTACCCCTCTGGTGTAACCCCATCCCTCTTCTGTTTCCTTTTAGGTGTTGTTTTCCCCCATTCAGTTGTAAGCTTCCTGAGGGCAGAGACTCTCTTTTTTCATATTTGTATCTCCAGTATCTAGCACAGTGCCTACTTCATAGTAAATATTTAATGTTTATTGATCGTTATTTACTATTTAGAAACATCACAAAACCACTCACACACACACACACACACACACACACAGACACACACACACAGACACACACACAAAATACAGAAGATAGACCTTCAGGTCAGGAGCCCTGGATTTGAACCTTCCTTTACACACTTTTGAGCTGTGTGGTCATGGGCAGGCCGGCTACTTGCCCTCCCAGAGACTCAGTTTCCTCAATTGGGAATAGGAGTTTATGGGGATTATATGAATTGCTACCTACATTCAGTTCTGCTATAATATTTGCTTTGAAATTGCCAATTTGTTCTAATGCAATTGTTATTATTAGGAAACATTTTGAGGGTAAGGTGAATTTTGGTTTGGTTATGCTTGATTTCTTCATTGAGAATCAGTGAAAATGTAGAAATCTATACCATTTCATAATTATTCACAGGCTGTAACCCTTCTGTTGACCACATTCATGAGCAAACTTCTGGTCTTTTTTCAAATAAAGTGCCATATTTCTTATATATCTTATGGTGCACTAGGAGCTGTGAGCTGTGGAAATTTGGTCTGAACCCCCACACTCACATTTCAACATGGCCTCCAACTCCAGATTGCCCAACTTGCTAAAGACCTTGCCAGCCCTGGGGCACAGACCAAGCAGCAGCCCGAGGCCATGGATACTGACACTATTTATTGTTATATTTATATATTTCTTAATCATTTAACACGCAAAATTGTGCTACCATTTTTAGTAAGTTGCATGTTTTTATCCATTTTTTATGTGTCACTAAGAAAGTTTTTGAGTACTTTGCCCCTAACTCCACGTTCCCCATAAGCCTTGTGGTTTTTATTGCCTGATTTTGCATAGCTCCATGCTTTGGGGGAAATGTGTATGTCCCAATATAGGAGAATTGACTGTATAACAGAACTGAGTTGCTATGAGGAAACTATTTTGCAAAGCATAAGCAATGGTGCTGTCAAAATGTATTATTATTATGCACAATTGTAAGAATATAAGAATTACTTTCTTGAGTTAGAACAAGGTCATCATACCTTGATTCTGTCTCTCACAGGGTCACTTGGAGATGCTGAACATGGGATTTGCCTTCCATGATGTCAGCCTCACAGGATTCAGCTTTTACCCTGTAGCCCCCAACTTCCCTAGATCAGCTGCTTTTGCACATCCCTGAACCTTAGGGTGGTGCCTCACAGGGACGGGAATGGCAGTTCTTGACTTCAGTGCCCCAAACTCCTCCCCACCACTATCAAACAAAGCCTTGTGCTGTTTGAGAAGTGACATGGTGGCCACTTATTACTCGCAATGCTAAATGACTCATGTAGTTAACTCTTATGGCCCTTACTTGGTCCTTCTATGCAAACACTGCTTCTGGTCCTCTAGTATAGCCTATGACCACAGCCATACTGCCCAGATTGTGCCTTCTGCACAGCCCAGGTGGGAGGTTCTGTGCCTCCTGAAAGTGGCCTAGCACTTATCACATCCGTCCCATTGTGCCTTTATCTGGCCTCTTCTGAGGGTAGTTCCTCTTAAATAATAGGGCGGTTGTGTATGTGGGTGTGGATATATCTGTGTGTCTGCCTGTAATATGCCATTTATCACATGCCAGGGGGCGATGGAGGAGCAGAGCAGTGACTTCAGACCTGAATAGACGCTAACTCTTATTCTTATATCTTAAGGATATCATGGTGGCTTGGGGAGGGGGCCGAAATGGTCTTTTTCCTGCAGTTTCTCCCAGCAGAATGAATGAATTACCTAAGGTCACCCAGTCAGTAGGGGAGAGCTATCATTATAACCTAGTTTCTCTGATTACAAATCCAGTTCTTTATTCTCTGGTATCTGAACCCCAAACCAGACAATTCTACTCACCACTTCCAAATTTCTTAGACATTGTAGTCCCTAAAGCAGGAGCAGGAAGAAGACAATGACCAGCGACCCCAGTCATACCAAATTCAGAGATCCATGTTGACCAGGAGTCATATTCCACAGAAATGACATGGAGGCTGTGAAGCCTTGCTTCTCCTTTGTTATATGCTGTTGAACCCACTCCCAAAGATGAGAGTTCAGTGATCAATGAGAGTTTCAGGGTGGGAATCTACCCTCTACATATTGGAAACAAAACACAGAGAACCTGGAATTCCCAAAGGAAAAAAAAGCCAACACGATATATATCCTCAGAAGCATTCATATGAAAAAGACCTGAGGGTTGTATTGGATAATAAGGTGAGTCAGTATAGCTACCCCCAATAACCAAACCAAAGTAGAACAAATCTAGCTTAACATCATTCTGCATGCCCCTAAGTATAAGGTGTAGATGGAGGGCCTTGGGGTATGATAGTTTTTCTCGTTTCTGCCTGATTCACACTACACATGGACATTGTGGCTAGCTCTAAATGCCACATTTTAGGACAAGCATTAGTAAGCTGCAGTGATTCTAGAGAAGTGAGTAGAGCAGGAATGTTAATTGAAGGAATGAGGAATATTTACTCCAAAGGAGAAAAAACTCAAGCAAGACATACTGTTTTCAAATAATTGAAAAAGGGGTGTCATGTGCAAAGGGGAATAGACTCCTTCCCTGTGACTTCAGAGGGCAGAACTATGACTAGAGGTTAGAATTCAGGTACAAGTTACAAGGAAGCAGACTTCAAATGGAAATTCTTGCCCTCCCCCAAAGAGAGCTAATGGGGCGGAGGGGAGGGGCTCAGCAGACAAGGAGTTCTTTCTCTTCCAAAATGACATTGTAGAGAGAATGCCTGTTTGAGATGGAAGTTAGGCTAAAAGATCTCTGAGGTGTCCTCCATTTCTACAAATTCATGACCTGGGGAGAGGGGGAGAGACATCCAAATACACTTGTTACAGTGCTGTAGGGAAGGTAGGATCAGTGAGGGCCTTTCCATGAGCTGAGTGTTGACTGGGGATGGCCAGGCCTAGAGCTAGGAGTTACTGGTTGTGTGACCCTGGGCAAGTCACTTAACACTCAATACCAAGACTAGAATATCAGAAGTGGCAGAACCAGTTGCATTGTTACAACAAATTCATTTGCTGGATTACTTTAGACCAATGAAACCAGAGATCTACACACACACACATTAACAGTAACACCTCAAACACAAGTAAATACTGTATGACTTTTATTTTGTTTTATGAGACATTTAGTTGTTCAGCTTAATGTTTTTTATTTTACATTGAAAGCTCTTACAGGGAAGAATCTGGATCTATGTAATTCTCTTTGCTGGAAATGCAGTGAAAGGTCACTGTTAAGTAGGGGGATGGTAATGAAGATCTTCACAGCTTTTCATTCTCTTCTTGGGCTTAAGATGGAGCTCCATTCCTGAGTCCCCCTCAATCTTGGCAACCTGTTGAAACATGCTATTTACCAAGTGATTCATTTACTTCTATTATTCTTCTGTTCTTTCTCTTCCTGTCCCCTTTCATCTGAGAAGTTGACAATGAGTCTTCACAGCTCTCCTAGCCAGTCATAGCTTCTTAACTTCAGCTACAACATCCCACCCACCACCAACTTCCTCCACATTCCTTCTTTCCCAAGATTCTTCCATCTCATTTAGCATTTCTCTTTTCTTATTTCATGCCATCAGGATTTCTATGGTAGCCTGTCAGGTTGATTGTTTTCAACGAGTTGTTGTTCACTCATTTTAATTGTGTTCAACTCTTTGTGATCCCACTTGGGGTTTTCGTGGCAAAGAAAACCAGCTCATTTTTTACAAACGAGAGAACTGGGGTAAACAGGGTTAAGTGACTTGCTCAGGATCACAGTGCTACTAAGTACCTGAGGATACATTTGAACTCAGGAAGTCCTGACTCCAGACCCAGCACTCTGTCCCCTGTGCCACCTAGCAGCCCTAAGTAAGTGTGTGGGATTCGATTCAGTCTCAAGTCTTCCTGACTCCAGGCCCAGAACTCTTTTGAGTTGACCACTTTGAGGCAAAGAGATAGGAATAACTTTGTTTTGGGGAATGGTCATTGAAGAAACTTGATTGCCCAGAGGAGAGAGTATGTGGATTCCCATCAGAAGCTGAATAAAAAGAGCTCAGGAGTGTGGTTGAGCAGTTCCTGTTGACAATCTGAGATTTGATGAATGGAGAGAGAGAGGGAGGGTTGAGTCTTATTATGGAAGGCTTGTTTTCTGTTTCCTACACCATCTTGCCTGAGTACCTCCATCTTTCCCTGTATCTTTCACAATGCCCAGTAGAGAGGGACCTCACTTTAATTTCAATTCCAATAGAACTAAAGAGGTTTTTGAATTCATATTTTCAAGTACCACTGTCCTCTGGTTAGTGGAAATGGGTGGTGGGGGAAATATTCTGGGGGCAATGCAGTTTTTAAAATGTCTTCAGACCCTCTAATGGTAGTGTTTCCAAGTGTCCCCAGTCCCTAAATTGACCCAGCCATGGTGAGTATCACAATAAGATATAAACAGATTACCTGGTTTATCCTAATTAGCCTTCTTATAATCCCGGTATTGTTTGAGATTCTCAATACATGTCTTTTCCAGATATTCCTTGGCCTGAGTCACAGAACCGTCTGCCTCCCATTTCTCCTTGATAATGTTAGCTGCCGGTTCCTTTGGGATCCAGGCTGGTTTTTCCTTGTCAAACTCAATAAATGGTCGGTCATCATAATCATAACGCCAGAATCCATTGGTGGCACCATTCTTGCAAAGTTCACAGCCATAAGTTCCATTGAAGACATGCAAACCTGAAACACCCAAGCACCAAGTATGGTGAACTCTCTAAAGTATAGAAAAATGTGTTTCCAAATAATGATAGTCCTGAGATATATCCATGCGTCCTTGCAAATGAAAAGAGTGTTTCCTTATAACAAACACCCAGTTCTTTTCCTTTAGGCAGCTAAGGCATGAAGAACCAGATAGGAAGCAAGTTTAAAAAGAGAGCAGTTCTCTTTAGGCTAATTCCTTGCATCATTCTAGATCTCATTCCATCATTTTCCTGATGATAGGAGTAGAGAGAAAAGAACAGCAAAGAAAAGAATTGTTGAAGTTAGAGCTGGAAATGACCTTACCATAACCTATCCCACCCTTCTCATATATAAATGAGAAAAATGAGGCCCAGAGGAGGGCAATGATTTTCCTGAGCTTTTTAGGACAGCAAATAAAAGAGCCACCATTCTACCCTATGTTCTCAGATTCAAATCCAGAACTCTTTGCATTCCAACAAGTTGTTACAACCTACGACTAACCATACTAACAGCTAACCTGGCCTGGTATGTGTTTCCCTGCTATGGACAATGGAGAGTAACAGTCAATGTGGTTAAATGGAAAGAGCACTAGACTGGGTGATTGGACATCATGAGGCCAGGCCTGGCTTTGCCACTGACTGATCTGCATCAGATCAGTGGATCAATGATTTATAGATAGATGGACTATCAGAAGCCATCTAGGCTCCTGACTAATTGTTCTTCCCAACGTACCAAGATCATGATCACTTCCCTCTCTGTAAAATGGGTGCATTAGATGATTTCTAAGGCACTTTTCAGTTTTAACGTTCTCTCAGTCCTAGAATCAGGAACATGTCAGGCAACAGTGTGGTGCCTCCTGTAAGAGGCCCAAATGCCCAGTGGGGTAAGGAGAGAGAACTTACTTAAGCTGATGACTGAGAAGCAAGAATTGATCTATCCCCACTTCATGTTTCACTGAGATCATTGTGTTGGGGAGAATAGCAAGAAAGGGGAAACAGAAAGAAGGTAGGTAGAGGACAAAGTTGGGTTTTAGGGATGGTTCTATCTTTGCATCTCACTGGGTTCGTTCTCTCCACCTTGAGGCCTATGGTCAGTCGTTGCTCCTCCTTTCTCCCCCTTTTCTCCTTTCTCCCTCCTCCCCTTTATATACCCTTCTTCCTTCTGCCAATTGAGGACAGTCTCTGTTAGGCAGAAGTCTACCAGGGTTAGGCATTGGCTCCCATGGTCCCTGCCCTATGTACTTATCCACTCACCACTGACATCTTTATAGTAGGCCATGATTTCTCGCAGGTACTCCATTCCAAAACCTTCTCTTCTTTTCTGAAACTGACTCTCCTGGTTCCAGTCATCAGCATTTTCCCATCCTGGTTCCGGCACTGCCTCCTTGCTATTGCTGTCATATTGGTAGATGGGTTTTCCATTGAAGTAGGCCTTGTTTGTGAAAAAGGGTGTGCCTTTTGATTGTTCTTTGTCCTTGTATACCAGAGAATCACACTCTGAAAAAAGCCATAGAGAACTGGGTGAGACATTTTAATGCTAATCTCCCAAATAGAGTCACTTATTGGGGGTGACAGAGAAGGGGGTTAGAAATGGGGTACTGACATGTGAACTTTGGCTACCAGGACCAATAACTCCCCATTGAGAATACTTTCTCCTGGTTCTCCCCTCTTCTATCTGTCTCTCAGCCAGCAACTTTGACCCCAAATGATCCCAATCCCAAGTTATTCTTCCTATGATACATTTGGAGTATGCCACAGATCTCTGTCTACCTACTTGTAATGAATGAATGAACTCATGAATAAAAATGCTTTTAGTAAATACTTAATATTTACCAAGTGCTATACTAAGTTCTGAGGATAGAAACAGGGAAAGAAGTTAGTCCCAAATCTCAGGGATCTCCTCCCCTCATTGGGAGCAATACACAATAAATGGGATTGTTCAAAGGAGGATGTCCAAGATGACAGGAAAACTCTAAACTTTGTCATATACAGACCAGGGATGTTTAACCTGGAGAAAAGAACAAATGGATGTGTGCTTTTTTTTTTGTGGTCACATGATAGCTGTCTCAAGAATGTGAAGGGCCATCAGATAGAAGAAGGATCATATTTGTTCTCTGTCACTCAGGAGGCCTTAGTTTTTGAAGAAGGATCAGCTTTCTACTCTATAAAAAGAAGAACAAGGGGGTAGCTAGGTGTCGCTGTGGATAGAGCACCCGCCCTGGAGTCAGGAGGACCTGAGTTCGAATCCGGCTTCAGACATATAACACTTACAAGTATCTGTATGACCCTAGGCAAGTCACTTAACCCCATTGTCTACCCAAAAATATAAAAAGAAAAAAAAGAACATGCTACATTTTTATTTAAAATAAAATGGACTGCACTGCCCTCCAAAGTAGCTCCTAAAGTATTCAAGCAGAGATTGGATTCCATTGTATGGCATGTGGTAGAAGGTATTCTGTGTTGACTGGCACGTTTCATTAGATTCTCTCTGAAGCCCCTCATTCTTCTCATGAAGAATCTGGTACTCAATGAACCTCATATCTCTAGGGTCCCTGGCCCAGCTCCCAGCCCCATAGCCCCATTATGTTTCTTCCCTATTGTTGGTCTAAGGGGCTGGGCCACGTCTGCTCCCACTGGAAGAGCAGCCTCCATCTCCATCTTGAAGGAAGGAGACTTGAAGAAAGAAAAGAAAAGCAGTGGGCACTGTGAGAAGGGAGCCGGTTAATCTCTCAAGGCTTCAGCTTTCTCACCTGCAAAACTATAAATGGTAACATTGGGATAACTTACTACCCAGGGTTTTGAGGACAGTATGCTATGACACAAATACTTCTGGGTTTAGAGAAACTGGGTTTGAATCCTGGCTTTGCTAATCAATACCTGTGTAACCTTGGGCAAATCATTTTAATGCTCAAAACTACAATTTCTCCCTCTGTGAAGCAAGGTTTGATTTGTGCTACTCCTTTAGGCTGCTATAAACAAGCTTCTTGCAAACTCTAAAAAATTATACAGTAGAAATATAAAGTATGATTAATATACAAAGATAAGAACAAAGAAATGACTTTCCTGGGTCTGAGTGTCCTCTTACTCTGATTCTGTCTCTGACAGGGTTACCAAGGGACAAGGAGCATGGGCTTTTCCCTCCCCTCCATGATTTCCACCTCAGATGGTTCATCATTTACTTCCTAAGCTCCAAGTTCTCTACATCATCTGCTTTTGCACATTCCTGAGCTTCAGGGCAGAGCTTGATAGACATGAGAATAGGAGCTCTAGACCTCCCTCCCCCAAACTCCTACCCTCTTCCATCATGTCTTTGTAGTTTCTGAGAGATGACACACTGAATGCTGGAACCTCTAGGTGACTCCTGGCATAAAATCGTAGGCTCTGCCCTCCTTTCCTCTTTCCAAACTCAGCTCCTTCCCCACTAATATAACACATGGCCACAGGCACATCACACAGACAGTGCCTTCTGCATAGCCTCCGAGGAGATGCAGTAATCTCTGAAGGTGCGCCAGGCTCACCGTGTCATTCTTATTTTGCCTCAACAGCAAGGTTTCCTGGTCTGTAGCATCAATACTTTTTCTAGATCTCTGTTCTCATCTCCATTTCCTTCCTTAAATTTAAAAGGTTGATAGATAACCTAGAGATAGGAAGGCAATTCCTCAGGAAAAATGAAGCTTGTGCACCTATTGACTCTGTGTGCATGAGTGTGTGTGTGTGAGTGTGTGTGTATGTGAGTGAGTGTATGTGTGAGTGTGTGTGTGTGTGTGTGTGTGAGAGAGAATGTGTGTGTGTGTGTGTGTGTAGCATTTCCCCTTTCCTCCTGGGTGATGGAGGAGCAGTGACCTCTGGGCCTAATAGATGCTGATCTATAATCTAGTATTTTGGGAGTACCATGGTAACTGTTCAGAATCCTGCCGCTTCTTTTGTCCTTTCCATTCTGTCTCTCCTTGCTCTATGGATTTCCCTTCTCTTTGTCTCTTTCCCTAATTTTTCTCCCAGCACAATGAGTTTATCTGCACAAAACCAGTTCAGGAACTGGCAACCAAGGCACATGTTGAGGGGAGAGTCCCATTCTGCCTCTGAGATTGCTCTCCTTATAGGTTCATAGATTTAGAGGTAGAAAGTATCTTAGAGGCCATCTATTCCAAACTCCCTACTCTGCCCTCATTTTCCCAAACTGGCCTATAGAGATTAAATCACTTACCCAAGGTTCCACAGCTAACAAGGTAGAAAAAGATTCTTTGACTCTAAATCTAATCATTTCCTCTCTACTCTTTGATTTCACCACACCTCTCACTCCCAAACCAGACATCTCTTTCCCATTTGCTCTACTCACGTTTTCCTGGTTTAGGGGCACTTTGAGGCTTCTGTCCAAGAACTGTGGTCCCTGAAAACAACAGCAGGAAGAAGGCAGTGATCAGGGGCCCCATCATTCCAAATTCAAAGATGTATTTCAGTTCAGAAATCTGGTCTGATTCAGCTGAGATATGATGGATGTTGTGATAGCTCTCTTTTCTGCTGTATTATATACTGTTGAACCCTCCTCAGGAGATGACAGTCCAATGGCCAATAAGAGTTTCAAGGTGGAATCCACCTCCTGAATACCAGAAACCAAACAAACAGAACCTGAAATTCCAGAAATAGCACCAACAGGATGTGTCCCAAGAGCAGTTCTTATGAAAAAGACCTAGGGGTTTTAGTGGACAGCAAGCTCAGGGTGAGCCAATGAAGCTGATTGAGTTAACCAAAGAAAACCTGATGTAACATTGTGCTTCATGAACATCACTGTGGGGTTTAGAGGAAGGAGCTTAGGGTGTGATCATTCTTGTCCATTCTTCCCTATTCTAGCCACATGTGGAATACTTTGTCGAGTTCTGAAGACACATTTTAGGAGGGCAATGGCAAGCTGGAATGCTTCTAGAGGAGGGGCACCAGGAAGGTGAGCATGTTAGAAACCAGAAAGATCAATCGAAGGAACAGGAAATGTTTTCTCTGAAGATTATATTCATGTAGGATACACTGACTGTCTTCAAATATCTAAAGTGTTTTCACACAGAATATAGAATACGCTTGTTTCCTGGGGCTGCAGATGACAGAAATAGTACCAGAGGACTCAGACATGATGGGGAGCACATGTCAGATGGAACTTCCTACCAAAGAGGGTTCTGCAGAAATTGAATGAACTGCTTCAATGACAATGGGTTCTCTCTCTATTAGCGGCCTTCCAAGAAGAGGCTATAAAGTGAATTCATACTTCAGATCTGAGATGAAGACCTCTGAGTTTTCCTCCATCTCTCAGAATCTGTGACTCTGGTGGCAGAGCATCCAAATACACTTGATATTGTGTTTTGGGGAAGGTGCATAGGTGTAGCCACAGCTAGGGCCAGGTACTGGTTAGAAAATGACTAGTTTTTTTGTTTTTTGTGTGTTGTTTTTTTTTTGACTAGGCGATGGAGTTAAGTGACTTGCCCCAGGTCACACAGCCAGTAAGTGTCAAGTGTCTGAGGCAGGATTTGAACTCAAGTTTTCCTGACTCCAGGGTCAGTGCTCTATCCACTGCGCCACCTAGCTGCCCCCAAAATGACTAGTCTTTAGAGTTAGGCCTAGGTACGAACTGAGAGTTTATCAGCGGTCTCTGTGTGCCAACCTAAGATGACAAGAAAGCCAGTGTTAAGTTGTCTTGGGGTAGGGATGAGTTCATAATAGCAATTTGTATTCTGAGTGTTTTTGGTGAGTGTAGGTGCAGGGAATGGGGAGCAGCAGTGGCCAGAACCCTTTAATTTCTCTTGGTCGTCAACATGCTGACTTCCCCAAGGGAGCTAAATTAATTGGCTCTTTCCTGTTTGGGAGATCTTGAAATCAATTCTTTGTGGCCTTTGTGAATGCATAAAAATTCAGATTTCTGATTATAATTGACTAAACTTTAACTCCCCAATGAAAACTCCTATTCGTTCAAGTCCCTAAAACTTTTCCTTTTGATGGACTGACTAACCAAAGGTACCCCAAATAGAAATAGGCTAAACCACATGGCTCCATGTTTGGACAACTGGGGAGGTGATTCCAGGTGCCTTGCTTGGATGCCACAAGGCATTAAAACTCAAATTCAGCTGATCCAGTTATAAGGGACTAACTCTCAATCCCCTCACATGACCACTTTCATGATATTGATAACAATACAAGAAACTGTCCTTCTTGTTCCCTCTTTCAGCCAAATCCAATGAGAGTAAGGTTCAACCAATGCTCATCTCCCTCCCTTCTTTCCCTCTAGTGTAATGTTTTTATGCCTCTTCATGTGATAAAATTTACCCTTTTCTGCCTCCTCCTTTCCTTTTCTCTCATTACAATCCCTTTTCACCCCTTAATTAGGCTTTTTAATCAACATATCAGAGTCAATTTATACCCACACCCTCTGTCTATGTATGTCGCTTCTAGATGTCATAATAAGGATACAGTTCCCAAGAGCTGAAACCATCATTCTTAACTAAGGAGTATGAAGAGGAAACCAGTGACTTCAGAGAGTTGGAATGTTATTTTAAGTTTAATAGGTTTCCTTGTTCTAACAGCCTAGCCTTGACACAGGTTTTCAGTCAATCTACTCATATCTCCCCAGCTGGACTTGTGAAATTTGGCTTTTGAACTCAAGGATAAGATTTTAAAATTTATCCTTATTGAGTTTCATCTTATTCAATTCAGGCCAGAGCTTTAGCTGCCAAGATCTTTTTGGTTCCTCATTAAATGATTAAGAAGAGTTTAGGCAGCTAGATGGGGCAGTGAAAAGAGCAGTGGGCTGGGAACCAGGAAGACTCATCTTCCTGAGTTCGAATCTGACCTCAGATACTTACTAGGTATGTGACCCTGGGAAAGTCACTTAATGCCTGTTTGCCTCAGTTTCCCCATCTGTAAAAGGAGCTGGAGAAGGAAATGGAAGTATCATTGCCAGGAAAACCCCAAATGGGGTTCAGACATGAATGAAATGACTGAACAACAACAAAGGAGATAATTAATAATACAAGCTAATACTTAGCATTTATATAGTGCTTTAAGATTTGCAGAATGCTTTCCATATGTTATATCATTTGATCCTCATAATAACCTTGTGAGGTAGGGGATATTATTATCTCCATTTTACCCAGATGAGGAAAAAGAGATTGGGAGAGGTTAAATTGCATATCCAGATTCACTTAGCTAGGGTCTGGGGCAGGATTTGAACTAAAGTCCTATCCTTTATACATTGCACCACTTCACTGCCCCCCACATGACAGCTAATGCTGAAGAATTGGGGAAATTGTCAGTGGGAGACATATTGAGGAATTGGGAGGCCTTCCCATGAACCTCCAATAAGAGAGAGAATCCCAGGGGGGCTGGAGGCAGGTGTTTTAGAGGGTAGACCCTCTACTTGCCTTTTCCTCTACCTCAACCCCATCCCTCTGCTCTTGGGTTGGGACAGAGTAGCAGTTAAGTATTCCCACTCACTGTCAATGCCATACTATACGCTTTCTGCAATACTTGGGTACGTCTGCTCAAAGTTCCCATCATCCTATCTTCCCCTCCCATGTAGCTTCCTTCCTTGGTTCCCAAGTACCTAAACTACCTCTTCCCACTGTCTTCTCATCCCTAATGCTGCTGAATTCCTACCCTTCCCAGGAAATTTTCCCACTTTGATCAGGATGAATGAACTTCCCAGCCCTACTGTGTCTCAACTTGGAATTCCCTAGATGGCCCTCAGGTATCTGATGCTTACCTCCACTGATACCTAAATCTTTGCCCCACTCTTTGGTTAGCACCAACATCTTTATATTTATTTTTAACTTATGTTTGCCTCAAGCATCATTGTGGCTCAGTGGAAAGAAATTTGATATTAGAATCAGGAAGCTAGGGTAACACCCTTCTGCAACATGCCTTAGGTAAGTCATTTAATACTTAATACCCAGACATGTCTAGGATAGCAGAAGTTGCAGGACCAGTCATATTGTTACCAAGAATTTCCTTACTGGAACTATACTAAACCAATGAAATCAATGCTCTGCACCCCCCTCCCCAGTGCTCTGTGACCTTTATTTTACATTGACATTTATTGTTCAGCTTAACATTGTTTGTCTCTATTGTAAATTCTGAAAAGGAAAAAAAATTTAGGATTATGTAATCCCCTTTGCTAAACACTGAATGACAGTTAACAGTATGGGAGTGTGGTGATAGTGACAAAGACCTTCATAGCTTCTCATTCTCATCCTGACTGGGGTTATCATGGAGTTACATCTCTAAGTCTCCCTCATTCTCTGCCATCTTGTGAAATATGGAAATCTGGCTACTCAGCCAAGTGATTCATCTGTTCAAAGTTTCTTCTGTTTTCTTCTTGTTTCCTTGTCATCTGAGAAATTTCCAGTGACTCTTTACTGTTCTGCGTATCAGGTCCCACCTTCTCAATTTTAGATACAGTGTCCCATCCATTTACCACCACCTTCCTCCTTCCTCCTTCTTTCCTAGTATTATTGCATCTCACAATTCTCCTTTCTCATTTCATCCCAAGTCAAGATCTATATAGTGCCCCATTTCCAAAGAGATGATTCCCCAACCTTCCCTTCTTCTGTGCACCAAGACACCTCCTCCTGCCCCACTTCTAAATGTTACTATCAATTCATCAGCAGTATTTATTGAGCCCCGACTGAAACAAACACTGTTCTGCAGGTTATGGGGAGTGCAGAGGAAGTTAAAGATTGAATGCCTATTCTCATACTTGGGAAACATTCAGAAGAATGTATTTCTAAATGAGGTGGGCCTGACCACCAAAGTGAAAGGAAACTTTAAAAAAGAGAGTTAAGGTGAGATCTGAAACAGATAGTGAAAGATGAGAAGGCTTTCGACAAGTAGAAGGATAGAGTGAGGACCCTGAAAGTGTGAGAAAAAAAACAGTAATCAAAGAAGTGAGGAAACAAATAGGGTCTACTATGTGCTAAATGCTTTATAAGTATTATGAAATTTTATCTTCACACCAACTCTGGGAGTTATTATTATATTATTATCCCCATTTTGGAGTTGAGTAAAATGAAGCAAATAGATGATAAGTTATCTCTTCTACTACAACAGCTAGTTAATGTGTGAGACCAGATTCAGACAAAGGTCTTCCTGACCTCAGGAGTAGTGCTCTCTCCAATGTGTCACCTACTTCCTTTTAGAAATAGAGATAGGAATGACTATTTCAGCGTATCAGACAATGAGAAAACTGATTGCCTACGTGGAAGTAAGTGTGTTCCAGTAAGAAGCTAGAGATGTGATGTGGTCAGGAATGGGATAGAGGGGCTTCTGTTGAAAAGCTGAGATTTGATGAAGAGAGAGATATGTAGTTAGATGGGAAGAGTTGAGTCTTTTTATGAAAGTTTTGTTCTCTATTCACTACCTCATCCCCTCATGCTCTGCACCCCCCTCTATAGAATGAGGATAGAATGAGGGACCCTACCTCGAGGACTGGAAACATTTGACATCACTTCAAGTAGAGCTAAGGAGGGCTCATAAGCAATCTGAATTCATATCTTTGAGCCATTTTGGCAATGGGAAGAAGAGGAAATAACCTGAGGCCAATGGAGACTTCAAAATATGAGCCTTCTTTGTCCCTTCTACTGGACATGTTTCTATGTGTCCCCATCTCCTAAGGTGGAATGAGTCACTCAATCCAGCCATGGAAAGCAAGAAGACAAGATACAGGCATTATCTGGTTCATCCTTGTAAACATTACAGAATTTCAGGTATCTGCCAAATATCCTCCATATTGTCCTTGATCCTACCCACAGCACCTGGGTCTGTCTCCCACCTTTGCTTGATCAGGTCAGTTACAGGATCCCGGGGGGGATCCAGCCTCATATTTCTTTGTTGAACTTAATTATTATATCCATAACTCTAGAATACCTTGGTCACACCATCTGAGTAAAGTTCACAGTCAAAATGTCCACAAAAGCTATGGGGCCCTGGAATACCCTCCCACCCCCCAGCCTAGTATGATGAGCTTTCTGGAGTAGAGCAAAACATGGTTCCAAATATTGATTGATTTGAGGACTATATCTATTTATCCTTGGTTCTAGGTTACATCCAGGTGCCCTCGTTAGAGATAAGAGTTGTTCCCTAAAACAAAACTCCCAATTCTTTCCTTTAGGCAGTTAAGGCCCTATGAACCATTCAGAAAGCAACTTTCCAAAACAGAGAAGTTGTGTTTAGGTTAATTCCTTGTGTCAATCTGAATCTCATGCCATCCAAGTAGGAGTAGAGAACAAAGAGCAAGGGAGCAGAATTGTTGAAGTTAGTGTAGGAAATGACCTTAGCATTATCTATCCCAACTTGCTCATTTACACATGAAAAAACTGATTGTCCTGAGCTTCTTAAGTTAGTAAATAGCAGAAGCCACATTCTGTCCTAGGCCCTCTGGATCAAATCCAGAACTCTGCTTTCCAACAAGTTGCCTCACTTTGTGACTTCTATCATAAGAGTTAGCTTGACCCGGTCTGATGTTGTCTGATAGGGAGAGCCTGGTGCAGTGGAGAGAGCCCTGGACTGGGTGTCCATAGACCTTGACTGTAGGCCTGGGTTGGCCAGTAATTGATCTATAGGCGATCTTTAGAAGTAGAAGGATATTAGAGGACATCTGGTTCAATTCCTTCATTGTACAGGTGAGGAAACAGGGCCCAGAGCAGTCATTGATGTACCTAAGGTCACACAGGTAGTAGGTATCAGAGACTCCTGAGTTTGCTCTTCCCACTGCACCACCATCTTGAACAAGTCACTTCCATCCTCGGGAAATCAACTCGGTTAGATGATCTCTATGGTACTTTTTGTATCAACATTCTCTGAGTCTTAGAGTCAGGAGCATACCAGAGAACAATGAGGTACCTCATGTAAGAAGCTCAATTTTATAGTGTGGGATAGAGGAGACTTACCTTAGCTGATAACTGAGACTTCCTATTTCATTGGGAGCATTGTGCTGGGTGGGATAGTAGCAAAAGGGGAGATAGGAAGGTGTCTGGTAGAGGAGGGAGGTGGGTCTATGAGTTAGCTCTAGCCCTATCCCTCCCTGGATTTGTTTTCATCCATTTGAGGGCAGTGGCCAGTCATTGCCTTTCCTCTTTCCCTTCTTAATCCTCTTGCTATCTTTCCTCTTTTCTCCCTATTAGGGTCTGCCTCTTTTGGGCAAGAGCCCACAGAGGGTCTCTGAATCCTTTCCTAGTCAGAGGGTCCCAGGGTCCCTGGGCCCCTGTATCCCTGCCCTAACACAATCTACTTACCATCGCCATCTTGGTAGTACTTCATGACTTCTTGTATGTTCTACTGAAAATCTCCTCCCTTCTTTTCTTAAGCAGCCTCTCGATGTCTCAGTGTGCCATTCTTTGTCCCATGGTGGCAGGGATTCTGCCTTCTGGCTCTTGTATGGGTAAACAGGTTAACCATTGAGGTGGGTGTTATCTGTGAACCAAGGCTGCTTTACTTTGGCCTTGGCTATGACAGACCCAAGTCCTCATAGACCAGAGAATCACACCCTGAGGAAAGCCACAGAGCTGGATATAAATATTTGAGTGCTGACCCCCTCCAAAAAAAAAAGGCTGTTTACTGGGGGTGATGAAAAATACATGGGTCAGAAATGGAGTGCTGACATGTAGGCCTTGCTTTCCAGAACCAATAGCTACCCAATGGGAATACATTCTCCTGAATGTCTGTGTTTCACCCAGCAGCTTTGTCCCTAAGCTTAAAATCACTTGCTTCTCTTTCCATGGTACTCTTCCCTTCTAATAGTTGGAGTATGCCAGGAGGACAGAACCAGACAATGAGTGAAGTAATTAGCTAATTAATCAATTAATTAAGAAAAATGTTTTTATTAAACACATACTATTTGTGAAATGCTGTACTGAGTGCTAAGCATACAAATAGACGAATAAGGTCATTCCATCATTCAGGAAGCTCAAATCCTAAGTGGAGGAAACAGAACAAAAGGAAGGGACCAGAGGAGCTTTCCAAGATGGTAAGGAGAGTCAATATTTTGTCATATGCAAACCAATTGAAAGAATTGGGGATATTTAACCTGGAGAAGAGAAAGAATAGGGGTACATTTTATATAGTGGACATGATAGCTGTCTTTAAGTATTGGAAGGGCTGTCAAGTGGACAAGGGACAAGATTTATTCTGAATCATTCTGGAGGACTTTAGTTTTTAAAGCAGGATCAATGAGTTGAAGTAATAAGAAGGCAACTTTCAACTCAATAAAAAGGAGAATTTCCTACATCTTGTAGCATTTTTAAAATTTTTTAATTTATTATTTATTTTTAACATTCTTTTCTTTTTTAATTGAGTTCCAAATTCTCTTGGTCCCTCTCCAGTCTCCCCCACCCATTCAGAACACAAGCAATATGATATCAATTATACATGTGAAATCATGTAAACCATTTTCATATAGCCATATCACAAAGAAGGCAAAAAAGGAAAGAAAATGAGAAAATTGTACTTCAGTTTGTACTCCAATTCATAATCTGGAGGTGGATAACTTTTTTGAAATTGCCTGGGATCATTGTATTGATCATGTAATCATCACAAGTTCGTTGTTTTGTGCACAATAATCTCCCAGTTCTTCTCACCTCACTTTGCATCAGTTCATATAGATCTTGCCATGTTTTTACTGAAGCCCCCCCCATCTCCTCATTTCTTAGAGAACAATAGTATTCTGTTACAATCATATGCCACAATTTGTTCAGCCATTCCCCAACTGATGAACATCTTCTAAATATCCAGTTCTTTGCCACCACAGAAAGAGCTGCTATAAATATTTTTGTATATATAGCTCCTTTTTCTTTGCTCATTTTTAGGGTATGGACCAACCAGTGGTATTTCTGGGTTGAAGGGTATGCGCAGTTTTATAGCCCTTTTGGCATAGTTCCAAATTATTCTTCAGAATGGATAGACCAGTTCACAACTCTACCAGCACTCCATTAGTGTGCCTATTTTCCCTAATCCTCTCCAGTATTTGTCATTTTTGATAGATGTGAAGTCTTATCTCAGAGTTGCTTCAATTTGCATTTTTCTGATTAATAGTGATGTAAGGCATTTTTATATGATTATAGATGGCTTTGATTTCTTCTTTTGAAAACTGACTCTTCTTATCCTTTGACCATTTGTCAATTGGGAAATGGCTTTTTTAAAAAAAATTTTGACTTAGGTCTCTATATATTTGAGAAATGAGGCCTTTATCAGAGAAACTTGCTGTAAAAATGTCGTCTTATTCTTTATTGTCTCTGATACCATTTATCAAAACGTAGTTTCAGGCTTTTTCATGTTGGTATTTTCAGAGCTAGTTCTGGACATCTGCAAGTTTTCAGTGCTTCCCAGGTGGTATGATCCAGGGAAATATGTGGTCATAGCTTCCTTGGTCTACACTCTAATATTTACTCAGGAAAAGGCCCCCTGCTTCCCTGCGGCCCCAAATGCTAGCACTCCTTTTTCCCTTGGAACTAGACCACAGTCACTCCTCTCCAACCTGAAACTATGACCCAGAACTGCTTATGGACAATTGCCAATCCAGAACCAGCAAAGGGTCCCCAAAAATCTGTTTCCAATCAGTTTTTTGAACCTCTTACTATGTCTGAGCTGAGAGCTCCTGAAGCTGTTGTCACTGCTGGAATCATGGTAGCCTCCAAAGCCCACAGCTTGTGCTGTTGCCTTGCTCTAAGTGGGCACCCTCCCCAGGGTCACAGACCTCTCCTGCCACCCTTTTCCATTTCGACATGCTCGTCTTATTTGGGTACTTTCTGATTTATTTTTTCACTTTTTCTTAATTTATTTTGATTTATCAATAATCACTTCCATATGCTTTTCAGTTTAAAATTTTTCTTCCCCTTCTTACCCATCACCCTCCCCAAGATGGCTCACAATCTGATATAGGCTATACATTTGCATTCATATTAAACATATTTTCACATTAGTGATGTTGTAAGTAAAAATTAAAACCAATAGGAGGAACCATCAGAAAGAGGAAACAAAACTCAACAGAAGAGAAAAAAAATAGTAATTCAATTTCCATAGTTCTTTCTTTAGATGTGGATAGCATTTTCCATCACAAGGTCTCTAGAGATGTCTTAGATCCTTGTATAGCCGGGAAGGGTTAAGTTTATCAATATTAGTCATCACACAATGTCGCTGTTACTGTGTACAACGTTCTCCTGGTTCTGCTCACTTCACTCAGCATCAGTCCATACAAATCTTTCCAGGTTTTTCTGAAGTCAGCTTGTTCATCATTTCTTACAGCACAATAGTATTACGTCACATTCATATACCACAACTTGCTCAGCCATTCCCCAATTGATGGGCATCCTCTCAATTTCCAATTCTTTGCCACCACAAAAAGAGCTGCTATGAATATTTTTGTACATGTAGGTCCTTTTTCCATTTGTGTGATCTCTTTGGAATACAGCCCTAGTAGTGCTATTGCTTGGTCAGAGGGTATGCACATTTTTATAGCCTTTTGGGCATAGTTACAAGTTGCTCTCCAAAATGGTTGGATCATTTCACAACTCCACAAACAATGCATTAGTGTTCCAATTTTTCTGCATCTTCTCCAACATTTATCATTTTCCTGTTTTGTCATTTTGGCTAATCTGATAGATGTGATGTGGTACCTCAGAGTTGTTTTGATTTGCATTTCTCTAATCAATAGTGATTTAGAGCATTTTTTCATATGACTGTAGATGGCTTTATTTTCTTTATCTGAGAACTGTCTGTTCATATCCTTTGACCATTTATCAACTGGGGAATGGCTTGTATTCTTATAAATTTGACTTAATTCTCTATATATTGTAGAAATGAGGCCCTTATCAGAGAAACTGGTTATAAAAATTCTTTCCCAATTTTCTACCTTCCTTCTAATCTTAGTTTCATTGACTTTGTGCAAAAACTTTTCAATTTAAAGAAATCAAAATTACCCATTTTGCTTTTTGTAATGTTCTCTATCTCCTGTTTGGTCATGAATTCTTCTGTTCTCCATAGATCTGATAGGTAAACTATTCCTTGCTCTCCCAATTTGCTTATTGTATCAGCCTTTATATCCAAATCATGAACCCATTTTGACTTTATTTTGGTATGTGGAGTGAGATTTTTGGTCTATGCCTAGTTTCTGCCATACTCTTCCAGTTTTCCCAGCAGTTTTTTTTTCTTTTTTTCTTTTTTTTAAGGCAATTGGGGTTAAGTGACTTGCCCAGGGTCACACAGATAGTAGGTGTCAAGTGTTTCGTCTGAGGCCGGATTTGAAATCAGGTCTTGACTTCAGAGCCAGTGCTCTATCCACTGTGCCACCTACCTGTCCCACCCAGCAGTTTTTTTCAAAGAGTGGGTTCTTATCCCAGAAGCTGGGGTCTTTGGGTTTATCGAATAATAGATTACTATAGTCATTGACTACTGTGTCTTGCATATTGAACCTATTCCACTGATCCACCACTCTATTTCTTAGCCAGTACCAAGCAGTTTTGATGATTGCTGCTTTATAATACGATTTAAGATCTCGAATGGCTAGGCCACCTTGCCCTGCATTTCTTTTCTTTAGTTCTTTTGGTATTCTGGACCTTTTGTTCTTCCAAATGAATCTTGTTATTATTTTTTCTAACTCTATAAAATAATTTTTGGTAGTTTGAACGGTATGGCACTGAATAAGTAAATTAGCTTAGGTAGAATTGTCATTTTTATTATATTAGCTCGGCCTACCCATGAGCAACTGATGTTTTTCCAATTATTTAGATCTGACTTTATTTGTGTGAAAAATGTTTTGTAATTGTGTTCATAGAGTTCCTGGGTTTGTTTCAGGAGGTAAACTCCTAAATATTTTATAATGTCTACAGTAAGTTTAAATGGAATTTCTCTTTCTATCTCTTGCTTTGTTGGTAATATATAGAAATGCCAATGATTTATGTGGGTTTATTTTATAGCCTGCAACTTTGCTAAAGTTGTTTATTATTTCAAGTAGTTTTTTACTTGATTCTATAGGATTCTGTAAGTATAACATCATGTCATCTGCAAAGAGTGATAGCTTTGTTTCTTCTTTGCCTATTCTAATACCTTCAATTTCTTTTTCTTCTCTTACTGCTAAAGCTAATGTTTCCAGTACGATATTGATTAACAGTGGTGATAATGGACATCCTTGTTTCACCCACCCCCACCCTCATCTTATTGCAAATACTTCTAGCTTATCCCCATTACATATTATGCTTGCTGAAGGTTTTAGTAGATGCTATTTTTATTTTAAGGATGACTCCATTTATACCTATGCTCTCTAGTGTTTTTAATAGGAATAGGTGTTGTATTTTGTCAAAATCTTTTTCTGCATCTATTGAGATGATCATGTGGTTTTTGAGTTTTGGTGTTGATATGATGAATTATGCTGATAGTTTCCCTCATATTGAACCAGCCCTGCATTCCTGGTATAAATCCTACCTGGTCATATTGTATTATTCTTGTGATAAGTTGCTGTAATCTATTCGCTAATATTTTGTTTAAAATTTTTGCGTCTATATTCATTAGAGAAATTGATGTATAATTTTTTTTCTCTGTTTTGACTCTTCCTGGTTTAGGTATCAGCACCATATTTGTATCATAAAAAGAATTTGGTAAGATTCCTTCTTCACCTATTTTCCCAAATAGTCTATATAGTATTGGAATTAATTGTTCTTTAAATGTTTGATAGAATTCGCATGTAAATCCATCTGGCCCTGGAGATTTTTTTCCTAGGGAGTTCATCAATGGCTTATTCAATTTCTTTTTCTGAGATGGGGTTATTTAAGTATTTTACTTCCTCTTCTGTTAATCTAGGCAATTTATATTTTTGTAAATATGTATCCATTTCACTGAGATTGTCAAACTTGTTGGCATATAGTTGGGCAAAATAATTCCTAATTATTGTTTTAATTTCCTCTTCCTTGGTGGTAGCTTCATCCTTTTCATTCTTGATACTAGTAATTTGGTTTCTTTCTTTCTTTTTTTTAATTAAATTAACCAAAGTTTTATCTATTTTATTGGTTTTTTTCATAAAACCAGCTCTTAGTTTTATTTATTAGGTCAATAGTTTTCTTAATTTCAATTTTATTAATTTTTACTTTGGTTTTCAATATTTCTAATTTGATGTTTAATTGAGGATTTTTAATTTGTTCTTTTTCTAGTTTTTTTTAGTTGTATGCCCAATTCATTGATCTACTCTTTTTCTATTTTATTTATGTAAGCATTTAGAGATATAAAACTTCCCCTAAGAACTGCTTTTGCTGCATCCCTTAAGTTTTGGTATGTTGTCTCATTATTGTCATTCTCTTGAATGAAATTATTGATTGTTTCTATGATTTGTTCTTTGACCCAGTCATTTTTTAGGATTAGATTATTTAGTTTCCAATTATTTTTTAGTCTATCTTTGATGGCCCTTTATTACATATAATTTTTATTGCATCATGATCTGAAAAGGATGCATTTAATATTTCTGCCTTTCTGCACTGGATTGTGAGGTTTTTATGCCCTAGTACATGGTCAATTTTTGTGTATGTGCCATGTACTGCAGAGAAAAAAGTATATTCCTTTCTATCCCCATTCATTTTTCTCCAGAGGTCTATCATACCTAACTTTTCTAATGTTCTGTTCACCTCCTTAACTTCTTTCTTGTTTATTTTGTGGTTAGATTTATCTAGTTCAGAGAGTGGGAGGTTGAGGTCCCCCACTAGTATAGTTTTGCTGTCTGTTTCTTCCTGTAACTCCCTGAACTTCTCCTCTAAGAATCTGGATGCTATACCATTTGGTGCATATATATTTAGTAATGATATTACTTCATTGTCTAGGGTGCCTTTTAGCAGGATGTAGTTTCCTTCCTTATCTCTTTTGATGAGATCTGTTTTTGCTTTTGCTTTGTCTGAGATCAGGATTGCTACCCCTGCTTTTTTTTACTTTAGTTGAAGTATAATATATTCTGCTCCAGCCTTTTACCTTTACCCTGTATGTGTCACTCTTTTTCAAATGTGTTTCTTGTAAACAACATATTGTAGGATTATGGTTTTTAATCCAATCTGCTATATGCTTCCATTTTATTGGAGAGTTCATCCCATTTACATTTACAGTTATGATTACTATCTGTGTCTTTTTCTCCATCCTTTTTCCTCCCTGTTTATGCTTTTCTTTTGCCTTTCTCCCCCCCCCACTGGTATTTTGCTTTTGACCACCGCCTCCTTCAGTCCCACCTCCTTTCTATTAGCCCTTTCCCTTTTCTTTCCCCTTTTCCCTCCTACTGCCTATAGGGCAATTTAGATTTCTGTACCTAACTGATTATGTTATTCTCTTCTTGAACAAAATCTGATGAGAGTTAGGTTCAAACAACGCTCCCTTTTTTTCCTCTGCTCTGATAGGTTTTTGTGTCTTTTCCTGTAATGTAATTTACCCTTATCTGCCTCCTCCTTTCTCATTTAACCCACTTGATTAGATTTTTTTTTTATCATTACATCAAAGTCAACTTATATCCACCCCCTTTACGTATACTCCTTTAACATGGTGTAATAACAATACAGTTCTCAAGAGCTGCAAGTGTCATCTTCCCTTGTAGGGATGTAAACAGTTTGCCCTTATTAACAACATATCGTGTCTTTCTGTCGCATTTACCTTTTTATGTCTCTCTTGAATCTCGTACTTGAAGATCAAATTTTTTGTTGAGATCTGGTCTTTTTATCAGGAATGTTGGAAGTCCCCTATTTTGTTGAATATCCATCTCCTTCCCTGAAAAATCATGCTCATTTTCGCTGGGTAGTTGATCCTTAGCTGCAATCCAAGTTCCTTTGCCTTATGGAATATCATGTTCCATGCCCTACGGTCTTTTAATGTAGAAGCTGCAAGGTCCTGTGTAATCCTGACTGTGGTTCCATGATATTTAAATTGTTTCTTTCTGGCTGCTTGCAGTATTTTCTCTTTAATCTGGTAATTTTGGAATTTAGCTATTATATTCCTTGGCATTTTCAATTTGGGATCTCTTTCAGGCGGGGAGCGGTAGATTCTTTCTATAGTTATTTTATCTTCTGGTTCTAGGACTTCAGGGCAGTTTTCCTTTATGATTTCCTGAAAGATACTGTCCAGGCTCTTTTTTTCATCATGATTTTCAGGTAGGTCAATAATTTTTAAATTGTCTCTCCTGGATAGATTTTCCAGATCAGTTGTTTTACCTGTGAGGTATTTTACACTTTTATCTATTTTTTCATTTTTTTGTTTCTGTTTGACTGATTTTTGCTCTCTCATAGAGTCATTTGTTTCCATTTGTTCAATTCTAATTTTTGACATATTGTTTTCTTCTGTTAGATTTTGTACTTTGTTCTCCAGTTGGCCAATTGTATTTTTAAGGGATTTGTTTTCTTCAGTGTACTTGTTTTCCAGTTGGTCGATTGTGTTTTTTAGGGACTTGTTTTCTTCAGTGTACTTTTTTTTTCCAGTTGGCCAATTGTGTTTTTTAAGGACTCCACTACCTCTCTCATTTGACTTCTAAAATCCTTCTTGAGCTCTTCTAATAAGGCTTTTTGGGCTTCAGACTAGTTCATATTCCCTTTTGATATTGCAGATGTGGGTTTGTTGACAATGTTGTCCTCTTCAGAATTTCTGTCTTGATCTTCACTCTTCTCATAATAGGAATCTGAACTTTCTGATTTTTAAAAAAATGATTTAAAACAATCCTTTAGTTCTCATCCACCATCTAAACCTCTTCCTTTCATTCTTCCTACCTCAGGTGGCTTGCATTTTTAAAAATTCAATTCAATGTTTTTTTTGCTTACATTTTAATTTCCAAACTGTCTGGTTACCTCCTTCCCAACCCTGCACTGGAGAAGGCCACCATTTGACATATGTATATACATCTATGTATCTTACATATACATACACATATATGTGTATATCTATAAACATATACACATACATGTGTAAAACCATACTGTGCATCCTTCTACTTATTAGTTCTTTCTTTGGAGATGGACAGTATGTTCCTTCATGAATCCTTTGTAGTTAATCTGAGTACTTATAATACTTAGAAATGAAGAGCATCTTCCTTCATGAGTCCTTTGTAGTTAATTTGAATATTTCTAACACTCAGAATAACTTAAGTCATTCCCAATTGTTCTTCACACAATAGTGCTCTTACTATATGTGGCTTGCTTTTTCAAATACTCAGAGGGAGAGCTCCCAGAGTCCAGCCTTCTCATTTTAGCGATGAACAGCCTGTGTCAGAAAGGTTAAGTGACTTGCTCAGAATAATTATGCAGCTAATAAATAAGTGCCTGATGTGGGATGCAAACATAGGCCTTAATGAATCCAAGGTTAGTGCTCAGGGGTGACTCATTGTCTGCCTAAAGAGGATACATGTCTCAGCCAATCTATCAACAAGCATCTATTGAAAGCCTACTATGTGCTAGGATTGGAGGAAACAGAGTCAAAAGTGAGATAATCCCTGCCCTCAAGGAGGTTTTGTTCTATTGAGGGAGACAATATGTACACATACATACATACATACGTACATACATACAAAATAGATACAAGGTAATTTTGGGAGGGAAAGTATTATGAAGAAATACTTTATGTTGAGTGTGGAGCTTCATGAGTCTTGAAGGAAACCAGGGATGCTTGATTTCTTCATTGAGAATCAGTGAAAATGCAGAAATCCATACCATTTCACAATTACTCACAAGCTGCAACTCTTCTGTTGACCACATTCATGAGCAAACTTCAGGTCATTTTTCAAATAAAGTGCCATATTTCTTGTATATCTTATGGTGAACTAGGAGCTGTGAGCTCTGGAAATTTGGTCTGAACCCACACACTCACATTTCAACATGGCCTCCAACTCTAGATTGCCCAACTTGCTAAAGACCTTGCCAGCCCTGGGGCACAGACCAAGCAGCAGCCCGAGGCCATAGATACTGACACTATTTATTGTTATATTTATATATTTCTTAATCATTTGACATGTAAAATTGTGCTACCGTTTTTAGTAAGTTGTTTTTTTTTTATCTATTTTTATGTGTCACTGAGAAAGTTTTTGAGTACTTTGCCCCTAACCCCATGTTCCCCATAAGCCCTGTGTTTTTTATTGCCTGATTTTGCATAGCTCAATGCTTTGGGAGAAATGTGTAAGTCCCGACATAGGAGATTTGACTGTATAACAGAACTGAGTTGCTGTGAGGATACTGTTTTGCAAAGCATAAGAAATGGTGCTGTCAAAATATATTTATATATATAATATGTATATATATATTAATATATTAAAAAATACACAGTTGTGAGAATTTAAGAATTACTCTCTTGGGTTAGAACAAGGTCCTCATACCTTGATTCTGTCTTTCACAGGGTCACAAGGAGATACTAAACATGGGATTTGCCTTCCATGATGTCAGCCTCACAGGATTCAGCTTTTACCCTGTAGCCCCCAACTTCCCTAGATCAGCTGCTTTTGCCCATCCCTGAAACTTAGGGTGGTGCCTCACAGGGACGGGAATGGCAGCTCTAGACTTCACTCCCCCAAACTCCTCCCCACCACTATCAAACAAAGCCTTGTGCTGTATGCGAAGTGACATGGTGGCCACTTATTACTCGCAATGCTAAATGACTCATGTAGTTAACTCTTACGGCCCTTACTTTGTCCCTGTATCCAGACACTACTTCTGGTCCTCTAGTATAGCTTATGACCACAGCCATACTGCCCAGATTGTGCCTTCTGCACAGCCCAGGTGGGAGGTTCTGTGCCTCCTGAAAGTGGCCTAGCCCTCATCACATCCGTCCCATTGTGCCTCTGTTCTGGCCTCTTCTGAGGGTAGTTCCTCTTAAACAATAGAGCGGTTGTGTATGTGAGTGTGTGTGTGTGTGTGTGTGTGTGCCTAAAATATGCCGTTTATCTTATGCCAGGAGGTGACAGAGGAACACTAGTTTCAGGCCCAAATAGACTGTTTTATATTTGTATCTTGAGGATGCCATGGTGGCTTTGGCGGGGGTGGGAGGGAGAGAAATGGTCTTTTTCGCGCAGTTTCTCTCAGCAGAATGAGTTCACCTCCATTAAACCCGCTTAGGGACCCAAGGCAAATATTGAGGAGAGTCCAACCCTACATCTGAGGTCTCTGTCTGTATAGGATTTAGAGCTAGAAGGGACATTAGAGGTCATCTAATCCACACCCTACCCCCATTTAACTGTTAAGGAAACTATGTCCGAGAGAAAATGATACCTAGCATTTGTATAGTGCTTTAAAGGTTGCAGAACACTTTTCATATGTTATCTCATTTGATCCTCATAATAATCTTGTGAGGTAGGGGATATTATTATCCCCATTTTACAGATGCGGAAAAAGGTGAGAGAGTTTAAATTACTTATCCAGGGTCACACTCAAAACTTTGTCATTGATTGTTGATAAATCAAAATAATTAATAAAAAAATTAAATAGAAAAAAAAACTTTGTCATAGATAGACCAGTTGAAGGAACTGGACATTTTTAACGTGGAGAAGAAAAAAAATAGATGTGTATTTTGATGTGACATTATAGTTATCTTTAAATATTTGAGGAGTTATCGAAGAGGGACCATATTTGTTCTGTGTCACTCTGGAGGACTTAGTTTTTGAAGTAAAGTCAGTGGGTTGAAATTACAGAGAGGCAGTTTTCAACTCAGTATAAAGAAGAGCGTGCTAAATCTTAAGATTTATCTTAAAATGGACTAGGCTGCCTGGTGAAGTAGTGAGTGCCTATTCACTGGAGGTATTTAAGCAGAAGTTAGATGACCACTTCTCTGGCATATGGTAGAGGGTACTTCTGCATTGGATGGATTCTTTCTAAGGCCCCCTCAGAATCTGGGACTTTACTAAGCCTGGGTCTCCAGGGGCGCCTGTCCCTTCGCCCAACCCAGTAACTCCATGGTATATTCCCTGTTGCTGGTCTGAGAGGCTATTCAGTCTCTGCTTGCACTGGAATAGCAGCTGGGTCTCTCTCTAGAAGAAAGGAGGCTTAAAGAAAGAAGAGAGAAGCAGGAGGCCTGGTGGGAAAGGAGGCACTTGACTCCTCAAATTTACACCTTTTGTTATCTGTAAAATACAAATGATAATATTGGCATGATTTACTGCCCAGGGTTTTGAAGGGAGTATTTTGTGAGGTGAAGAGGTCTGAGTTCAGCTATAAATTCTTTAATATAGGTATTACATCATTATAAAAATGTTAGCCATTATTATCCATACTTCCTTGACTAGCTTTCCCAGAGCGCTTTGTCCACAGGGAGTACATGGGAAGAGGCCTGGCTTAGGAGAAATGTAATGTGAAGATAAGGATTCTCTCTGGACTTGAGAATAATTAGGCAAAATACTATAGGCAGATTTGAAAATAACATTGAATCCACTATAAGCTTTTTAAAAAAAAAAAAAGCTGTTCATATGAAGATTCCTAGCTTATGTACAGCCCTCTTTTTCTAGTCTGCTTTCTTATTTGGTTAATTTTTGATTTTTTTTCATTTAAAGAATTTGTTGATATACACCATCCATAGCTCTTCTTTCCCTTCCCTGGGGATAGGAGATATTAGATGATGTGGTAGGAGGAGGATCAGAAGACATTCAGGTTGAGTCCCAGCCTATCTGAAGCCTCCTACTCCCTTCCGTGTTCTTGCCTCTAATTCTGGCCCTAAGCCAAGGCCTGGATCCATTGCCTGAATGAGGAGACTGAGGCTATGCCAGTACAGGATCACTGCTGCTTCCCTCTGTCCCTACTCAGAGTATTGGGTCTCTCCCAGACCCACAGAGGGAAAGTGATCAGATAAGGTGATTTATTTAAGGTGTCTATGAGTCTTAATGGCTTCATCCTAACTCAGGTGGTTTGAAACTAGAAATAGGGAGAGTTCCCTGAATCTAACCTCTTCATTTTATAAATGAGGAGCCTTAGTCAGAGAGGTGTAGTGACTTGCTCAGAATAACTACCCAGCTAATAAATAAGTGACTGATGTGGAATGCAAATACAGGCCTTCCTGAATCCAAGTTCAGTGCATTGCCGCTATCCCATGCTGCCATTCACTGTCTGCCTAGAGAGGACAGATACATCAGCAAAACAATCAACAAGCATTTATTAAGTACCTACTATGTGTCAGGACCTGAGAAAATAAAGAAAGACGAAAGTGAAATATTTCTACCCTCAAGGAGGTTATGTTCTATTGAGGGAGACAATATGCATACATACATGCATGCATACATATCTACATACATATATACAAAACAGGCACAAGGTAATTTTGGATAGGAAAGCACTTTGAGGAAAGGCTTCATGCAGGATGTGGAGCTTGACAAGTCTTGAAGAAAGTCAGAGATTCTAAGAATCGGTGGTGAGGAGGTAGAGTATTCTAATTATCGGGGCAGCCTATACAAAAGCATCGACATGGCAGCTGGCGTGTCATGTGTGGGGACCAGTAAGAACACAAGTTTCTCTGGATTCTAGAGAGTTTAAAGGAAGTTGTGAGTAATAAGTCTGGAAAGGTAGTTTGGAGCCTAGTTGTAAAGGGCTTTAAATGCCTCTAAGAGGCATTTGGAAACCTCATATAACCGCTCAAGTACATATACACACACACATACATACACACACACACACTCACCAGCAAGTGTAGAGGATAGACTTAAACTTTCAGAACAGGAGCCCTGAGTAAGGGCAGGCCACTTACCCTCCCAGAGCCTATTTCCTTCTCTGTAAAATGGGGATTATATGAATTGTGTTCCTTATTTGATAGGGTTGTTATGAGGAAATTGCTTTGCAAACTCTAAAAACTGGTGCTGGGTGAATGTTAGTGTGTAAATTATTATTACTGTACACATGTCAGAACATGAGAATAGTTTTCCTAGGTTATACCAAGGGTCCTCTCACTTTGATTATGTCTCTGATAGGGTTACCAGGGGACAAGGAGCATGGGATTTGCCCTCCACTACCATGATGTCTACCTCAGAGTGTTCAACATTTACCTCAAAGGCTCCAACTTCCCTACATTGACTGCTTTTGCACATCCTTAATTTTGGGCACCTCACTCCCCCAAAGTCCTCCCCCCTTCCATTCATTTGTACTCTCTGAGAGATGTTGTTGTGGGCCTCAAATGCTGACTTTAATGGTAACTCTTGACATTAAATTTTAGGGTCCCCACTCCTTCTCTCTATCCCACCTCCATCCCCTAATATTACTTATGATCACAGCCACACCACACAGACTATGCCTTCTGCTTGGTCTTGGAGGAGGCTCAGTGCCCCCTGAAGGTGCCCCAGCACTCACTATGTCACTACTATTCTGCCTCTACAAGTATTTTCCTGGTCCCCTGCATCAATGCTTTTCTATATCTGTATTCTCATCTCCATCCCCTTCCTTAGGATTACAGGGTTGATTAAGAGTCTAGAGAGAGAAGAGGTTTGGAAAACTCCTCCACTTTTTTCTGTCTCCTTGCCTATTTTCTGTATTGCCAACAGAATGAATTCACCTCCACAAAACTAGTTTAGGTTCTGGCACCCAAGGGAAATATTGTGAAGAGTCCTACCCTAACAAAGGATCATAGATTGAGAGGTAGAAGGGACCTTAGAGAACGTTTAGTCTAGCCCTGCACTGAATTTACTGGTAAGGAAACTGTCCTTCAAAGTGGGTCTTGCCCGAGGTCAAATAGGTAGTAAAGAAGAGCCAGAATTAGAACCCAGATTTTCTAATTCCAAATCCAATACTTGCTTTACTGCTCTCTGATTGTACCCCACCTCTCAAGTTCCAGAGCAGACGGCTCTTTCCTATTTGCTCTATTGACATCCTCTTTATTTATTGGGTGCTGTTGTCCCTGAAAGTAATAGCAGAAGGAAGACAGTGGCCAGGGACCCCATCATTGCAAGTGAAGAGATTTATTTTGACTGTGAGTTAGATCCAGTACAGATTTAATAGAGCCTATGATTGCTCTTTCTTCTCCTTTATTATATACTGTTGAACCCACCCTTAAGAGATGATAGTCCAATGGTCAATCAAAGTTTCAGGGTGGGATCTACTCCTGGATATTGCAAGCAAAACAAACAGGACCTGAAATTCCAGGAACAAAAGAATATCACAAGATATCACAGGAATAGTTCTTATGAAAAAGACCTAGAGGCTTTAGTGGACTACAAGCTCAGAATGAGCCAATGCATCTGTCTTCCGTTACCAAATCAAACAAAACCTTAGTACAATATTGTACTGCATGAACATAAGTATAGGATCTAGATGGAGGGGTTTGGGGATGTGATCATTCTTCTGGATTTTGCCTAATTCAGACCACATGTACAATATTGTACTTAATTCTAAATGTCACATTTTGAGAGAAGCATTGGCAAGCTTTAATGCTTCTAGAAGAGGGGAAGCAGGATGGTGAACAGACTAGAAATCAGGAACATCAGCTGAAGAAACTGGAGATATTTACTCCGGAGGAAATGCGATTCAGGAAGGACACACTGTCTCTCTTCAAATACTTAAAAAGTTGTCAGGTAGAACAGGGAATAGATGTAGTCTCCATGACTACAGAGGACAGAACAAGGGCCACAGGTCAGAACACAGGTAGAAATTACAGGGAGGGAGATTTCAATTGGAATTTCCTGTCAAGTAGAGCCATTCAGAAAAAGAATGGGGGCCTGGGGGGAAGCTCAGCAGGTAGTGGGTTCTTTCTCACTCAAGATTTTCCAAGAGAAGGTGGTAGTCGGGATTCATGATTCAGTTTGGTGTTACACTGGAATACCTCTGAGGTTTTCTTCAACTGAGAGTCCATGATTCTGGGAGCAGGTCATCTAAACACTTAACACAATGCTGTAGGGAAGGTATGGTCAGTGTGGTAACAGCTCTGGGCTGAGTGCTGATTGGGGGATGACTAATCCTGGAGTTAGGCCCACGTGTGACCCAGAGGTTTATCAGTGAGCAGTGAGGCCTTACTGCAGAGGACAAGAAAGCGTGTGCTGAACATGGGACATGGGGAAGTGCTATGCAGACACTTGCTTTCGGTGAGTATAAATGTGGGGAGTGGGCAACAGTGGAAGCCCGAACCCTAAGCTCTTCTTGGTCTTCATTTATTGACTGTTATCAATGCTTCAAGCTGAAAAGAAAATAAAGTAATTGTTTCTTTCCTATTGGGGAGATTTGGAAATTGATTTTTTGTGGCCTGTGTGAGTAGATGATGGAGGGAGTTGGGACAACCATAAAATTAAAAATTAAGCATTCTGGTTATAACTGACTAAAAACTGTTGCTCTCATTAGCACTCACATTCATTTTTAGGATTCCAAGGCCCTAAAAATTTCCTATTGATGGAATAATTGACTGACCAAAGGTTCCCAAAATAAAATAGGTGAAACCAGTTTGGTTTAGCTCCCTGTTTGGAGGACTGAGGAAACAATTCTTGGTGCCTTACTTAAATGCCACAGGGAATAAAGTTCAAATTCAGAGGGCCTGGAGTCAGGAAGACTCATCTTCCTAAGTTTAAATCTGGCTTCAGACATTTAGTAGCTGTGTGACCTTGGGCAAGTCACTTAACTCTACCTCAGTTCATCATCTGTAAAATGAGCTGAAGAAGGAAAAGGCAAACCACTTCAGTATTTTACCAAAAAAATAAGGAAAAAGAAAAAAAACTCAAACCCAGATAGGGTCACAAAGAGTCAGACATGACTGAAATGACTAAATAACAAAAACTTCCAATTCCCTCAACATGTCCATTCTCATGAAATTGATAAAGATACAAAAATCTCTCATTCTTAACTGAGCAGTACTAGCTTTCCCTTGAGGAGGAAACAAGTGAATATAGGGATTTTTAATATTATTTTAAGCTGGAGAGGCTTCCTTGTTCTAACATCATATGTCTGGCCTTGCTGATGAGCCAGGCTTTAAATCAGAGATTCCCAAACTTATTTGACCTACTGCCCGCTTTCCAAAAAAAAAAATTACTTAGTACCACTCTGGAAATCTACTTTCTTTAACCCTTTAATGTTTTTTTTAAATTTGCATCATTTCAAAAAATATATGAAATATTTTATTATATATATTATATATTTATTTTATATATATTTTTAAATGATGCATCTTAAATTTAATAATTTATTGTAAATTTGTAGTTTTTCCTGCATTGAAATTTTGATAATGCAATATTGCATCATGTAATCATATAGTATCATATTGTAAACAAGTCATTACATGCACATATTCCTGTCAGTGCATGCTAGACTTCCTGACAAAGCAAGACACATTTACCTGCCAACACTTGCTTGTTAAGACCTGTCAGTGGACTTGACTGCTGATAGGTTGTAACTTGCACTTTGTGTATTTATTTGGAAAATAATGTAATCACTACTACTTTAACTCTGCTACACAACAAATGAAGCATGTAGAAATTGTTTTTCAAATTTTTCTTATCTTCTCTTCCTTATGCTTCTACCCCCTCTTATTTTTATTCCACAGCCCCTCTGTGGAATACCCCTTAAGGCTACTACCGGGCCCCCCAATCATTCCAGCATCCCCCATAGGGTGGCATCTCCCACTTTGAAAACCTCTGCAATGATTAAGAAGAATTAACTCAGCTCTGTCTTCTTTGATGTTCTTTCCCTTGATTGTATTTTGTATCTGGGATTTTCTGGACAAACTGTTAATTGTGTTAATTAATAGCCTTTGCTCTTTCAAATCCAAACCAACAAACATTTATTAAAGACTTACTATGTGCCAGGCATTGTACTAAGGGCTGGGAATACAAATGTAAGCAGAGAGAAAAGCAGTCCCTGCCCACAAGTAGCTTACATTCTAATGGGAAAAGACAACACATAGAAGAAAACTGAAGGGGGCTTCATTAGGAGAATTATTTTTTCTTTAAATACACACTCATAAGGGAGTGAAGTGTAGTTTATAGACATGGAGTCAGGAGACTTGGTTTTGAATCTTACCTCAGAC
This sequence comes from Vombatus ursinus, assembly GCF_900497805.2. Lineage (NCBI taxonomy): Eukaryota > Metazoa > Chordata > Mammalia > Diprotodontia > Vombatidae > Vombatus > Vombatus ursinus. The sequence continues at coordinate 5,301,808 of NW_020954723.1, read as the reverse complement.
ATTTGTAGTCTGACTGCTGAGCACAGGCCTGTCTATCTCACAGTCTATTTCTTCCTCTAAAATGGTAGCTGTACTACCTGCATGTTTACTGGGTAACCTGACTGAGCTGTTGAAAAGAGAACGCTTTGCAAACTATAGGAAAGCATGCTATGTAAATGTAAGTTATCAATACACAAATGTAAGAATGTAAAAATTGTCATGTTGGGTTACTAACCTAATTATATTTCTGACAGAGTCACCAAGGTATGCTGCCTTTATTGGATGAATATGGGATTTGTCCTCCATGATTTCTACCTCAGATAGTTCATAATTTACTTCACAAACCCAAACTTCCCTATATTAGCTGTTCTTGAATTTCCCTGAACTTTAGGGCCTCTCCATGCCAGGGGTGCACCTAGGGCTTGGGTAAATCCCTTAGGTAAAGATTGCGTTTTCACCAGGGTTCCCTGTTTGCATGGCCATTTGCCATTCTCCAGAGCTAAATTGTCTGCTGCTCGTTAGATAAATCAGAAAGCAGGATGTTTGCTGCTCTTTCTGCATCTCCGAATTCAGCTAAAGTTTACTTGCAAAGGATCACTGGAATGTCAAGAAGCCCTGGGCTTCAGAAATCCTCCTGATTGTCTAGTGGTAGGGCTACACCATTGTCTAGTTCCCCTGTGAAAAAAAAAGGAAGAAGCTTTAGCATATTTAATCAGTTAATACAGGCATTCCAGAGCCCATGTTCACAAAGGTGACTATTATACATGTCACAATCATACAAGAATCCTTGAAAGATGTATCAACAAATATAAAGGCAGTAGATGTATGCTGGCTAGATGTGCTGGCCATGGTTGTGGAGAACGTCCAGTACAAGGTCCAAATCAAAGAGGCATTTACTAGAGTGCTAATCACCTTAAGTCCAATTCCCTAGAGTGCTAATCACATTAAGTCCACCCTAGAGTGCTGATTCCATTCAGTCTCAGAACATTGCAGAACCTCCTCAGTGAGATCCATAATCATCTAAAAGAATTCAACTAATTATCCACCGAAGTAAAACCAAGTGAATAAAGAAGACCTATTGTCCGGTTTAGGATATGTAGTTAGATGGCCAAATGATAAAACATCCTATGGTACATATTCTTGAACAAATACTGAAAATAGATAATGAATTGGCCCAGAACTGAGCAGGTAGTAGAGGGGGCCTGATTGCCTTTTAGATGTTGTACAACTTTTTTAATGACTCAAAACCTCTCTGAAACTAAGGTCCATTTTTTAAAAACTTCATATTCTTTGGGTGATACTTATTTGCTACATGTCATAGAATACCAAAACCTCTATAGAACTGAAGTTAAGGCACTTGCAAGAAGCAGTGGAGAGCTTCTTGGTGTAAATCCACATGGGAGACGTGATTAAGTTTGTATCATCAAAGTAATATAAATCCAGTGGTTTCAGTCTTGCCCATCTCTTCTTGACCCCATTTGGGGTTTTCTTGGCAGAGATACCAGAGTGGTTTGCCATTTCCTTCTCCAGCTCATTTTATAGATGAGAAAACTGAGGCAAATAGTGTTAAGTGACTTGCCCGGGGTAACATAGAGTGCCCAGCACTCTATCCACTTTGCTATGTAGATGCCTAAAAATTTGTTTAAATACAAAGTGGATCTTAACAGAAGTGTAAATTAAAAATCAAAATCATTAATGGAACATTTGGCTTTTAAACATTTTTATTTATATATTTTGTGTTTATATCACCTTCATTTTCAAATATATCACTCCCTCTTTCCTTCCCCAGAGAATTACCTCTGAAAACAAAGATTACAAAATAAAGAGAGAGAAAAAGCAGTTCAGAAAATTACCACATAACTTGCATCTGACAGAATATGCAGTATGACTACATACTCTGTGACGATAGGGTACCCTCTGCCATTCCCAACTTCTGCAACAAAGAGAGGAAGGTGAATTTTCTCATTTCTTCTTCAGATACAAGTTTTGTCATAATAACTCAGGAGAAAGCCTAGTGCTAGATATATAGAACTAGGCATCGTCTACACAAAGATGATGTTTGGATCCCCAGGAGCTAATGAAATCACCTAAAAGGAGACTTGGTGGGAAGTGGAAAGTGGGGGAGAACACCCAATTTTTGTTTGTGCAGAACCCTTTCAATTTTGTGTAATCAAAATGATATATTATATCTTTCGCAATTTCTTCTAGCCCCTGTTTGGTTAAGAAGACATCTCCTACCCATAGCTTTGAGAAGTATATGATCTCTTTCTCTTCTAATTTTTTTATGGTATGATCTTTAATATTCAGGTCACATATCCATTTAGAGTTTGGAATGAAATGGGTAAGATTTTCTTCTGAGCCTAATTTCTGCTAGATCTCTTTCTAGTTTTTCCAGCAGTTCTTATCAAATAAAAAATACTTTCCTAAGTAATTTGTGTTTTCAGATTTATCAAATACTGAGCTACTGAATTTAATTATTTCTGATTTTCCTTTGTGTAGTCTGTTCCATTGATATACATCTCTATTTTAACCAATACCAAATGGTTTTGGTGACTTTTGTCATGATAATGTTTTATGAAATAATTTGAGATATTTAATTGCTATTCCTCATCCATCCCTACCTTTTTTTCCTCATTATTTACCTTAGTATTCTAGATTTTTTATTTCTCCAAATGAATTTTGTTATTTTATTAAGTTTTTTAAAGAATCACTTTGATAGTTTGATGGACATAGCATTAAAGCTGTAAATTAACTTTGGTTGTAAGGTCGTTTTTATTATATTGGCATGGCTTAGCCATGAGCACTGAATATTCCTCCACCTATTTAAGTTATTCTTTATTTCTTTAAGGAAGAATTTATAATTGAATCTATGAAAGTATGTTGTATATTTGGTAGGTTAAACCCCAAATGTTTTATGCATTTTATAGTGATTTCTGAATGGAATTTAATTTTCTATGGTTGCCTTTTGGATTTTGTTATTATTATGCACAAATGTGTTTTAATTTTTCTGAATTTAGTTTGTAGCCTGCAACTATGCTGAAGTTATTGTCTAGATTAATATCATTGTTAATTCTCTAGGATTTTCCAAATAAACCATCATGTAATCAGCAAGTAGGGATAATTTTCTCTTCTCTTTGCCTGTCTTTTCACCTTTAATTTCATTCTCTTATTTTACTGCTACTGCTAGCATTTCTATATTTATAGAAACTATATTTAAATAATAAATAAATAAACTATATTTACAAAATGATAGAAGAGTTGATATTTTTGTTTTACTTTTGTATTTACTGAGAAAGTGCCTATTACTACATATGATTTTTGCTTTTGGTTTTAGATAGATATTTTTCATATTTTTCATGATATTGAAAAAGATCCCTCTATACCTCTGCATAGGGAAGAGGGTGGCCTTTGTTTTTGCTATTAGCATAAATAGGGTTTGTATTTGTCAATGACCTTTTCTGCATTTATTGAGATATTCATGTAGTTTTGGATGTTTTGTTTTTAATGTGATTAGTTATATTGGTTTTTTTTCTTGAATGTTTAACCATACTTGAATCCCTTGTATAAATTCAACTTGGTCATAATGCTGGATTGATATCATTTGAATTGATGTTATATAATGGTATTGATCTATAGGTTTTGTTTGTTTGTTTGTTTTGCTCTATCTTTCTCTGGTTTAGGTATTTGGACTATATTTGTCTTCATAAAAAGAGTCTGGCAGAATGCCTTCTTAGTTTTTTACAATAATTTGCATAGTATCATAGGCATGAATTATTCTTTAAAAGCTTAAAAGATCAGATATTATAAAGCAGCAATCATCACAACTGTTTGGTACTGGCTAAGAAACAGAGTGGTGGATCAGTGGAATAGATTAGGTACACAAGACACAGTAGTAAATGATTACAGTAATCTGTTTGATAAACCCAAAGACTCCAGCTTCTGGGATAAGAACTCACTATTTAACAAAAACTGCTGGGAAAACTGGAAAATAGTATGGCAGAAACTAGGCATAGACCAACATCTCACACCGTATACCAAGATAAGGTCAAAATGGGCACATGATTTACACATAAAGGGCTATACCATAAGCAGATTAGGAGAGTAAGAAATAGTTTACCTGTCGGATCTATGTATAAGGGAAGAAATTATGGCCAAACAAGAGATAGAGTACATTATGAAATGCAAAATGGATAATTTTGATTACATTAAATTAAGAAGATTTTATGCAATGCAACCAAGATTAGAAGGAAAGCAGAAATCTGGGAAACAGTTTTTATGGCAAGTGTTTCTGATAAAGGCCTCATTTCTAAAATATATAGAGAATTAAGTCAAATTTATAAGAGTACAAGTCATTCCCCAATTGATAAATCCTCAAAGGATATGAACAGGAAGTTTTCAGATGAAGAAATTAAAGATATCTATAGTCAAATTAAAAAATGCTCTAAATCACTTGATTAGAGAAATGTGAATTAAAACCACACTGAGTACCATTTCACACCTATCAGATTGGCTAATATGACAGAAAGGAAAATGATAAGTGTTGGAGAAGATGTGGGAAAATTGGGACACTAATGCATTGTTGGTGGAGTTGTAAACTGATCCAACCATTCTGGAGAACAATTTGGAACTATGCCCAAAGGGCTATAAAACTGTGCATACCTTTTTATCTAGCAATACCACTACTAGTTCTGTATCCCAAAGAGATCATAAAAAAGGGAAAAGGACCTACATGTCCTTTTCTATACAAAAGACATGTACATATCTTGTGTACATGTACAAAAATATTTATAGCAGCTCTTTTTCTGGTGGCAAAGATTTGGAAATTGAGGGAATGCCCATCAATTAGGGAATGATCGAACAAGTTGTGGTATATGAATATAATGGAATATTATTGTGCTATAAGAAATGATGAGCAGGCAGATTTCAGAAAAATGTGGACTTACATGAACTGATGCCGAGTGAAATGAGCAAAACCAGGAGAACATTGTACACAGTAACAGCAACATTTTGTGATGATCAGCTATGATTGACTTAGTTCTTCTCAGCAATACAATGATCTAAGACAATTCCAAAAGACTCACGATGGGAAATGCTATCCACATCCAGAGAAAGAACCATGGAGTCTGAATGCAGAACAAAAAAAATGTTTTGTTTTTTTGTTTCGTTTGTTTTTGGTGGCTTTTTCCTTTTGTTCTGTTTCTTCTTTCATGGAAATATATGTACATGATTGCATATGTATAACATATCAGATTGCTTGCCATCCTTGGGGATGGGGGATGGGAGGAAAGAGGGAGAAAAAATTTGTAACTCAAAATCTTATAAAAAATGAATGTTGAAAACTATCTTTACATGTAATTGGAAAAAAATAAATTACTATTTATAAAACAAAAACAAAAACAAAAAAATCTTGAAAGATCCTCTTGTAAATCCATACAGACTAAGTCCCCTCTCCCTCACCTTTGGCTGTTTCTTTAGAGTTCTGTTTTTTTTTTCTGAAACTGAAATATTTAAGTTAATTAATTAGTCCTCAGTTTGGGTATTTCATATTTTTGAAAGTAACCTATTTCTTTTGTATTCTCAATTTTGTTAGCATTTAACTGCATAGGAGATTCTGATAATCCTTTTCATTTCTTCTTATTTTTTCATTTTACCTAATTCACTCACTACTTTGTCAATTTCCGCTCTCTTCTTTTTAATCAGATTGGGTGACGGTTTATCATTTATTAGTCTTCAAATTAGCAGCTTTGGGTTTTGTTTACCATTTCTATAGATCTTTTGATCTCTAATTTATCTATTTCTCTCCTAATTTAAAAAATCTCCTTTTTTGAACTAATTTTGGGTCTGTTTATTTAATGTCTTTCTAAATTTTGTAAATGTATAATAATTTTCTCTTTTTATTTTTTGTTAATGTATTTTTAAAAATAACATTTTCCCCTTGAGGATTGCTTGGGAAACTTAATTTCTGAATTCCAAAAATTTTGGTATGTTGTTTATCATTATCATTGTCTGTCACATGGGTTCTTTGATCCACTTATTAAGTAGGATCCCATTATTAAGTTTCTGCTTTGATCTGTGTTTTTTTATTTCTGCTCCCTGGACTGATTTCTGTTTTTATTAGAATATAGTCTACAAAAGACATATTTACTATTTCTACCTTTTTATGTTTATTTGCAATACCTCTGTTCCTAATATAGGGTCAATTTTTGTAAAAGTTTCAAGTAGTACTGAGAATTATGTATATGTTAGTGGTCCCATTTAAAAGACATCATAAAGCTTTTAGTTCAAGGTTCTTGAACATTTGGTTCAATTCTATATTATCTCTTTAGTTTATTTTTATGTAAGATATGTACAAATCAGAGAGGGACATTAAAGTCTTCTACTGTTATTTTGTTATGTCTTCTTGTAATTCGGTTCATTTTTCCTTTATGAATTTAAATATTATGGCTTTTGGATATTATAAATTTAATGTTGATATTAGGTTATCTTCTATCATTCTTTTCAGTGTGATATAATTTTCTTGTTTAGCTCTATTTATAGTGTGATGATTTTTTTTTTTGCTTTGTCTGATAGCATGATCTTTTTTTGGATTCACTTGATGCATAACAAATTTTGTTCCAGCCTCTCATTTTTATTCTCTGCATGCCTTTGCCCTTTAGGCATGTTTCTTGTAAATAACAGATTGCAAGAGTTTTGTATTTTTATTTAATCTGCTATCCTTTTTCACTTTTTTGGCCTGTTTAATCCATTTACATGTCACGTTATGACTTAGGTTTACTTTTTTTTATTTGTCTCTATTTTTTTTTCTGAATTAGGATTTTTTTCCCTCTTCCTTTTTTAAGACAGTACTCTGTCTCTTCAGTTATTTCTGTTTAATCTGCCTTTGGGCAGTTAGGTGGTCCAGTAGATAGCTCACCTGGTCTGGAGTCAAGAAATCTCTTCTCCCTGAATTGAAATCCAGCCTCAGATGCTTACTAGCTGTATGACTCTGGGTAAGTCACTTAACCCTGTTTGCCTTAATTCCTTTTTTATAAAAAGAGCTAGAGAAGGAAATGGCAAACCACTCCATTATCTTGCCAAGAAGACCTTAAATGGGTTCATAAAGAATCAGACATGACTGAACAACAAATTTATCTTAAGGCAACCCCATTCCCTTAGGGTGTCCTCCCTAAACCTTCAACCCTCTCCCCCTAACCTCTTCTTATTGCCCCTTCCCCTAGTTTTTGAGTTTTATTTAACTTATTTATTTCTTTTTCTTTGTTCCTTTTATTTAGTAATTTAATTCTTTTCATTTTTTTCTCTCAGCTAAACCATTCCCCCTTCCTTTCTTCTCCTTCAACCTCTTTTATTTTTTCAGGTTCTTTTAAAAAAAAATTTGTAACTTGTTCTAAAAAGAATTTTGTTCCTTCATTGTCTTCATCAATTCTCTTCCATTTCTGACTGTTATAAAGTTTTATTCTTTGATTCATGGTTTTTATACTTATTCATTCTTTTTTAGTCTTTTTGTGTTCTCATATAATTAAAGCTTCTAAAATACCAATTTTAATTTCCTCCTCTAAACAAGTTCTGTTATTGCCTTGTAAATCTCAATTCTTGTGGAAAGTAGTGAGCATAGCAGTACTATCCAATGGTAGAAATTTCCTAGACTCCCTAATCATACATTCCAGTTCTTCCTCTTTCTCTCCCCCATGTTCATTTTCTTTCACATTATCAGGGAATCTCTTCTGTGGGACAATGTTCTCCTACTCTTGTGGATACCATTTCCCCCAAGGAGCTTCTCCTTCTCCTGAGACATGATGTTGTCTCTGGAGGCATGATACTCTTTCAGAGGTAGCGATCTCTCTAAGCACTAAATCCCTACAGATTATGCCAATCGGAAGATCCCCATCTCCCATTACAGAATATATCTCTCTCTGCAAGGAAGTGTTTTTCCAAAAGGATACTCTCCCACTAGTGAAATGATATTGGCCCATTTCTTTCCCCTTGTTTCAATCCCTCCTTTTGTCATCTCACATATTCTCCTGTAACCCCTATTCTTCCTGAGAGTCTTACAGGAGTTATTTTCCCTCCATTGTTTACTATTGACTTGATTAGGATAAAGCACACGTTCCCCTCCATCTTCTACCTCCCCTTTTTTCTTTTTCTGCACCCTCCCATGCCGGAGTTTAAATGTTTTAGGGCAGGTAGGTGGCACAGTGGATAGAGCATTGGGTTCAGAACCAGGAAGACTGGAGTTCAAATTTGACCTAAGATGTTTACTGTTACCCTGAGCAAGTCACATAACCCTGTTTGCCTCAGTTTCCTCATCTGTAAAATGAGCTGTAACCTTAAATGGGGTCACAAAGAGTCAGACAAATGGAAAACAACTAAAGAACGACAAATTATTTTTGCTGTATAGGCCACACATTCTTACATTTGTTCCTTTTAACTTCTTTCAAGATTATAATTTCTCTCTTGAACCAATCAGGAACATCCTGTTGTGGTTCTGTATTCTCTTGAGAATCCACTTTTTTATCAATTGTTGGTGCAGTTTTCTTTGTCCGGCAATATTTATTTAGAGAATTTGGCAGTCATTTAGATATCTTGGTGGCCATCTTTTTTATGTTTTGCCACCTTCCTTGTTGATTTATCTCCTTGTGCTTTAGGTTTTTAACTATTTTCTTCCTCCTAAAATCTTTAGCAGCTTTAATCTTTTTTTCCTTTTATTCCTCTACTATTCATTACATGACTCCTTCCCAACTGAATGTGGATCCCCTGAAGACTATATTTCAAAGCTGTTTTAGCCTTCTCTTAAATTCAGGAATTCAGTTTGCATAGGCCTCAGTCCTCTGGGAGGACAGTACTGGTCCCAACTGGATTCCCTTTCCTTCAGGCTTGATACAGCCACACACATATTTCTCTTGCCTTACCCCATTTCCCTCTGCTCTTCAGTTCTCTGGCTGAGCATTGCTACAATGTGCTGCACCCCTACCCCACCACTCATCCCAAGAGATCACACTACTGCCCCAGGCAGACCATGCTTCTGCCTTCCAATACCTCGCCCTCCTCTGTAAATAGGTAAGCAGAGGATATGGGAGCTGGTGGACGGAGTTTAGGGGTACTGAGTATAGTAAGCATACTAGGGAGTACTATTCTCTACAGTTAATTTATAAGGTTCTTACCTCATTACATTTCTTTGTGTGCCTTGGCCTGTGGAGACAGCCACAATTATTTTATCTCTTGCATGTAATTCCTATTTGGGGGAGTTTTTCAAAATTAGTAAGAACTGAGGAGAATGTCCAATTCTACATTTTGGTGGTCACATAACCTGTTTCTTTTAATTTCATCTTTTTTGGTGATCACATAAGCTTAAACAGATGTTCAAGTATGCAGATAATTCCCAGATCTATTTATCCAGACCTAATTTCTTTCCTGACCTCTAGTCCCACATTACCAAATGCTTGTTGGATACCTCAAGTTGGCTGTCCCCCCTAGGCATAGAAAACTCAACATTTCCTAAACAGAACTTATTATCTTTACCCCTAAACCTTCTCTCTTCCCAACTTGCCTACTGTTGAGGATATCACTATTTTCCTAGTCACCTAGGCTTGAAACCTAGATGTCACCCTTGATTCCTCACTGGTACTCATCTAGATGACAAGAGCTCCCATTAAACTCAGGAACTCCATGGTGTTATTTTCATCACGTAGGATCGTAGATTTAGAGCTGGAAGAAACATTAAAGGGCAGCTAGTCCTCAAAGATGATCAAGGTCAACACCCTTCTTTTACATATCAGGAAACTGGGGTCGAGAGAATTAAAGTGACTTGACCAATGCCATGTAGATAATAAGTGTCAGAAATGGAATTTGAACTTAGGTCCTTATGACTTGCAATAACACAGTACATTGCAACTAAACATGCTGAGTACTGATATCTGAGCTCAGTTGAACACGTTGTCCTAAGATTTCACATATAACTTGAATGAGGCTGTGGGTGGGTGGGTGTGTCTCTGTCTCTGTCTCTCATAAAGCAGTTTAATGAGTCTGTGTGGGTAGGTGAGGATATCATAGCTTTACTTTCTTATTGACTCTGATCAGTGCCAAAAATTCAGACTAGATTGGCTCATAAGCCTTAGAGTTAAAAAGATATTAGACATCATTCAGTTTGATCACTTCAATTTACAGATGATTCTGAGAGTGAGAGGTTGTGACTTGCTCATAATCACATAGGTCATAAGTAGCAGAGCCAGGGGATAGCCAGAAAAAATATTCAGAGGTGAAAGAAGGAGTGTCCTGTACAAGGAACAGCCAGGTGGCTGGTGTCTGTGGATCAAAGAGTATGTGTTGGGACGTGAGGTGCAAGAAGACTGGAAAGACAGGAGGGGCTAGGTTATGAAGGGCTTTGAATGCTCAATAGATTATTTTGTATTAGATCCTGGAGAGAAGAGAGAACCTCTGGAGTTTATTGAGTGAAGGGGTGACATAGTCAGACCTGTACTTTAGGAAATCACTAGTGACTGAACAGAGGATGGGTTGGGGTATGGAGAGACTTGAGGCAGGCAGACCTTCCCCAACCAGCAGGCTATTATAATAGTTGGCAGCTAAGTACATGATCAGTGGGAGTAGAGAGAGCCTTGAGTAGAGGCTCCAACTAGAAGGCTACTGCAATAGTCCAGGTGAGAGATGAGAACCTACACAAAATTGGTGGCGGTGTGAGTGAAAAGAAGAATACAAATAGGAGAGTTTTATGAAAGCAGAAATGACAAGGTTTGGCACCAGGTTAGAAATTTGGACTTAATGTGGGAGAGGAGTAGAAAATGACACCACGGTTGTTAGCCGGGGTGACTGAGAGAATGGCTGTGCCCTTGATAAGTAATAAGTAAATTCAGAAAAGGAGGTTTGGGGAGAAAGATAAAGTCTGTTTGGGGCAGATGTGAGCAAGCATTGTACTGAAGGAGTCATTTCACCATGTGAAATCAGCCTGAAGTGTCTGAATACAGTAAAGGCAGCATGTTCAAGTAGAAGGAGCACTTGGAATCAGAAGTCTTGAGTTCAAGTCCCAACTCTGCCACTCAGGCCATTCATGAACTTTGTGATCTTGGACAAGTCAGATATCCTTTCTGACTCAGGCTCCTCATCTGCAAAATGAAAGGATTGGACTGGATGATCCCCACTAAGGTCTCTTCCAGTTCTAATATTCAGTCTCTCTACCATGGCCCAAAGAATCTTTGTATGCCAGTCCAGGGGCTTCCAGGCAAGATTTAGCCTGGCGAAAAGACAGAGGTATGTTTGCTCTTTCTGGTACATGTTCTTAAAGCTGTCTAGCTGCATATTCAGCAAGTAAATTGTTTTTACTCAGAGCAATAGCCTCAGCAAACAGAGAAGGCTAGAAAGTCTGTAACTAATAATATTTGCATAAGTTCACATTTATACGGACTTGTAGAGGACTTTACGTTATCTCATTGGATCCTCACAACAACTCTAAGAAGCAGACAGTACTGATGCTGTTCTTCTCATTTTACAGATGAAGAAACGGAGGTTTAGAGAGCTTAAGTAGTGTATATACCCATGGCCATACAGCTAGTAAGTATCAAAAGCAAGATTTGAACTCAGGTTCTCATCTTTTTGTACATGCAACCTTTTACCTTTTTTTTTTTTAAAAAAACTTTTATGTTTTAAATGAGCAAATATTTATTTTCTTCCCTTCTCAGCCCCCTTCCAAATTGGAAAAAAGAAAAGAAAAAGAAAACTTATATAACAAATATCATAGTAAAGAAAAACAAATTCCTGCATTGGGCATGTCCAAAAATTCATGTCTCATTCTCTGTCTTGAATTCCATCACCTCTCTGTCAGGAGGTGGGTAGCATGCTTCATCATTAGTCCTCCGGAATCATGATTACTCATTGCAATGACCGGAGATCTGAAATCTTTCAAAGTTCTTTGTCTTTACAATGTTATCGTTATTGTATAAGTTGTTCCATCTTTTCTTCATTTCACATCTGGCAATGTGTCATACTGCCTCCAGTAAGATCATAGATCTAGAGCTGAAAGGGAACTTTAGAGGTAATCTAATTCAACTCCCTGATTTTACCAGTGTGGAAACTGAGGTACAGAAGGATCAGTAGACTTGAGCAGGGTCACACAGGTAGTAAGTGGAAGAGCTGGGGTTTGAATTCAGGCTCCATGACTCCAAATTCAGCACACTTCTTACTTTGCCATGATACCAACTACATTCTCATGATCTTGGAGACAGAATGGTTGTTGCCATGGAAATCCTGCCTTTTCTACCTCTCCTTGCCATCCAGTCTGTGGCTGATGCATCCAGAGGGGTGATGGATTGATCATTCTGACAGACTCCCAAAGTAAATGATGTTGGCTTCCTGCCACTTAGCCAACAGAGCTTTAAAATTGAAGTGTCTTTTTTTCCCTTCATAACACCATTGGGTCACATAATTCAACTTCCTACTCACTCTATATGTATTCTCCCTATTGGTGTCCAGGCTGGAGATAATAGTCGGTAAGAACTCAGCGCCGTCAAGGTCAGAGTCACAGGTCTGATTCCTCATGAGGTCTCTTTAGCCTTAGAGCTGGGACAAGAGACCTAAATCACTGTTCTTTTCATCACACTACCCAAGAACACATTAATGTAGCCCACCACCACTCCTAGAAAATCAACTCAGCACATTATATTCACTAATGGGAAGACAGCAGTGTCATCTTAATATACAAATAACAGTTCTCTTTTCATAAGCAACTGCTGTCCAGTGTAGAAGATGTCCTAGTAATCAATAGGGTTCTAATCTTCCTATATTTCACAAAAATCCGTGAGTTGGTTGCTTTTTTCAGCTTTTAGGCTTTTTTTGAGGTTGGCAGATATTTCTCTTTGTGTGAACACTAATTTTGTGCATAAATTTTTCATGTGGAAAAAATAACTTCATTCTTTATTCTGTCTACATTGTTCAACAAGTATATTAAGTACCTAATGTGCTCTGGCTTCCTTTAAGACTCAGCTCAAGCATGACCTTCTTCTTCAGGCCTTTTCTGGTTCTTCCAAATGCTAATGCCATCCACTCCAAGTTTACATTACTGCTACTCAATATTTATCTTGAATGTTCTGATTTATATATGTTGTCTCACTTATTAGAATGTAAACTCCTGGGAGGTGGAGCCAAGATGGCAGAGGGAAAGCAGTAACTTGTTTGAGCTCTCCCCCAAACCCTGCCAAATACCTGTAAAAAAAGGCTCTAAACAAATTCTAAAGCAGCAGAACCCACAAAAAGACAGAGTAAAACAAATTTCCAGCCCAAGACAGCCTGGATGGTTGACTGGAAAGGTGTATTGCACTGGGCTGGGAGAGGAGCGCAGTGCGGCATGGGTGCGCAGGCCACAGCTTACCTGGAGCAAGCCTCAGAGGACTGAATCGTGGGCAGCTGTGGAGGTTTCCAGACTTCTCAACCCAGGTACGCCAAAGACAACTTGGAAGGTCAGTGGGAAAAGTCTGTGACTGCGGTGAGAGAAAGAGCTAGGTCTCAGCCTCCCCCAGGGCCGCGGCTGTTTCCTGAGCTTCCGACCCAGAAACTGAGGGGAAATCGAGTGGCTGATCAGAGGAGTATTGCAGGGATCTCTTTGCAAGCACTGAGGCAGGAATCTCTTGCTTTACCAGTGCTTGGATCTGGGTCACAGTTCTGGGGGGTGGTCCTGGGGCAAGGAGGAATGCTGGTGTGGTGAAGCTTCTTGTGGCGGTGGTGAAGCTTCTTGTGGCAGCAGAGAGAAAACACCTTGCCCCTTATCATAGCACCGTGGAAGAACTGAAAATTTTCAGGTCTCTAGAAATATCTCTGAAAACAGCTGTACAAACCCCCAAAGCTTGGGACAGTACATTCTCCACATTGGAAACAGACTTTTACCTTAACAAAGAGTTTAAAACTCAAGTAATTGGCCAGGATCATGAGAAAGCAGCACAAAAAGAATCAACCTATATTATCTTACTTTGGTGACAAAGAAGATCAAAACATACAATCAGAAAAAGACAACGAAGCCAAAGCTCCTACATCCAAAGCCTCCAAGAAAAAATATGAATCAGTCCCAGGCCTTGGAAGAGCTCAAAAGGGATTTTGAGAAGCAAGTAAGAGAAGTAGATGAAAAACTGAGAGTTTTGCAAGAAAATCATGAAAAACAAGTCAACAGTTTGCTAAAGGAGACCCCCCCCAAAAATACTGAAGAAAGTAACACCTTAAAAAATAGCCTAACCCAAATGGCAAAAGAGGTCCAAAAAGCCAATGAGGAGAAGAATGCCCTAAAAAGCAAAATTGGACAAATGGAAAAGGAAGTCCAAAAGCTTACTGAAGAAAATACTTCCTTAAAAATTAGAATAGAGCAATTGGAAGCTAGTGACTTTATGAGAAATCAAGACACTGTAAAAACAAATACAAAAGAATAAAAAATTAGAAAACAATGTGAAATATCTCATTGGAAAAACAACTGACCTGGAAAATAGATCCAGGAGAGAGAATTTAAAAATTATTGGACTATCTGAAAGCCATGATCGAAAAAAGAGCCTAGACATCATCTTTCAAGAAATTATCAAGGAAAATTGTCCTGATATTTTAGAACCAGAGGGCAAAATAAAAATTGAAAGAATCCACCAATCTCCTCCTGAAAGAGATCCCCAAAGGAAAACACCTAGGAATATTGTAGCCAAATTCCAGAGTTCCCAGGTCAAGGAGAAAAACATTACAAGCAGCCAGAAAGAAACAATTCAAGTATTGTGGAAACACAATCAGGATAACACAAGATTTAGCTGCTTCTACATTAAGGGACCGCAGGGCATGGAATATAATATTCTGGAGGGCAAAGGAGATAGGATTACAACCAAGAATCACATACCCAGCAAAACTGAGTATAATTCTGCAGGGGAAAAAATTGTCATTCAGTGAAATAGAGGACTTTCAGACATTCTTGATGAGAAGACCAGAGCTGAATCAAAAATTTGATTTTCGAATACAAGACTCAAGTGGAACATGAAGAGGTTAACAGGAAAGAGAAAATCATAAGAGACTTATTGTGGTTGAACTGTTTACATTCCTGCATGGAAAGATGATATTTGTAACTCATGAGACTTTTGTCAGTATTAGGGTAGTTGGAGGGAAAAAATTATATGTGTGTATATATAGATAGATAGAGAACACAAGGTGAGTTGAAAATAAAGGGGTCATATCTGGAGAATAAAATTGAGGGGTGAGAGAGGGTTATACTAGAAGAAGGAGAAAGGGAGAGGTAGAATGGGGTAAATTATCTCACAAAAAAAAACAGAAAAAAAAGGCTCTTACAGTGAAGGGGAAATGGGGAAAATCTTATTCTCATAGAATTTGACTGAAGGAGGGAATAGCATACACACTCAATTGGGTATGGAAATCTGTCTTACCCTACAGAAAAATAGGAGTGGGGGGAACGGGGACAAGAGAGTAGGGGGATGATAGAGAGGAGAGCAGATTGGGAAAGGGGGTAATCAGAAGCAAGTACTTCTGAGGAGGGTCAGAGTCAAAAGAAAGAATAGAATAAATGGGGGGGTGGGATAAGATTAAGGGAAATAGAATTAGTTTTTCACAGCATGTCTACTATTGAAGTGTTTTGCATAACTGCACATATATAACCTATATTTAGTTGCTTGCCTTATCAATGAGGGTTGGTGGGGAGGGAGGAAGGGAGAAAATTTGGAACCCAAAGTTTTAAAAACACATGTTTAAAAAAAAGTTTTCATATGCAACTGGGAAATAAGAAATACAGGAAATGGGGTACAGAAATCCATCTTGCCCTACAGGAAAATTGAAGGGGAAGGGGATAAGAGAAGGGGGGGAGAGATAGAAGGGAAAGCAGACTAGGGGAAGGGGTATTCAGAATGCATGCCACCTTGGGGTGGGGGGAGGGGCAAAATGGGGTAAAAATTTGGAACTCAAAATCTTGTGGAAGTAAATGTTGAAAACAAAAAAATAAATTAAAATTATCATAAAAAAAGAAATGTAATATAGGGTTAGATAACATTTATATGTAAAAGACCTGAGGATTTTAGATGCTTTAAACCTCTTTGAGTCAATACTATGATATCTTAAATAAAAGTCTAATTCAAATTAAAAAAAAAAAGAAAAAAAATTTGGAACCCAAAGTTTTAAAAACGCATGTAAAAATATTATTTTCACGTGCAACTTAGAAATAAGAAATGTAGGAAATGGGGTATAGAAATCTATCCTTACAGGAAAACAGAAGGGAAAGGGGATAAGAGAAGGGGGAGGGGAGAGATAGAAGGGAGGGCAGATTAAGGGAAGGAGTATTCAGAATGCATGCCATCTTGGGGTGGGGGGAGGGGTGAGATGGGGAGAAAATTTGGAAATCGAAATCTTGTGGAAGTGAATGTTGAAAACTAAAAATAAATAATTTAAAAAAAGAATGTAAACTCCTTGAGGGCAAAGACCATTTCTTTGTACCCCTGCCACTTAGCACTTACATGCAGTAAGTGTTTAATAAATTACTGTTGATTGCTTGGTTGATTTAGGGCACTGTGCTCAGTGCTGGAAAAACAAAAATGAAAAGTAGCCTAGCCTAGTAGGATGAATACAGATAACTACAATATGACTTAAAATGTGGTAAGTTTGTAGGAGAGGTCAGAGAGTAAGTTATGAGAAATTGGGAAAGTCTACATCACTTTTAGTTGGGCCATTAAGGAGGTGGCACTTGAGCTGGGTCTTGAAGAAAAGGAAGGATTTCACCAAGCGGAAATATGGAAGAAGTCTGTTTCAGTTACTGGAGGTAACCTATGAAATGCATGTAGGCTAGAAAGTAAAGTACTAGATCAGGGAAATAGCTAATAGTCCATCACCCAGTGTGCTTCTGTCTGAACACAATAGTGCATGAAGAGGTAAGTGGAACAAAGTCTCAAACAAAAGCTGCACAAAGAAGAATAGTGTTAAGTAAATCTGGGAAGGTAATTTTTAGCTAGACTGTTGAGGGCTTTGGATGCCAGGCCAAGGAGTGTTCATTTTATCCTAAGAGCACTTTGGAGCTACTGAAAATTTTTGAGGAGGAATGTGACATTGTCAAACCTCTGTATTAGAAAAATTAATTTGGCAGCTGCAATGATGATAGACTAGAGACTTTTCTGGAGATGCTGGAGACAATAAAACCAGTTAAGAGGCCATTACAGTCATCCAAGAAAAAATAAGAGCAACATAACAAGGAGTGTAGTATCAGTATGCCTGTGTGGTCCTCTTTGAGCAGTCAGAATCATGGACAGGGATTACTGGCATTCAGCCAGCACCTTACCCCAGCACAGTCATATCCCCATTCTTCTCATCTCTTTATTTCATCTAGGAGTATGACTCATACAGTCCCTGACTTATGCCTTTTCCTACTTGGTCACATTCTCCCTTTGCTCTACTTGCATTCATTCAGAATATAAATGCACAATTGTATTACTAAATACATAGTAACTAATTGCCTCTAGCATAAACTGCATATTCTACTCACGTCCCAGGTCCAACCCAACCAAGTCCAGAAAAATCCCATTAGGGTCAGTCACTGTTTCTCCCTGGCTTTAGCTAAGGGAGACTAGATCACTGAAATCTAGGAAGTTAATATGTGGCTATAAACAACTAGGTTCCCAGCTGCAGCATGGGACAGAAGGAAACACAGCCTAATCTTAAAAATAGGCATGGCAGCTGGGAGTCCAGAAGGCTCTTTTTGCTCAAGCTACAGTCTATCTGCTGCTTCATTCCCCACCAGCAATTTGAAAAATTTTCCCCTCTTGCTGTGGTCAAATTTTTCACTGGGAGATAGATGCAACAAAAGTATCCTTGCCTCCTTTCTAGGACTCTGACATTCTAATATAACTTCCTCTTTAGCAGTTTCCATAGTGACAAGAAGGGTCAGCCTGATAATGAGGGTAGATAGATGAAGGTGATTTCAGAAATGACTTGCATGGAGTTTGAAAAATGAAGGGGAAGAAACAGGGAAAACTACTGACTTGAACAATACGAGCACATAGGTCTCCCTACCCCCGAACTACTATGCTATTCTAATCTTAGGAGCCTTTAAACATTGTTGCTGCTCAGTTGTTTTTCAGTTGTATCCAACTCTTTGCTACCCCGTTTGGGGTTTTCTTGGCAGAGATACTGGAATGGTTTGCCATTTCCTTCCCTACCTCATTTTACAGATGAGGAACTGAGGCAAACAGGGTTAAGTGACTTGCACAGCTAGTAAGTATTTCAGGCTAGATTTGGACTCAGGAAAAGGAATCTTCCTGACTTCAAGCTCAGCACTCTACCCACTGCACCAACTAGTTGCCGCTTTAAGCATCAACCGTTTCTAATTAAGGTCAAATGCTAAGGACAAACATTTGTGCTAGAGTGGTGGATTTTAGTGGCCCTAACTGACCACAGCCAGAGGTGTGTGTGGGGGGGTAGGTGTGTGTGTGCATGTGTGTATGTTGGAGGTAAAGGAAGAGTGTGACTGTGCAATGTGGGGTGGGGGTGCTGGTTGTTTGACAGTCGCCTCTGTCCGTGGTCTTGACTCCTTTGAGACAATCATATGCAAACTCACTGCTATCACACACCTTGTTACAACCATGAAGGTGTGAATAAAAAAGAGAGAATGATTCAGAAGGTAGTATGAGGATTTCGACAACTGAATGTCTTGTTTTCCCTCTCATCTCTTTTTTTGTCAGCAGTTTGATCCTTTGTTCTTCCTCTGAACTTCCATAACACTTCTCTTTTCTCTGGTTCTTCCCTTTTATTTCTGTACATCAAACATTCCCACCCTTTGTTTTGCAACATATGATGTTGTCTCTCTCAGGAATTGTTACAAAATCCCCAAAATAAAATTCACTCTGATTCTTAAGAATAGATTCATAGAAAATCATTCCATCTAAACTATTAGACAGTTTTAGAAATTGAATTAGTTCTCCCTGCCCTTTAACCATTCTTTTTGTCACATGGAATTCTGTTGTAGACAGAATTGATCTGAAAACTATTTCAGACTTGGACATTGTGTTCTATAATTAGTCAGGGAATAGGCAGGAAGGCGGCTAGATGGTTCAGGGGATTGAGTTCTGGGAGTCAGGAAATCCTGAGTTCAAATCCAACCTCAGACATTTACTAGCTTTGTGACCCTGGGCTAGTCACTTCACCTCTGTTTGCCTGAATCCACTAGAGAAGCAAATGGCAAACCACTCCAGTATATTTGCCAAAAAAAACTTTGATGGACGGTATTGGTATGCTATGGGGTTATCAAGAGTCAGACACAACTGAACTGAACAAGAACAAGGCAGGAGGAAGTCATGATCAGTTTGCTTCTCTAAGGAAAGGGCTACTCCCTGTAGTATACATGGCATCTGATGCCCAGCCCAAAAGGAAAAGTCTATAAATAAGTCTGGCTATGGGGGAAGAGGGAAGGAAGAGGAGGAGCACAACTCAGAGTAGTAAAGGAAGGGGTTAGACTAGATGATCTTAAAACTCTCTTCCAGACCTTCAGACTTTACTTCTTTGGCACTATTATGGAGAAGTACTAGTTATAGTCACCCTAACTCATAATACTGTGAGGTAGGTAGAAGAAGTATTAATATCTCATTTTGCAGATGAGGAACTTGAGGCTTAAAAGATTGGAGTGACTTGATTGACAATGTTAAACAGCTAGTAAGAGTTAGAACTAGAGGGGCAGCTAGGTGGTGCAATAGAGCACCGGCCTTGGAGTCAGGAGGACCTGAGTTCAAATCTGTCCTCAGACACATAACACTTACTAGCTGTGTGACTCAGGGCAAGTCACTTAACCCCAATTGCCTCACAAAAAAAGAGTTAGAACTAGGCTTCAAATTCAGGTGTCCGGAATCTAAATTCCTCTTTCTATATTTTCTGGAGCAAAATCATTAAATATGGAGGAAGGAAGGGTAGGAGATGAGATTAAATTGTCAACATTTCCAATTAGAAAAGTTTTCCCAATATCTCACATATTGCCCCCTAAGATAGTCCTTTTCTTGTTGCTTTGTGGCTATCTGCTCCAATTATATTTGCCCCTTCTGCATTCTCATTCATTTCCTTTAGTTCCCAGAATACTTTGAAACGTGATCAGGTCAGTAATAGTTTACCCTTTTCACAATCCGGGAGTTGCTTTTTCAGTGAGCAGTAATGGGGAGTTGTCAGGTCTCTTATTCTATTTAGTCCCATTTTCCAATAGCTAGGTAATTAAGCTCTCTCCATCAGCACCCAAGTGAAGGTGTCCTTGATTCAATTTATTGCAAGAAAAGCTGAAAGAGAACATAGAGACCATCTATTCCAACCCCCTAATTATAAAGATAAGGAAATTAAAATGTCAAGTGACTCACCCAAGGTCACACAGAAAATGGCAAAAGTGGGACTCAAACTCATGTCCTGATGCTCTAAATCCATTACTCTTTCCACTATACCATTTTTAGAATCTGCTTTGTATTGTGTTTTATGGTCCCATGCCTTATTCCCCTAGGAGATTAAGTGCCATAAAGATAGGGCTCATGTTTTGTTTATCTTTGTATCCCTCTTTGCACCTAATACAAGGTTCTGGACATAGTTAAGTGCTCAGGAAATGTTTGCTGAATTATAGAATCATAGACACACTTGGAAAGGACCTCGAAAAGGACCAACTCATACCTAAATCATAATCCAGTCTGCATCTCCAATAAGCACTCGTTCCCATTCTCTGCTTGAAGATCTCCACTGACACAGAGCTCACTCTCTCCAATGAAACCTTTTCCACTTTTTTTCAACTCTAATGGTTAGATGATTTTTCCTTATATTGATATAGTCAGCCCCCTTCAATTTCCACTTGTTTCTATAATCCTCTGAAACCAAGTGAGATAAGCATAGGATCATAGCTTTTGATCTGGAACAGACCTTAGAAGTCATTGAGTCCAACCTCATCAATTTACAGATGAAGAAACTGAGGCACAGAGAGGTTAAGTTACTTAAGTAGCCCCCCCCCTTCCCATGACAGCCCTTTGGATATTTGAAGACAGCTATCACATTCACTCAAGTCTTTTCTTCTCTGGGTTGAACAGACCCAATTCCTTCGACAGGTCTTCATATGTCTTGGGCTTTAGTTACCTTATCATCCTAGTTGTTCTTTTGTATAAGTTCCAGCTTGTATCAATGTGTATTCTAAAACATACAAAAACTGAATATAATCCTCCAGATGTAGTAATTTTCCTCATTTTGGACTTATGCTTATGTAATGCAGCCTATGACCAAATTAGCTTTTAGGCTGCCATATCATACTGTTGACTTCCATAGAGATTGCGTTTACTATAACCCATAGGTCTTTTATGAGCTTATATATGAGCTGATTTTCAGCTCCATCCTGTAGTTGTACAAGTTTGCTGTTTGCCCCCAAGTACACATTTATATGTGTTAAATTTCATCTAGTTAGTTATGTTCAAGAACCAGTTCTTCCTTATTGGTCAGCACCAGGTCTAAACTAGCAGCTCCCTTTATTGTTTCTTCCAGCACTTTTTGGTGATTTCCCCATTGTACGTGTTTGTTCTTTTTTTTAATTACCAACCATTTTTTTCTCCTTCCCACTTTCTCTCTTCAACAATGAGAAAAAGAAAAAAGGAAAACAAAGTCCCTTTTAAACAAACATGCATGGTCATACAGAATAAATTTCCATTTTGACAATGTCAAAAAGTGTATGATTCTTCCAATTTTTGAAGGCTCGAGTTATCATTAAGGCAAAGGAATTTTGGGGGCAAGTGATCCTACTTGATAGAAGAGGAGGAAGACAGACACAGCCTGATATACACAATAAATTTGGGGAGTACAAATTTCACAGTTAAGAGAAAGTGCAGAAGTAAAGTCTTGCTGGCTGGTGTGGAAAGGAGAAAGTAGGATGGTGGGAGAAAGGACTTCACTGAAGAATGAAGTCTCCTCACTGAGTTAGAGGAGAAGGAAAAGGAAGGGGCCTGCTCTTGCCTCCTCTATTTCCAGTGTTTGTAGGGGAGCCATTCCTCCAGCTCCAATGTGGCTCTTTGGAGTAGAGTGCACCAACGTGAATCTTCTGGAATCAAGCCTCAGTCTTATGGTCTCTCCAATAGTGCCCTCCTTTGGTGGCAAATTGTAACAATGCAATAGAATTTTAAAAACTCCAGAAGCTGGGTTTGACTCACTCATAACTTGTATTAGGTTCGTGATCCCCAAGCCATTAGTGCTGGCCCCTTTTAGCTATCTTATATTTACTTACATTTGTACAAGTTGTTTCCCCTTGACTGAATATAAACTCCTGAAGGCGGGAACTGGGTTTTTTCCCCTTTGTATACCTAGCACCCTTTTATAGTGCTTAGGAAAAGGAAGAGGAAGGAAATAAGCATTTATAAAGCATCTGCTATGTCCGAGGCACTGTGCTAAGTGCTTTACAAATATTATCTCATGCGATCCTCACAAAAATCCTGCAAAATCGGTGCTGTTTTTATCCCCATTTTACATTTGAGGAAACTCAGGCAATCAGAGGTTAAGGGACTTGTCCAGGTTTATATAGCTACTAAGTGTCTGAGACTGGATTTGAACTCAGGTCTTCCTGACTATAGGCCCAGTGCTTTCTGCACAAAGGAGACACTTAATAAATACTGGTTGATCAATTTATTGATTAAATGGTCTAATATTTGTAGGGGAAATCTACTCCAGAGGGATAAGAAGGTCTCACACATGAAATTGTTAAGACACAAGAAGAAATAACTTGGATGAGGAAGGGAAAGGGGAGCTGCCCAAAGAAATCCATGTGCGTATGTAGGGAACTCATCCCCAAATCAGTGAAGCTTCTCTTATAACAAGGAAAAGCAGTTAGGCAAAACCAATTGAAACAGGTACAATGATGGTATACGCACTAGTCCACACCCATGGTCACTTCCCACTCCAACACAAGAAAGGTAGAACATCTCTCCATTTCTTTGTGATCAAGATTGGTCATTATAATGCAGCATTCAACTTTGTTTTATTTTCTCTTTTGTTCATATTGTTGGTCGTTGTGTCTGTTTTTTCATGGTTCATCTAATTTTGCTATACATTAATTTATTAAGGTTTTCTCATATTTTTCTGAATTCTTATGGCCTTCCCCATTAATCCCTCAAGCTATCTGGATTATCAGACTGCTATACCCCGTCTTTCTTCTGTTTCAGCTGTTCCAAGGTTTTTCCTGGGGTGATATTTTCTGGGCTTTCAGAGGTTAATAAGGGACAGTGAGAGTAACTTACTTCTTACTCTTCCATCTTGGTTCCCAGAAGTGGAAACCCAAATTGTTTTATAAAATGGTTGGACCAGTTCAAAGCTACACCAACAGTACCAACTCATATTTTTACTTTTTTGTATATTTTTTTCCAATTACATGTAAAGATAGTTTTCAACATTCATTTTTTATAAGATTTCGAGTTCCAAATTTTTCTTCTTCTCTCTCTCCTCTCCCCTCTCCCCAAGATGGCAAGCAATTTGATATAGGTTATACATGTGCAATCATGTTAAACCTATTTCCTCATTAGTCATGTTCTGAAAGAAGAAGCAGAACAAAAAGATAAAAACCACAAAAAAGCAAAAATATCATGCTTCCATCTGCATTCAGATTTCATAGTTCTTTCTCTGGATATGGATAGCGTTCTCCATCATGAGTCTTTTGGAATTGTCTTGTATCATTGTATTACTGAGAAGAGCTAAGTCTATCATAGTTGATCACCACAAAATGTTGCTGTTACTGTGTTCAATGTTCTCCTGGTTCTGCTCACTTCCCTCAGCATCAGTTACTGTAAGTCTTTCCAGGTTTTTCTGAACTCTGTCTGCTGATCATTTCTCATAGCACAATACCAACTCATATTTTTAAAATACATATCTAGAAGATAGAAGCAAAGACACGTACCTGAAGGTGACCACAAAAGAGTAGTAAGAATCTTATCCATAAGACTAAAGATAAGAATGAACTGCAGTCAGTAATAGATGTTAAGTACAACAAAAAGGTATTTCTTTAGTAATTCTGGAATCAAGAAGAGGATCAAACAATGGACAAGACTCCTTCTTGGAGTAGATGAGATAATACTGAATGATGATGATAAAGTTTGAAATATTCATCTTTTGTTTTGTTTCTGTTTATTCTTCCAAAAAAAATTATCTTTGGTCCGAAGATGGGCTGAGGCAAATGGGGCTGGGGGTAGGGTGGTTAGCAGGGAGGAAAAAACTCAATACAGCTTAGAAGATAAGACAGCATCTAGCTGCCTTCAATGAAATCCAGGTCCTAGGCCAAAAGAATGAGACCCTTGGGTCTTGAAATAAATAATTGTTACAATTGCTGAACCACTATTGGAAATCAATGAAAGAGCTTGGAGAATAAGAGAAAGGCTACAGGGCTCTAAGAAGACCAATCTTGTCCAGATTTTCCAAAAAGAAAAGGCTGGGTCTGTAAACCATAAGCTGAATTTAGCTTTAATCCCTGGCAGAATTTGAGAACACATTCTTAAAGGGATGTTCAGTGAGTACTTATAAAGGAAGCAGAGAGCTAAGTCGTCAAGAACAAGTCATGTTATTACAAAATGCAAAATGGATAATTTTGATTACATTAAATTGAAAAGTTTTTGCACAAAGTCAATGCAACAAAGATTAGGAGGAAAGTAGAAAATTGGGAAAGAATTTTTACAACCAGTGTCTCTGATAAGGGCGTCATTTCTAAAATATATAGAGAATTAAGTCAAATTTATAAGAATACAAGCCATTCCCCAGTTGATTAAATGGTCAAAGGATATGAACAGGCAGCTCTCAGATGAAGAAATTAAAGCCATCTATAGCCATATGAAAAAATGCTCTAAATCACTATTGATTAGAGAAATGCAAACCAAAACAACTCTGAGGTACCACATCACACCTATCAGATTGGCCAACATGACAAAACAAGAAAATGATAACTGTTGGAGACGATGTGAGAAAATTGGAACACTAATGCATTGTTGGTGGAGTTGTGAAATGATCCAACCATTTTGGAGAACAATTTGGAACTATGCCCAAAGGGCTATAAAAATGTGCATACCTTTTGACCCAGCAATAGCATTTCTAGGGCTGTATCCCAAAGAAATCATAAAAATGAGGAAAAGACCCACATGTACAAAAATATTTGTAGCAACTCTTTTTGTGATGGCAAAGAATTGGAAATTGAGGGAATGCCCATCAACTGGGGAATGGCTGAATGAATTGTGATATATGAATGTCATGGAATACTATTGTGCTACAAGAAATGATGAGCTTCAGAAAAACCTGGAAAGACTTGTATGGACTGGTGCTGAGTGAAGTGAGCAGAACCAGGAGAACATTGGACGCGGTAACAGCTGCATTGTTCAAGGACTAACATTTATAGACTTAGCCCTTCTCAGCAATGCAAGGATCTCAGACATCTTCAAAGGTCTCATGATGGAAAATTCTATCCACATCCAAAGAAAGAACTATAGAGTTTGAATGCAGTTCAAAGCATACTATTTGCTATTTTTTTTCTTCTGTTATGCTTTGTTTCCTCTTTCTCGTGGTTCCTCCTATTGGTTCTAATTCTTCCTTACAACATCACTAATGCAAAACTATGTTTAATAGGAATGTATAACCTATATCAGACTGTACACTGTCTTGGGGAGGGAGGAAGGGAGGGAGGAAGGGAGGGAGGGAAAGAAAAAATTTAAAACTCAAAAGCTTGTTGATAAATCAAAATAAATTAATAAAAAAAAGAACAAGTCACGTTAAGTACTTTGTAGAAATGGAATACTTGGTGTATTAGGAGCATCTTAGAGATAGAATCTTACATTTCTAAAAAACATTTACCAGAGTCTTTCATGAGAATGTTCTCCACAAGGTAAAGAGATGTGGGCTAGATGATAGTGGAATTAAATAGATTGAGAATTGATTGAATGACCAAAGAGTAATCATTAGTGGCTTGGTACCAAGTTTGAAGTTCTCTTTTGGAGTGCTCCAGGAATCTGTCATTGGCTCTGTTTTGTTCAATGTTTTGGTTTTCAGTTTTTGTTGGGGTTTTTTTTGGCTAGGCAATGGGGTTAAGTGACTTGCCCAGGATCACACAGCTAGTAAGTGTTATGTATCTGAGGTCGGATTTGAACTCAGGTCCTCCTGAATCCAGGGCTGGCACTCTATCCACTGCGCCACCTAACTGCCCCGGTTTTGTTTTGTTTTGTTTTTTTTTATCAGTGGTTTGTATAATGCCATAAAAGGCAGGATTGTCAAATTTGTACGTGACACAAAGCTGGGTGGGAGAACTAACATATGGGATAGCAGAGTCAAAATATAAAATGATGTCAAGACACTAGAACAATGGGCCAAATCAAATGAGATGAGATTTAACAAGGATAAAGGAGTAAAATCCTACTATTGATTTCAAGAAAGCAACTTCACAAATACAGGTTGGGGAATGTATAACTAGATATCAGTTCCTGTGGAAAAGATCTAGGGGTTTTAGTGAACTGCAAGCTCCATATGAGTCAACAGTATGACCTGGAAACTTAAAACATTAGTGAAGCACAGTGTCTAGAACAAGGGAGATAATTATTTTACTATACTCTGTCCTAATTATTCCACAGCTGGAGAACTGTGTTCAGTTCTGAGTGCCTTATTTTAATAAAGACAAATACTTTATCAAAGAGTAAACAGAGCACATCCCAAATAGTGCATCCAGAATGGTGAGAAGACCAAAGGTCATGTTGTACAAGAATCAGTTGAAGAAAATGGGCATGCATAGAACCAAAGAGGGGAAAAAAAGAGAAGATGGGAGTGGAGGATAACTATTACCAAGTATTTTCAAGAATTGTAACGTAGAAAATATATTCAATTTGTTTTGCTTTGCCCCAAAGGGCATAATTAGAACAGATGGATTTAGGATTGATGTAAGGAAAACCTTCTCTAGGAATTTGTTATCTTTCAGTTGTTTCAGTCATATCTGACACTTCATGACCCCATTTGGGATTTTATTGGCAAAGATACTAGAGGGGTTTGCCATTTTCTTCTTCAGTTCATTTTACAGATGAGGAAACTGAGGCAAGCAGCATTAAGTGACTTGCCCAGGGTCACACATCTAGTAAGTGTCTGAGGCCAGATTTGAACTCAAGTCTTCCTGACTCCAGGTTTGGCACTCTATTCACTACATCCCCTAGCTGTTCTTCCCTGGAATTAAAGTAATCCAAAAGTGGAATGGACAGTCTTGGAAGTTAATAAGTTGCCTCTTCACTGGAAGTCTCTAAGCAGAATCTGGATGTCTTGAGATTGTTGTAGAGGATCCTTGGTCAAAACTGGGTTGAATTAGACAGGCTCTGAGCTATCTTCCAACTCATTTTGAAATTCTCAGTAAAAACTTCCTGGGCTTAGGTACTTGCAGTTGATCAGGGGGAAATGAAAAGTATGTAACTAATTAATTAGATACACAAGAAACATTATACTCCATAATCTAAAAGGGAAGATTGACTGGGGAAAGGGGTACTTCATGGAAGGCTTCATGGAAAGAGTGGCATTTGACCCTTGAGGGATGAAGAGCAGGACATGAGGGTATGATGCTAGGAAACGGGACACAGGTAGGAAAAGGCAAGCTGAATTCACAAGATGCTAATTAGTACTTCAACTCCTTCATTCTCAGAGTGAATTTAGAACTAGGAGATGATACTAGTGAGGTTCCTACAATTTTTAGAAGAAGAAGAATTTTAGGATTTTAGAATGGGGGAAGTTAACTTTGGAATCAGAGGTTGTATGATCAAACCTAAAGAAGTAGAGGGAAGAGGGGAAAAAGACATGACTTCTAAAACTGATATGTTTCCTCCTGTTATTGTAAGATCTGAAACCCAAACTCCACTCTGCCTCTGCTCTTTTGGAAAAGTGGCAGTAGACCTCTCTTAAAGCTCTCACAGAATTGTTGAACTGGGTGATGATCTTGTGCAAACCCCACATTTTACAGAAAGGGAAACTTGGTAGTTAGGAGACTTGCCTTAGTATACCCAGCTAGTTGGCAGCAGAGCTGGGACCAGAACTTAGGTCTTCCAAGTCACTTGCTCTTTCTCCTGCTGTAGAACAAGTGGGTGCTGGAGCCAGCTCATGCCTGCTCAAAAGAATCAATTGTTAAATTTTTAGGGTGAGCATTTCCACCTTGGAAATCAGCGAATGCTAAAAATCAAGGCTTGATTTATTGTTTTGTTGCTTATCTAGAATTAAAAAAGCAATGGAGAAAATGTTACTAGTGCAGAAGTGTGTCTTACATATATATTTTTTTTCAGAGAGCCAGTTGTTAAACATTTCCCAGCACACACACACACACACACACACACCCATGTAGAACCCCCTATTTCTCACATGGAGAACAGTGTGGGAAAAGCTTATCTGATATTCCTGATTTTGCCAAAGCCACAGTTTCTGCTCCACTCCACCTTCTCCTCCCAGAGCACAAGCAGAACACCCCTCTCAGGCATGTCCTCTGTACTCATTCATAGGATCATAGATTTAGAGCCAGAAGGGAGCTTAGCGATCATCTGGTATAACCTCTCATTTTGCAGATGCAGTCAAGGCCCAGAGAAGTTAAATGACTTGCCTAAGGTCACATAGGGAACAAATGGCAAAGCTGGCATTTGAATCAAGGTCCTCTGATTCCAAATTCAGGGCTTTTTCCATTGTACCGTACTTAAGGGAACTTTTCCCCAAAGCACCAAAGTAATTAAAACTCCCTTTTCCATTTTGTCTTCTAAGTAGCATTTTCTCCCATAACATAACCATCTGTACCAAGGCTCTTCATGGTTGCTATGGTAAATTGTGTAATTTTT
This sequence comes from Vombatus ursinus, assembly GCF_900497805.2. NCBI lineage: Eukaryota > Metazoa > Chordata > Mammalia > Diprotodontia > Vombatidae > Vombatus > Vombatus ursinus. The sequence goes on along the minus strand of NW_020954723.1, from coordinate 5,273,018 downwards.
ATCAAATGTTCAGAGTAATGTTTTACTCAGAAAAACCAAAACTGTCCACCAGGGCATGAAACCAAACAGCAGGCAAGCATATTCAAGATAAATTGGGAGTAATTTCAGAAGAAAGGGACTAAGATTAAGGAGAACTGGGAAAAACATCTTACAGAAAATGAGACTTTAATTAAGATTTAAATGAAGCCAGGGAAGCTAGGAGGCAGAGATGAGGAAAGAGGGTTTCCAGGCATGGGGGACAGTCGATGAAAATGCTTAAAGTTAGGAGATGGAGTGTCTTATATGAAGAAGAGCAAGGAGGCCAGTGTCACCAGATTGCAGAGTATATGAAGGGGAATAATTTGTAAGAAAATTAGGGGAAGTAGGAAGGGGCCAGGTTATGAAAGGCTATGGAAGCCAAACAAAGGATCTTATATTTGATCTTAGAGTAATTAGTAGTCATTGGAGTTTATTAAATGAGAGTGTATATGAAATGGTAAGACTTGTGCTTTATGGAAATAATTTTGACAGTTGAGTGGAGGAAGGACTGGAGTGAAGAGAGACTCGGGGCAGGGAGATCCACCAGCAGGCTATTGCAGTAGTCTAAGCAGGAGGTGATAAGGGCCAGCCTTGGGGTTGTGGCAGTATCAGAAGAGGGAAGGGGAAAGGTATTTAGGAGAGTCGTTATGAAGGTAGAAACAACAAGATTTAACAACTGATTGAAGATAGAGGGAGAGAGTGAAGAGTCAAGGATGACACCTAGGTTTCAAGCTTGGGGGACTGGGTGGTTGGCGGTACCCTCAGCAGTAATTGGAAAGTTAGGAAGAGGAAAGAGTTGGGGGGTGGGGTATGAGTTCAGTTTTGGACCTGTTGAGGACATCCAGTTGGAAATATAAGAAAGGCAGTTGGAAATGCAAGATTAAAGTTCAGGAGAGAGGCTAGGATTGGACAAGTGGATCTGAGAATCATCTGAATAGAGATGGTAATTGAAACCATGAGAGCTGATGAGATCAACATGTGAAAGATGAAAAATAAAAGAGGAACCAGGTCAAAGCCTTGGGGGACACCCCTGGTTAGCCGGTGTGGTGTGGATGAAAATCCAGCAAAAGAGACAGAGAAGGAGCAGTCATATAGGTAGGAGGAGAATCAGACGAAAGCATTGTGAAAAAACCTAAGATAAGAGAGTATCAAGAAGAAAATGGTTGACAGTGTCAAAGGATGCAGAGAGGTCAGAAAGGACGATGGTTGGGAAAAGGCCAAGATTGGCAATATATTGGCAATTAAGAGATCATTTGAAATTTTGGAGAAAGTCGTTTCAGTTGAATGATGAGGTTGGAAACCAGACTACAAAGAGTTAAGAAAAAGAGTGAGAGGAAAGGAAGTAGAGACAGACAGCCTTCTCAAGGAAGTTAGCCCCAAAAGGGAGAAAAGATCAAGGATGGTATCTAGACAGGATAGACAGATCAAGTGATAGTTTTTTGAGGATGGGGGAAATGTGGGTATATTTTTAGGCAATTGGGAAGCAGTCAATAGACAGGGAGGAATTGAAGATATTAAATAGAGTGGGTATGATAGAGAGAGCAATTGGCTGAAGAAGATGGGATAGAATGAAATCACTTGTGCACATAGGAGGTTTGCTCCCTACCCACTCACCATGGGTGTATTTTTATTTTGTGTATATCCCGTGTTTAACTTATGTTTGAACATGCTGTATTCCTTTAATAGAAGGTAAGCTCTCTGAGGGCAAGGACAGTATACTTTCACATCTGTATCCATAGCATCCAGTACAGTACTTGGAACATACCAGATGCTTACTTAATTTTTGCTGATTAACAGGATAGTGGAAAGAGCTCTGGACTGGTAGAAGTCAGGAGACTTGGATTCTAATCTCAGCATATCTTAATGAGTAAGACCTTGAACAAATCTCCAGGCTTCAGTTTCATCATCTGTAAAATGAAGGCATCAGATTAGATGGTTTTTAACTTTCTTCCAGCTATCACCAATCTATGAATCTATGAAGAAAATGGTTTTCAAAATTTTATTCATTTGACAGACATTTATTAAATACTGTGTGCAGAGCACTATGTTAGGTGTGGGGAGAGATACAAATTTTAGATAAGGTACATTCCCTGCCATTGTGGACCTTTCAGAGTAGTAAGGACATATGTTATGTATACAAATAATATTCATATGAAATAATACAGGATACTTGCATGAAAGATGCAAAATACTCCATAAAATTCATGAGGAAATTTCTGACTAGTGTCTAGGGAAAAATCAGAATGATTTCCTGGAGGAGATTGTATCCAAAAGTCATTCTCCAAATTAATATTACTACTAATTTATAATAATAATTTTAATTAGTAATGTCTCCAATATTAGATGAGAAGGTCTTATTTAAATCCCTCACAATGCCTTACACATCATAGTTGCTCAATAATAATAGTAAGGTATGTTCCTTGCTAGGTGATGCAGTGGATACAGTGCCAGGGCTGGACTCAGGAAGACCTGAGTTCAAATCCAGCTTCAGACACTTACTAGCTGTGTGACCCTGGGCAAGTCACTTAACTCTGTTTGCCTGTTTCCTCATCTGTAAAATGGGGACATATTGGAGAAGGCAATGGCAAGCCATCCCAGTATCTTTGCCAAGAAGATCCCAAATGGAATCACAAAGAGTCAGAAACAACTACATGACAACAAAAATATTCCCTGCCCTTATAGAGCTTACAATGTAGTGAAAAGATAAGAGACAAACACATGTAGATAACTATAATTTGTGATAATGCATTAAGAATGGCCTCCCCCCTTGGAGCTTACGTTCAAGGAGGTGACACATCCTATGGACATGGTTAATTATTTTATAACTCCCACATTTTTCCAGTGAGAAAATAGTATGCCTCCCTTGCATTGATCAAAACCACTTTGATACTTCTCGATGTACCCTAAGGATGTCTGGACTTTGCCATCCATTCTGGAGCTGTGCCCTTAGGACAAGCCCTTCCAACCACCCTGCTACCAAACTCTCCCATGGATGTGATCTCCTTCAACTAGAATGTGAGCTCCATGACAGCAAGGACTGTCTTGTTTTTCCATCTGTATTCCTAGCCTTTAGTACAGTGCTTGGCATACAGTAAGCACTTAATAAATGTATTTTCACCCACCCATCCATCCATTCATTCATTCTCATCTCTTCCACTTTGTGCATCTCTGGCTAACTGACCTATGATGGGAGAATTTAAAGGCCAACAGTAAGCACTAGTTCATGTTAATATTACTGTGCTTCCTGTGAATAATAAACGGTGAAGAACACTAGGCTAAGATTCACATACTTATTATTGAAAAATAACAATTGAAAAAGAAAATACACCCACCTTTTGGAGGTTATGGCTGCAAAATAAACATGATTTCTATCCCAGTGCTTACCTCCATCTTCTTCCACTGTCCTGGTCCCATCCAGTCACTTGATGTGGCCATCTTACCTGGACATTCCTGAATTGTTAAATTGAGTTAAGCCACGTACTTCCATCTCTTAATTATATCCTATTCATTTACTTTACCAAATGCAATTATAAATAAGTGTGTGTGTGTACATATGTGTGTGTGTTATTCTGTAGAGTGCTGTTTGTATTCTTAGGGAAAGAGAATTTAATTGAGTTAGAAAATTGATTAGTGATTCATTATACTTGTCCAGTAGGGTAGTTCCTTGGCTTCTCCTGGGGCAACCCACTTGTCCAGATTATAGAATCAGCTGTGTCACTGGGGTTTGGTCTCCTTGTTGATCAGGGAACCTAGAGAGAGAGAATGACCTCTGGAACCTTTGGTTTAAGGGGTTGGTTTGGGCAAGTGTGGTATGCTAGCTGTAGAAATGAAAATATGGATGGGTTTTCCCCAGTATTGCCCTAGCACTGATGGTCTTGGACTTGACCTGGGGATATAGGAGGGACGTTATATCAGTATTTTAAAAAAAGTAGTAGACTTTCTATCTAGAAACAACTTTATTGTCTTACGAGCTATCATTAATATTAAAACTAGAAGGTACATGAGATATTATCTTGTCCAACCCCAAAGTTTATAGATTGAGGAAACCAAGACTCAATCAATCGATGATTTATTAATTGCCTTCTTTATTCCTGGCACTGTGCTAGGTATGAGGAGGAGCAATGGATGCAAAGAATGAAACAATCCCTCCTTTCATGGAGCTTACATTCTAATGGGAAGTAAAATGCTCAAGGCCACATAAGTGGGTGACACCAGGTCTAGAACTCAGTTTTCCTGGTTCCAGGTTTCATGCTCTTTTCCACTACACATTAGAGATAGTGTTATATAGTAGAGAGCATGCTCAAGTTAGAGTCAAGAGTTGACCAAATGCCTTCACTAAGTGAGTCCTCATGTCTTGGAGAGTGGCAGGATGGAATGTGAAGTATTTCAATCCTCCTTGTAACACTTCATGTATAATTATAGATATATCAGTTAACCCCTGTGAGCCTCACTTTCCTCATCTGTAAATTGGGGATACTATAATAATTAGGGATGACACATCTCACAGAGCTGTTGTGAAGAACAGAAAAGATAATATTTGTCAAGTACTTTGCAAATCTAACGATGCCAGTGTCTGTTGTTATTGCTGTCGTATGATTTTGCCTCATTTAGTAAGACAATGAGAATTTCTCTGTAGAAAGAATCAGTCATTTTTTTAGGTGATTTTCCTTCTGCTCTTTTGTCAGTCCATCAAAACTAAGACCTTGATCCCATAAAAGCCAAGGCCTTCTTGCACTTACTCCTCTCTCCTCTCATTTTTGTCTCTTCCAGGTTTTGGCATGACAACACCAGCAACTGTGGGAGGCAAAGTTTTTCTGATATTTTATGGTCTCATTGGATGTGCAGGCACCATCTTGTTCTTCAACCTCTTCTTAGAGCGTCTGATTACAGTCATCGCCTACATCATGAAGTCATGCCATGAAAGGCAGCTCAAAAAGAAGGGGGAGCTGCAATCTGATAACCAGAGAGGCTCTGGGACCTCAGAGGCAGACAGCATGGTGGGATGGAAGCCCTCGGTGTATTATGTCATGCTGATCCTGTGCATGGCCTCCCTCATCATCTCCTGCTGTGCCTCTGCCATGTACACACCCATTGAAGGTTGGAGCTACTTTGATTCTCTTTATTTCTGCTTCGTGGCCTTCAGCACCATTGGCTTTGGTGACCTTGTCAGTAGCCAGAATGCCCAGTATGAGAGCCAAGGGCTCTACCGCTTTGGCAACTTCGTCTTCATCCTCATGGGTGTCTGCTGCATTTATTCCTTGTTCAATGTGATCTCCATCCTCATCAAACAGTCCATCAACTGGATCTTGAAGAAAATGGAATGCCACTATTGCCAGTGCCAAAGAAAAGCCTTACTCTTACGGAGAAATGTGGTAACTCCCAGCAATGTGCGGAGTGGGCAAGAAATCTCCATTGAGACAGATGGCGTGATCGAGAGTGAAACAGATGGGCGTCGTCTCTCAGGAGAAATGATCTCCATGAAGGACTTCTTAGCCTCCAACAAGGTCTCATTAGCCATACTACAGAAGCAACTGTCGGAGACAGCCAATGGATGTCCTCGACAGGCCAACGTGTCAGCCCGACACAAGGGATTTTCAGGAGGGGTGGGAGCTCTGGCAATTATGAACAACAGACTGGCAGAAACAAGCGGGGATAGATAGAGAGAAGCTCTGGACACTGGAAGCCAAGTAGAGGGCAAAAGACAGAAGGAGTTGTCATCAAAGAGAACAAACAAACCAAGTGGGACTGTCTGCCCTTAGAGGCCTTGGCAACAGCTCCGTAACACTGGTTGTGGTTTGGCATCATCTACAGGCTTGGCCCTTGGCAGAACTTTGTTCCCCTAAACGGCTGCCTTCCAAGGGACCTGTGTTGAATGAAATACCATCATATTTTTGTTGTCTTTCTTCCCCCTCTTTATATATACATATATATATGTATATGTATATGTATATGTATATATATATTCCTTAAATCTGAGACCAGCTCTAAAAATTAATCACAGAAGCATCACAGAGAAGATTAAACTCTCTTCTTCTGAGTCAACTAATGCCTTAAAATTGCCTTATTATTTGTATAGTGCTTTACACTTTACAAAGTGAATTTCCATTTCCACTATCCCATTTGATCCTCACAAATGGGTAGGCCTCAGAGGTGTGAAGGGCAAGGATTACCTTCCCCACTTTAAAAAAAAAACAGGTGAGGAAACTCTAGCTCAATGAGGCCAAGCTTACACAGCAGTAATAGGCAGTAGAAGTGAGACTCCAGGTTAGCTCTTCTATGGGGTATTAAATGTCACACAGAATGGTCCAGTTCAGCTGAGGAAGAGGAGATGAAGGGAGGGTTGTATGTTTTAAGACTTAATTTCTTGCTATTTGTTATCCTTTAAATGGAAGAAGGATCTTGATTCTTGTTTCGCAACTTAAGAGTTGCTGACCTGTTAACCAATGTCAAATTATCCCCTCATTCTACACCTTCTTTATTAACAATCTGGTTAATCTCCATCTCTTCTTCCCTCCCTCCCCAGTCTTCTGTGAACTATATAACTCATATTCTTTTTTAAAAGGGAATTGGTGCCCCTTAGAGCTAGAAGCTGACAGAGCAGCATTTCCAAGTCCAGGGGAAAAAAAACATTTACTTTATATACATGGGTTTTGGTGTTTTTTTTAATGGTGTTTTCTCCTTTATGGTTGCTAGCTGACTGAGTGAGAATTGACCAAGCAGTCAGATTCCATTTCAGGCTTTTGAATTGCAATGAGGAAAAACACTCCTCTATCTCTGCTTGACTTCCTCCTTCCTGATTCTCACACAGCTCCTTTCCTTCTATTATAAAGTTTGGGTCTTGATTAGAATTCACGCTGAACAAATCCATTTTATTCAGTAATATTAGCTGAGCACTTGTCAGGGACCCAGAGAGAAGATCTGGATTAAGCATAACACACACACACACACACACACACACACACACACACATTCATTGCAGGCAGATAAACAAACTGAGGTGACATTCACCTGATGCCTTTAAAAGCCATCCAGCATCATGAGAAGGACCCCCCTCTAAGGTGCATAAGGAAATAAGGCTGAGCCGTTTTTCATCCTTTTCATGCTCTGGTCTCTATGCATCATCTCAGAACTGTTTCTCAGCCTTGCCAGCAATAAGAAGATATTCCAAACAATCTCTTTCTTTAATTTTTCCTTTTTTAATATTAAAAGCACCTCCGTTCCCAGTAGGGTTTGCAAGGCTAACTAAAGGAGGGGAAGGAAGGAGAAAGAAAAAAGAAAGAAAGGGAAGCAAGGGAGGGAGGGAGGAAGGAGAAAGAAAGAAGGAAAGAGAGAAAAAGAGAGAGAAAGGAAGAAGGAAGCAAGGGAGGGAGGGAAGGAGAGAGGAAGAGAAGGAAGATGGAAGGAAGAAAAGAAAAAGAAAACAGAAAGAGAGGAAGTAAGGAAGAAAGGAAAGAGAAAAGAAATAGAGGGAAGGAGGAAGGGAGGAAAGAAAAAAAGAAAGGGAAGGGAGGAATGAAAGAGAGAGAAGGAAGGAAGGTTCATAGTAATTTAGGTATGTCCCTTTCACAACTGCTTTAATAAGAAATACCTGGACCTTTAAGATCTTTCATAGGAAGATCTATTATTAGCCCTGGCTCTGAAAGAAAGATATCATACAACACCGTTTCCTTAAAAAGAACCACCAAGGGGCAGCTAGGTGGCACAGTGGATAGAGCACTGCCCCTGAAGTCAGGAGGACCTGAGTTCAAATCTGGCCTCAGGCCAAACACTTGACACGTACTAGCTGTGTGACCCTGGGCAAGTCACTTAACCTCAATTGTCTTAAAAAAAAAAAAAAAAAGAACCACCAAGCCATGCTGAAAAATTCCCATACTGCTTCTTTTAAAAATAAAATGTTTTGGGGGGAAGGAAGAGTAGATCCATGATTCCATTGGTATAGGGAGCACCAAATGAAGAAACTCGATCTACAAATGCAGGTCGGGAGTTTCTCAGCAACTTCATAGGCTTCGAGAGCTACTGGAGGCACTGACAGGAAGTGACTTGCCCAGTGTTGCACAGCCAGTGTGTGTTGGAGGCAAGACTTCAAACCCAGGTCTTCTTGACTCTGGAGCCAGTTCTCTCATCATTTGGCCATGCTCCCTCTCTCCCATCCTGCTTCTTAATGGTCATTTGCTAGAGCCCGGTCATGGGGGAGTTTAGCCAGTGATCTGAATCACATAGCTTTTCTTTGGTTCTTTGACCTCAGTCTATGTTCCTAATGCAGACCATGCCACTTTCTTTTCCTTTTTTTCCTTTTGGAGGCAATTGGGATTAAGTGACTTGCCCAAGGTCATATAGCTAATAAGTGTCTGAGGCTGGATTTGAACCCAGGTCCTCCTGACTCCAGGGCTGGTGCTCTATCCCCTCTGCCACCTAGTTGCCTCTGGACCAAGCAACTTTTACAAATACATTTTATTGGTCATCAGTGGAGGGTATGAATGAATGAATGAATGACTGTGCAACCCAACCGACTGTGAAAAAAAAATTTAAAGCACACCTGCCCCCACAATTAATCTCTGTCCATCATCATGGAAAAGGGAGAGAACTTTTTCTGCGGAGGCAAGAACAAGTGACTGAGGTCAGGAACAACCTTCATTTTCCTTTTTTTGGATATTTGTTCTGTGGACCAGATCTATCATTTCATTGGTATAAACTAGAGAGTTCCCGGTAAGCTAATACCTACCATTGCAGGTCAGCATCAACTCTGCAATTACTAGCCTTGGGGCACCACGGTTAATTGACATACCAAGGTTCATGCAGCCGGTGTTGGAGGCAAGGACGTGAACTCAGATCTTTCTGACTTCAAGGCCATCCCCCTATCTAGTAAAGCCACGTTGCCTCTCGACAACCCCTTTTTCAATACATACCGTCAGTCAGTACACTGCTTAGTGTACCCTCCAAAATGGAAGCACAAGAGGGAAATATGGGAAAGAAGATAAAAGAGAAAACCTTCGTGGAAAATAAAATCATTTTTTAAAAAAAATCTAAGGATAGATTGTCACACGGCAGCTAGATGGCCCAGTGGATTGAATACCAGGCCTGGAATCAGGAAGACCCAAGTTCAAATCTGGCTTCAGACATGTACTAGCTGTATGACCCTGGGCAAGTCACCTTTCTTTTTTGGTAAATTAATACTTTATTGTTTGCTTCGGTTTCCTCGTCTGTAAGATGAACTGGAGAAGGAAATGACAAGTCACTCCAATACGTTTGCCAAGAAAATCCCAAAAGGGGTCACAACTGAAATAACTGAACAAGAAGATTATCACAGCAGGGCAACTGTGATCTATAGATAGATAGATAGCAAAAACACAAAAGAGGAGACCAGCGAAGAGAAATGGTTTGAGCTGATATTCTTAGAATGAAACCTTGCTTAGGTTCATAGGGCATTAGGGAAAGTCTGCTTAAAGTTCTAAAGTGTGTGTCATTCACTGTGATTCTAATTAAGGTTTCTATAATCAACTAGTCAAGTGTGAGCTAGTTTGAACCCAGAATACTAGCATTAGAAGAGTCCTTAAAGGTCCCATATCCACTTCACAGACGAGAGAACTGAGACATGGAGAAAAGTGACCTGTCCAAGGTCTTGTGTTTTAGCTAAAGTACACTGGAGGTTTAACACCTCTCTCCCAGGGCAGAACTGTCTCCACTACACCATGCTGCCTCAGGGCTTTGTTCTGTTGTTTCCCCATCAGGCAGGAATGCCCTTTCAGCCAGCAGGTCAGCCCAGGCTCCTGCTTTTCTCCTCAAAGTGCCCGACTATAGACTATATCCTGGGCTATCTCTTTTCTCCTTACCTTAAAGGAAACTTCTATTTCCTCATGGTAGGAAAGAAGTCTTTTCTCCCTCCTCATCAAGGCAACGTATTCTGATGGTACCACAGGTATTTTTGCTATTCATCGGTCGGCAAGTATTCATGGGGTGTCTAATCCGTATTTGGCATATGTGTCTGCATATTATTCCAGGGTGGGGAGTAAGACAAATTGGGCAGAGGGTTATGTATTTTTTAATGCATCATAAAATATGATCCTTACCCCCAACAGCTTACAGCTTCCTTGGGCAGACAAGGCTACTTATTATACATGAAACAATCAAAGAACATGATGATCAAACTGTTATTCTAGGCTCTGATGTTATTCCAGAACTCTGATTCCAGGCTGTCTCTTAAGGTGGTAGCTGAGCATTGATGGGGTACCTGCCCTAGGAGTGAGTTATAGATACCAAAAATACAAAGAGGGGAGACTAATGTTTGTTGAAGAGAATTAGATGGAACAGAAATCTTGCATGTGTCCCTAGGACATTATTTAAGAGAATTCTGCTTAGTGTGTGTTGTTCATAATGATTCTAATGCAGGTTTCTGCAATCATATAATCAATGATTAGTCATTTACTAAACACCTTCTATATGCCAGGTGCTGTACTAGGCTCTGGGGATATAAAATCCAATAATGAATCAAACTCTGCCCTCATGAAATTTACATTCTATCAGAGGAGGCAATATCTATACATATGAGTGTATACAAAATAGAGATGAGTGGGCCTGTACTCGGCATGGGGCTCAGTCAATGCAAAGGTATTGAGATGAGAAATGGAATGCCTAATGTAGGGAACAGTAAAAAGGCTAGACTTCAGAGTATGGGGAGCGGAGTAATATATAATAAATGTGCAAAGGTAATTTGGAGCAGATTTTGAAGGACTTTAAAAACCAAACAGTTTATATTTGGTAATAGAGAGGCATTGGAGTTTATTGAGTGACCTGTACTTTGGGAAAATCACTTTTGCAGCTGTTTGGAGGATGGATCAAAATCAAGGCATTATTTATGTATCGGTCAGTCCCATAAGCACCTGGACCAAATTCTTCCAACTGTTGCTGTGGTAGTGGGGTGGGGTGGGTGGGAGTGCTGAAATCAAATTTGGGAAAAGCAACATTCAAATCCCTGATACTCACTAGTTCTGTGACCATAGAAAAGTCTCTTCACTTCTCTGAATCTCAGTTTCTTCATCTGAAAAATGGGCACATAGTGCTTCCTCACAAGGGTTGTTGAGAAGATCAACTTTATAAACCTCAGAGCACCCCAGAAAAGTCAAGTAACTTTTTAATTAGTTGTCACTTCTCTCAGAATGCTGTCATTGAACTGCCTACTTGACTACCTCCCCTTTCAACAGTTGACATCCATCTTCCCTTTCCAAAATCACATTTGATAACAGACACAATTTATGGTTTGACAAAAGACTGATAATCCAGAGACAGCAGTGATTTGGGGGCTACTGTGAACCCCTAGAAGAACTGATGCTAAGGCAATAAGCCTCATACTTGACTTAAATCTTGATGTATAACTGTGCTCTTTCATATCTTCCTTGAGTCTCAGAGATAATTGAACTGGACGTATAGCCATCTTTTGGAAGCATGGTATAACCATTCCTGAATGGGGTGTATTTTTTTCTTTTAGAAAGATGTTTGTTACAAATACTTTGGTTTGTTTTTTTTTTATAATTAAGTAAGTGGGAGATTCGTCACTGGTTCCAGGGACACCTGAAAATATTATAGCATGCAGTTTGTTAAGTAGCATTATTCATAGTGAAATTTTTGCATTCCACAATTCCCCTTCCAAAAAAGCGTTTATTAAGCTAGACATTGTGCCAGGCCCTGGGGATAAAATGACAAAACACATAGCAATCCCTACCTCTCCCAAGGAGGAGATGTTTGGGATTCAGCCAAACGTCCCACAGCAGGTGCCTTTTTCATCTAACCATAGATCATAGAATGTTAGAACTGGAAGGGCCATAAAATCATAGTATGTCAGAATCACAGAACAGTGAAGTAGCTCTTCATTTTCTTGGCCATTGTTATCATCCCATCCACTCTGAGAGGTGGCCCAATTCTTTTTTTTTTTTAATCTTCCACTTGTCATCAACATAATTTAAGTCTCAACTTACTCTTTGGCACTATTGATGCTATTCTTATAGGATTGTTCCCTATTTCCATAATCATTCTTCATTACTTACTTCCATCTCCTATACACCTTTTAAAAATCTAAGCTGATGGACGATTTCCTGGTATACCCCCATTGTTTCTCTTTAGATATCTCCCCCTTTTCTTCCTCTTCAGAGTCATCTGTGTTTGTGTAGTTGGAATTTCAGTCTTCAGAGATTCCCACATCTCTTAGGCCATTTTTCCTGGAGAACTTTAGGTCATGGGATCCATCCTATATTTTCTCTGGTCTCTGAAAACTGCTCTCCTCAAACCTAGGTTATGTGTCAGATTATGCCTGGATTTCTTCTCCTTCTCTGTCACAAATTCGAAGCTCAAGTGGTCAGTTTCCTCTAGGGTTCCCATCAGGAATCATCTCTTCCTTATTTGTCAGAATCAGAACCAGAACAGTAGCTCCCCTCATCAATTTCTCCACCTTTTGAAGAATGGATTTATCATTGAGCCAAGTCAAGAATTTGTCACCTCCTCTGCTTTGGCAGATGTACAGATAGTTGAAGTCTTCCACAGCTTTGTGTCGTATTTATGAACTATTTACTTAAAGTCCTTATCTCTTTCCTCCCTCTGTCCAAGTGGTCTATAGTATGTCCCAGAAGAGTATTAATTCTTTTTCTCCTTTTAGTCATCCTTATCCATATATTCTCCACCCTCTAGTTTCTGGATTTCCTCACACTGGTAGGTCTTCTTTATATGTGATACTACTTCATTGCCCTTCTATATAGAAATAATAAAAATAACTGACATGTATATAGTGTTTTATGTAAATTATCTCATTTAATCCTTACAACAGCTCCATGAAGCAGGTACTAGAAGTATTATGATTCCCATTTTATGAATGGGTTGCATAGAGCTGCTTGTGTGCTCTCCTGGTATTCTTCCACTTTGAAGAGGAAGCAAGAAGCACTGCCCCCCCAGTATGTTGGGTGGACCCCCTATAGTCAACTTATGGGAGAATATGGATAATAGCCACATAAAATTTATACACATGAATGTTCTACAATCTACATCATGGGAAGGAAGACCCACATCCATGAGATCATGAATCCATTTGAGTATTTCAGTTTTATATATGGGGAAACTGAGGCCCAGAGAAGTTATGTGACATTTCCAAGGTCATATAGTTACTAAGTACTGAAGGAGAGGTTCAACTCCCAGTTTCTTCAAACTTCAAGTCAACCTTCTAGTCTCATTTCAGAAGTGGTCTCCATAATTCTAACAACTCAGGGATGTTATGAATCAGTGAGCATCACAGAACCTTGGCATTTTACTGGGACCAGATAGTCTGGGCCTGGTTATAGTCCCCAAAATAGGGTCAGAATTGGAGGGGTTGCTGTTGGAGCCTCATTATTGCACCCAAACTCATCCCCAAACTGAGGCCACCATTTTGACTTCCAAGTGTTGAAATCCATGATTTCATGTGTCATTTATAACAGTGTTTGAGATAGCCAGGAAATTCAGGGATGCCTAGAATGCCTTTCCTGACCTTGCCCTGGCCTTCTGAAATCCTACTCATCCAGCCATTCTTTGAGCCTAATTCAAATGCCAATTCCCCTTTGAAGCCTTCCCAGGCCCCTACCTCCCACCCCCAGGGTTGGTAATGGTCTCTTCCCTTCCCTAGACCTCACACAGCACTTTACCTCTTATACACTTAAAATGTATAGTTTTGTACTATAGGTATAGTAATTTGTCTGTGTCTTATGTACCCCTTCTGAGTGGTAAACTCTCTGTGGGCCGGGACTATCTTATCTAATCTTTGTATTTCTTGCCCTCCCACCCTTCCACACCTAGCACAGTGCTCCTGCCTCACCTAGCAAGCACCTAAAAGTGGTGGTTGAATGAATAATGTCTGTCAGCCCCCTCTGTTTGAACCTCTTACAACTTACCCTGCTCTTCTCTATTTTGAGGGTAGGAACCATTTTGTTTTTGTCTTTGTATATCCAGGGTCTAGCCTGAAAATTAATAAACAATATGTTGAATTGAATCTGCAATCTGACTCTTGATCTGAACCACTTCTAGATGTGCGTGTCTCAGTACCCCTTTAGACTGCCTCATCTCTGGAAAACCCTTCCCTGACTACCCCAACCTAAAGTGGTGTCTCCTTCCATGAACTTCTTTAGCACTTACTGTCTGTACCCTTCAAACCTCAGACCCAGGTTGGCCTCTGCTATATATACTTGATCTGCCACCAACCACCATAATCCAGAAGGGATTTAAATTGTCAGAGAAAAATTTTCAGAGAAAAAAATTTCAGGAAAGGAACAGGGTGTCTATTGCCTCCTTTTCATGAGAATTTATTCAGCAGGATTAGACTCTGACTGGACAGGCTCCCTGTTATTCCCCAGTCTTCACAGAGGGCAACGAGTCATCAGGACACTACCAGCATGTTTCTATCATGGGGCAGTAGGACTACTTCTCTGAGTACCAGCAGGATGGTCAGGGAGGAGACTCTTCCTGTGATGCCAAGCTATGCCAATGTCATTCAATAATAGTAACAATCAAATTTCTGCTCAGAAACATCAAGGCTACTTGTGGGGGAAAAAAAAGGTGCTATTATACTTCTCAGGGCTATTCCTGATCAATTGAATCACACAGGACAAAAATAACCAACAGAAATTATCCTTGGAGTGAGCAGTTAAAGAGAGAGAGGCACATTTAATGGGGAAGAGAAATAGTACTTTTTAATTTATCTTAAAGGACTTTTTTTAAAGACCATACCACTCTATAATCTTCAAGGCCCAACTCCGCCGCAATCTACTCTTGGAAGATTTCAATGATTATAGGCAGCTTTAGAGCTAGAATTATATTTTTGTTGTTCAATATCTTAGGTATGGCAGTAGATAAGAAAGGGATGGACCTGGAGTCAGGAAAAGCCAAGTCTGAATTCTGCCTCACAGATGGTTGGTTATCAGCTCTATGACCCTGGGCAAATCACTAAGCCATTGTCTGCCCCATTTTTCTCTCATGTAAAATGTGGGATGGCCTCTAATGTCCCTTCCATTTTAAAATGAATAAACTGAGTCTCTAAGATTTGGAAATATGTGTGTATATGTATACACACACATACTCATACACATATACATATATGTGTATATGTCTATCTCTTCCTGAAGAAGAAAGAGTTAGACACCCTGAAGAAGAAGCTACCCTTTTGTCCTCTAAAGAGCAATGAGGTGGACCCACAGGTGCTGTAAATTGAGAAATCATCCCCTAAGGGTCAGAGGAAAAAGAGGCAAATAGTGGTGGTTGGTGATTCCCTGATGAGGGCTATTGGGGTAGCTGTTTGTCCACCTAATAGCAACAACAGAAAGGTCTTTGGTCTTCCTGGAACATGACAGAGAACCTTCTAAGACTTGTCAAATAGGTTGACTAGGGCTCACCTGTAGGAATTCATGTGGGCACAAATGACAGAGGCAGAAAGACCATAGAGAACACGGCTGAAGATGATGAAGTCTTGGGAAAGGAACTGGAATATATTAGGCAACAAGCAGTGTTTTCATCACTACTGCCCATTGACAGTAAGGGATTCTGAAGAGAAAGGCAGATTTGGAAAATGAACAGTTGGCTGAGAAGATGGTATTTTAGAATGAACTTTGGACTTTGGAACTACTACTTAAACTATAGGAATGATATACTCCTATCCAAGGATGGAGTGCACTTAATGGTAAGAAAGCATCTTCCTGGAGCCTTGAAAATTCAATCAAAAGGACTTTAAAGTAAAAAGAAATGGGGAAAGAGAAATTTACTGTCTATGTCTATCTATCAAGTTAGATGTCTTAGGGTGTAACTATAATTCAGGAAAAAGACAAGCAGTTCATGTACTTGTATGCCCGGGTACTGAAAGGTCAGAACAAAAAGATAAAGATAAAATAAAGGGGGAAGGCCTTCCAATGTAAGATAAACATTCCTTAACTTAGAAAAGTTTAGAGGCTTGAATAGGTTAACTACGTATGAAAAGGTCAGCAAAGTCAATGAACTTTCCTCCAGGGTACAGGCTACAGTCATACCTTTAACCTTAGTTATTCATCTTCACAAGGCCCCAGTGATCTTCAGGAAAGTGTAACTAGCTGAATTGGAAATGATCACCATAAATAGAGAAATGGCTTGATAAAGCTATCCTGAAAGCAGGAGAGGTTACCAGAAGGAAGAACTTAGACTTTAGAATTTAGACTTTTCCCATAACCTGCCTAGAGCTGACAAATAGATGATCAGAGGGAATCAAAGAAGGTGCCTGTCAATCCTAGACTGAGTTGTTCCATTTACTGAAAGAGCAAAGTAATATTCCATCTGAAAAAAACCACATAACAGCTCCAATTGAAGAAAACTTACTACCACCAAGCCAGGCTAATAGCTTAAAATGGTGACTAGCTAAAGCTATAAATAAATAGATAGAGATATACATATAGACACAGACATACATACCCAAGGAGACTAACAGAATAACCTATCCAGCAAAGACAGGGTCCTTGACAAGAGCCCAGCACCTCAGTGAACAGCATAGCCTACCAGTAGCTACTCAGGGACAGGGTGCCAAGCTCAGTCCAGCAGAAGTCCAGTGGCCAAGTAACCTTCTCAGTCCATCCCAGCTGCAGACAAATCCAGTGAGGAACCAGTTCAATAGTCAAATAACATGTTTGATCCAGTCAGCAGGAGGTTGGCCCATCTAGCCAAGTTAGAGCAAACCTAGTTGTTCATCAGAGCAACTCATCTATGTCCAACAACATATCCCTTTGAGAGTGCCCTCCAGAAAGAGAAAGAACACTGAGGCCCTACATTATTAGAGTTGTGAGTTGCTTTGGCCATATGTGCTCCCTACACGTACACCTCATTACCATGTATTTTAAGTTTATGCTCACTCTTCTCTCCCTCCCCTCCCCCCATCATCATGATCTCTGTGTGCATTTGTTGGAAAGTGTGCCCTTGGTTTGGAGGAAAATGCTTTGTAACTACTATTTTTTAGTATGGGATTTGAGTAAACACATTTGCTAAAGAATTGAGTCTACTGACTGATTTTTATGTGTAAGTCTTTCATGGACGCTCATGAATCAGAGTTAGGAGAATAGCCAGTCATAGAGCTACCCCCTACAATCCTAAAAGTAGTAGCAGCTGCCCTCTGAGGACTACTGCCAGTACCAGGGTAAATTGGGGAAGGGAGCCTAAAGGGTGGCATTATATTCAAAAGAGACAAAATCCAAAAAAGGAACTAGACCCATTGTCTTAGACATCCCTGCATAAATGAATGAAGCATAGGTAACAAACAATCCAATGTAGAGGTTATAATGTAAGAAAGCAAATGTGAACATACTAGGACAGCTTAGCCCCAGTGCACGAATTGAATGAATGAATTAAGTCCCTCAGTACATCATATCTCAAAGTCTAATGGGTTTCAGAAACAGGGCAAGTGACAAGAATATGTCTGGAGTGGATGGCTAATGGGATGGGAAGCCAAGGATAAATGCTTGTCCTTGTGTGATTTAACATTTTCATCAGTAACTCGGATAAAGACAATAGATAGCATGATTATCCAAATTATAAATGACAAAAGGCAAATAGCACACTGGATTACAAAGTCAGCATTCAAAAAAGTCTTGATGTGCTAGAACACTGGGTGAAACTAATAAGAATAACTGTAGAGATTCACTAGATTTCTAGGAGCCAGAATGGTGGAGTAAGCAGTAAATTGCCATTACTCTCCCATATTCACCTCCAAACAACCATAAAATAGTACCCCAAAGCAAATCCTGGAACAGCAGAATCAGCAAAAAGGTGAGGTGAAACAATCTTTGAGCCCACAAAACTTGGAAGATCAGCAGGAAACATCTGTCTCACTTGAACAAAAAGGGAATGCATTCCAGGATAGGAAGCATCCCAGTAAGCCAGCAGGAAGTCCCACATCAGCAAACCAGTGGTAGATCCTGAACCCCAGTGAGGTGGAGTAGGCAACACCAGGACCCCCAAAGCCTCAGCATAGCCAGGGGAATGGGCAAACTCCAGCACTGAGAACCATCTCAGGCTTCAGTGTAGCCCTGGGCAAATAGGCAGCCTCCAGCCCCAGGCAAAAAGGCAAATGCAAACCCCATGGGTGCCCAAGCAAACCCTATGGGTACCCAAGCAAACAAGCAGCCAGCCTCAGGGACCCTGCAGTGCTTCAGCATAGCGCTGGGCAAACAGGCAGCCACTAATAGCCAGACATCTACATACATCAGTGTAGCCCCAAGGAAACATAGAAACACCCCACTGGCCTCAGCACACACTAGACACCTCCTACTGGGACCATGCATCAGCTCTAGGTAAGCTGCCAAACCCCTACAGCATATAGCACTGCCAGCCAACCCCCCACCCCATTCCCTCAGCATAGCACCACACACAAGGGTCCCCCTTGGATCTCAGGGCAACATCAGTGTAGCAGAGGTAAACAGCAAATGCCTGTAGCCCCTGCCACAAGAAGCCTGAAACAATGTCCCTTCCACTTGGGAAATAAAGCTCAAATTTAAAAGAAAAGATAAAGGCCAACAAAGATGAGCAAAAAAACAACAACAAAAGGGGGGTGGGGGGGGCAGAGCCAAGATGGTGGAGTAAAAGCAGGCACTTGCTTGAGCTCTCCCCCAAACTCCTCCAAATACCTGTAAAAAAGGATTCTAAACAAATTCTAGAGCAGCAGAACCCACAAAAAGATGGAGTGGAACAAATTTCCAGCCCAAGACAACCTGTAGTCAACGGGAAAGGTCTGTTACACCAGACTCGGAAAGGAGCACAGTCTAGTGCAGGACACGCTGGCACAGAAGGGGTCCCAGTGGACCAGGAGCAGGCCTCAGGGGATTGAATCAAAGGGAGCTGTGGCAGTTTCCAGACTTCTCAACCCACAAATGCTAAAAACAACCTTAGAAGGTCAGTGGGAAGAGTCTGTCAGACCTGGGTGAGAGACAGACATGGTCTGGCCCTAGTCCTGGCATAGCCCTGGGCAGCAGCGGCAGCAGCTGCTTTCATAACTCTCAGACCACAGATGTGGGGGGGGGGGAATCAAGTGGCTAATCAGAGGGCAAATGCAGGGATCTCTGTGCTGGTGCTGAAGCAGGATTTTCTTGTATTGCCCATGCTTGGGTCTGGGTTGCATTCCTGAGTGGTGGTCTTGGGGTGAGAAGCAGCACTGGCGTGGTAGAGCTTGTAGTGGTGGTGGAGAGGGAATCCTTCTCACAGTTCCAAGGCAGAAAAGAGTGCTTGTGGTCACTCATAGACCAGAGCACAGGCCAGGAAAGGAGTAAACGCCTTGCCTTTGATCATATCACATTGGAAGAACTAAAAATTTACAGGTCCCTAGATGTATCTCTGAAAACAGCTGCACAAAACCCCCAAAGCTTGGGACAGTACATTCTCCACACCGGAAGCAGAACCCTACCTCAACATGGAGTTTAAAAGTCAAATAATTGACTGGGAAGATAAGCAAACAGAGGAAAAATACTCAGACTATAAAATCTTACTTTGGTCACAAGGCAAATCAAAACATACCACCAGAAGAAGACAACAAAGTGAAAACTCTTACATCCAAAACCTCCAAGAAAAACATGAATTGATCTCAGGCCATGAAAGAGCTCAAAAGAGATTTTGAAAAGCAAGTAAGAGAAGTAGAGGAAAAACTGGGAAGAGAAATGAGAGTGATGCAAGAAACTCATGAAAAACAAGTTAATAGCTAGCTAAAGACCCCAAAAAACCTGAAGAAAGTAACACCTTAAAAAATAGACCAACATAAATGGCAAAAGAGGTCCAAAAAGTCAATGAGGAGAAGAATGCCTTAAAAAAGCAGAATCAGTCAAATGGAAAAGAAGGTCCAAAAGCTCACAGAAGAAAATAATTCCTTAAAAATTAGAATGGAGCAAATGGAAGCTAATGACTCTATGAGAAATCAAGAAATTATAAAACAAAACCAAAAGAATGAAAACATAGAAGACAATGTGAAATATCTTATTGGAAAAACAACTGACCTGGAAAATAGATCCAGGAGAGATAATTTTAAAATTATTGGACTACCTGAAAGCCAAGATAAAAAAAAAAAAGAGGCCTGGACAACATCTTTCAAGAAATTATCAGGGTGGAGCCAAGATGTTGGAGTAAAATCAGTGACTTGCTTGAGGTCTCCTCCAAACCCCTCCAAATACCTGTAAAAAACGGCTCTAAACAAATTCTAAAGTAGTAGAACCCACAAAAAGACAGAGTGAAACAAATTTACAAGACAGCCTGAATGGTTGATTGGAAAGGTATATCACGCTGGGCAGGGAGAGAAGCTCAGTTTAGCATGGGCACGCAGGCAAAACAGGCCTCAGCGAACCTGGAGCAGGCCTCAGAGGACTGAATCATGGGCAGCTGTGGTGGATTCCAGACTTCTCAACCCAGGAGCACCAAAGACAACTTAGGGGGTTAGTGGGAAAAGTCTGTAACTGCGGTGAGAGAGAAGCATGGTCCCAGCCCTAGTCCCCGAGTGTGGCTCCGGGCAGCAGCTGCTTCTTGAGCTTCTGGCCCACAGATTGAGAGGGAATTGAGTGGGTGATCAGAGGGGGATTGCAGGGATCTCTTTGCTGGTGCAGGATTCTCTTGCTTTGCCCGTGCTTGAATCTGGGTCGCAGTTCTGGGTGGCAGTCCTGGAGCACGGAGGAGTGCTGGCGTGGTGGAGCTTGTAGTGGTAGTGGAGAGGAAATCCTTCTTACAGTTCCAAGGCAGAAAAGAGTGCTTGTGGTCACTCATAGACCAGAGCACAGGCCAGGAAAGGAGTAAACACCTCACCTTTGATAGTACCATCTTGGAAGAATGGAAAACTTACAGGTCCCTAGAAGTAGCTCTGAAAACAGCTGCACAAAACCCCTGAAGCTTGGGATAGTATGCCCTCCACACTGGAAGCTGAGCCCTACCTTAACAAAGAGTTTAAAAGTCAAGCAATTGACTTTTAAGATGAGCAAACAGAGGAACAGAAAGTCAGACTATAGAATCTTACTTTGGTGACAAAGGAGATCAAAACATACAACCAGAAGAAGACAACAAAGCCAAAGCTCCTACATCCAAAGCCTCCAAGAAAAATATGAATCAGTTAGGCTATGGAAGAGCTCCAAAAGGAGTTTGAGAAACAAGTAAGAGAAGTAGAGGAAAAACTGGGAAGAGAAATGAGAGTGATGCAAGAAAATCATGAAAACAAGTCAACAGCTTGCTAAAGGAGACCCAAAAAAATACTAAAGAAAATAACACCTTAAAAAAATAGCCTAACCCAAATGGCAAAAGAGGTCCAAAAAGCCAATGAGGAGAAGAATGCCCTAAAAAGCAAAATTGGACAAATGGAAAAGGAAGTCCGAAAGATTACCAAAGAAAATACTTCCTTAAAAATCAGAATGGAACAATTGGAAGCTAGTGACTTTATGAGAAATCAAGACACTGTAAAACAAATCCAAAAGAATGAAAAAATAGAAAACAATGTGAAATATCTCATTGGAAAAACAACTGACCTGGAAAATAGATCCAGGAGAGAGAATTTAAAAATTATTGCACTATCTGAAAGCCATGATCAAAAAAAGAGCCCAGACATCATCTTTCAAGAAATTATCCAGGAAAACTGCCCTGATATTGTAGAACCAGAGGGCAAAATAGAACTTGAAAGAATACACAGATCACCTCCTGAAAGAGGTCCCCAAAGGAAAACTCCTAGAAATATTATAGCCAAATTCCAGAGTTTCCAGGTCAACGAGAAAATATTGCAAGCAGCCAGAAAGAAACAATTCAAATATTGTGGAAACACAATCAGGATAACACAAGATTTAGTAGCTTCTACATTAAGGAACTGCAGGGCTTGGAATATAATATTTTAGAGGTCAAAAGAGATAGGATTACAACCAAGAATCACCTACCCAGCAAAATTGAGTATAATCCTTCAGGGGAAAATATGGTCATTCAATGAAATAGGGGACTTTCAAGCATTCTTGATAAAAAGACCAGAGCTGAATAGAAAATTTGACTTTCAAATACAAGACTCAAGTGGAACATGAAGAGGTAAACAGGAAAGAGAAATCATAAGAGACTTATTAAGGTTGAACTGTTTACATTCCTGCCTGGAAAGATGATATTTGTAACTCACGAGACCTTTGTCGGTATTAGGGTAGTTGGAGGGGAAAAATTATATGTATGTAGATAGATAGATAGATAGATAGATAGATAGATAGATAGATAGATAGATAGATGGGGGCACAAGGTGAGTTGAAGATGAAGGGGTGATACCTGGAGAATAAAATTAAGGGGTGAGAGAGGATTACACTAGGAGAAGGAGAAAGGGAGAGGTAGAATGGGGTAAATTATCTCACATAAAACAGACAAGAAAAGGCTTTTACAGTGGAGGGGAAATGGGGGAAGGTGAGAGGGAATGAGTGAATCTTATTCTCATAGGATGTGACTTAAGGAGGGAATAACATACACACTCAGTTGGATATGGAAAACTATCTTACCTTACAGGAAAATGGAGGGGGGAAAGGGACAAGAGAGCAGGGAGATGGTAGAGGGGAGCACAGATTGGGAGAGGGGGTAATCAGAAGCAAATACTTCAGAGGAAGGATAGGGTCAAAAGAGAGAATAGAATAAAGGGGGGCCAGGATAGGATGAAGGGAAATGTACTTAGTTTTTCACAACATGACTACTATGGAAGTGTTTGCATGACTACACATGTATAACCTGTATTGAGTTGCTTGCCTTTTCAATGAGGGTGGGTGGGGAGGGAGGGAGAAAATTTGGAACCCAAAGTTTTAAAAACACATGTTAAAAAAATTGTTTTCACATGCAACTGGGAAATAAGAAATACAGGAAATGGGGTATAGAAATCTATCCTGCCCTACAGGAAAATAGAAGGGGAAGGGGATAAGAGAAGGGGGACAGAGATAGAAGGGAGGGCAGATTAGGGAAAGGGGTATTCATAATGCATGCCATCTTGGGGTTGGGGGAGGGATGAGATGGGGAGAAAATTTGGAACTCAAAATCTTGTGGAAGTGAATGTTGAAAACTAAAAATTAATTAATTAATTAAAAAAAGAACTATAGTAACCAAATCCTTTGCTGCTGCCCCTTTTTTTCCCCAATTTCTTGGCATTTTTATTTAGAGTTTTGAGTTCCAGGTTTTGTCTTTCCCTCCCCTTCCCCCTCCCTGAGATGGTAGTTGTGTAGGGAAGTTCCATGTTAATCATTTTGTACAAGAAGACTTGAATAAAAGAAAAAAAGAGTGAAAAAATAACAACAACAATAAAAAAAGAATCTGACCATAGAAAGTTATTATGGTGATAAGGAAAATCAAGACACAAACTCAGAAGAGGACAACAATGTCAAAACACTGATGGGCAAAACCCCAAAGAAAAACAAGAAGTGGTTTCAAGCCCAGAAAGAAGTCATGGAAGAGCTCAAAAAGGAACTTAAAAATCATATTAGAGTAGTAGAAGAAAAATAGGTAAAAGAAATGAGAGTGATGCAAGAGAACTATGAAAGAGTCAACAGCTTAGGGAAAAAAAACAACTGCTTAAAAAGTAGAATTGGCCAAATGGAAAAGAAAGTACAAAAACTAATTGAGGAAAACAACTCCTTAACAGTTAGTATTGAGCAAGGAAGCTAATGACTCTATAAGATATCAAGAATCAATCAAACAAATCCAAAAAAATGAAAAAATGGAATAAAATGCAAAATACCTCATGGGAAAAACAACTGACCTGGAAAATAGATCCAGGAGAGAGAATATCAGAATCATTGGACTACCTGAAAGCTATAATCAAAATGAGGACCTGGACAGCATCTTTCAAGAAATTATCAATGAAGACTGCCCTGATATCCTGGAACCAGAGGGCAAAATAGGCATTGAAAGAATCATCTCAGGAAAGAGATTCCAAAATAAAAATTCCAAGGAACATTATAGCCAAATTTCAGGACTATCAGGTCAAGGAAAAAAATACTACAAGTGGCCAGAAAGAAACAATTCAAATGAGGAAGACCCAAATTCAAATTTAACTTCATACACTTACTAGCTGTGTGATCTGAGCAACACACTTAACTTCTATTTGCCTCAGTTCCCTCAACTGTAAAATGGGGATTAAAAATAGCACTTACCTTGAAGGATTGTTGTGAGAATTAAATGAGATACTATTTGTAAAGCATTTAGCACAGTGCCTGGTATGTAGTAGGTGCTGTATAAATGCTTATTCCCTTCCCCTTCTCCTTTATCCAATGTTTCAATTTGATAACTGAACTCACACTTGAAGCTGCTGGTCTTTATCTTTCCTTGGCATACATTAGAATTTTGTACGTGCCAAATCATATCCTTATAGAAAGATTCCATGAGATGAAGAAGCTATTTAATGTGTTTTGGATGGAATCATATAACTTGATGTTGTCTGTATACATCGAGTTAATTTTATTATTTTTTAAATCATTCATCTGATTCTTGTCATCTTTTTATGGAAATGGTAGAAATCTCTATCTTGCTATTTATTCTTTTTGTCTTTAGTGTTCTGTGGACTAAGGGGCATATTAGAGCCAGTTCATGTGGAAAGCCAATTGTTAAATTTTCAATGTGAGCATTTACACCTTAGAAAGAGGCAAATGCTGCAAATAAGGGCTTAATTTATTGTTCTGTTGGCTGTCTAAAGATGCAGCAATGGAGAAATATTAATGACAGATTAAACATAAAATTGTGTTGTATATACATTTTTCCAGAGAGCCAGTTGTTAAACATTTATCAGTATACTCCTATGACACAGGTGAATAAAATAACTGCTTTTTATAATTGAATAAAAGTATTGATATGTCAACTCTTCTTTTTTTTGAGCTCATTGAAAGCTTCTTTGGCTCCTTTCCACCAACCTCACTCCTTAATTCGTAGATTACTTGGTGAGCAGCAGTAACACGGTTTTCCAAGACTAAAGGAGGCAATTAGAAGGAGAAAAAAACCCCACAGAATAGAAGTAACTTAAAGTGATGAACAATGCATATAAGTCTATACAGATCAAACAACAAAGATTATATATTGCAACATTTTTTTAACCTTACACTGTAACCACAGTCTTTAACACCACAAAATGATAAAATCTATTCACATCACAGGCAAAGTAAGGATACCAATCCACATCTTCTAGAGTTGTTCTTACATAGCTACATTAGGTCATGTTCACACAGACAGTGAAGCCAGTAATTGTTAGGCAGGAAGGTCACATCTGTTACCTATTTCTCTAATGAGAGCAACAATCTCTCCCATGCTGAGGATACTTGTAGGCAGCATATAAAAGCAAGGACAGTCTGAACCTCTAGGCTGGTGTTATCCTGGTCCATTTATGCTATAGTAACAGAGATCTGTGAGTATTGGCAGGAAAGAAAACAAAGAACCAGATGAGACCCCCTTATGTCTGAGAAATGTGACTCCAGAAGATTGTTTTTTAAAATCAATTTCCCTTTCTGCTTGTGTTCCCCAATGCTGTATGGGAGGCAGCTGGTGGTGCAATGGATAGAGCACTGGGCCTAGAGTCATTAAGACCTGAGTTCAAATTTGGCCCCAGACACTTACTGGTTGTGTGACCCCAGGCAAGCCTCTTAACTCCTGTTTGTCTCAGTTTCTTCATCTAAAAAATGGGGATAATGATAGCACCTACCTCCTAAGGATTGTTGTGAGGAATGAAGAAGATAATGATTGTAAAACACTTACCATAGCAGGTACTTAACAAATGCCTATTGCCTTCCTTCCTGGGTGCATTCCTGGGCATGTCTTGTGACAAAGTCATCCTCTCCCAGCCCTCTAGTGTTCTCTGTGCCAAAGACTTCAGGCAGCTCGCACCACTATTCAGCACACAAGGTTTTCCATGGTAGTGTGCTTTAAACATCTTCCGAGCGTGTCAACTAGTCTCTCAGTTGTGCCTGTGCCAAAGGTTGTAGGACACTTGCAGTCAGAGACCTTGGGACCCTGACACAGTATGGGCCACTGGCAGCCATCCAATTATCTGAAAAAAGCAAATAAACAAAAACAACTGATTTCCTGAGAGCTTTTCAAACCGTTGAACTTCTCGTCCTCCTGGACAGTCTTTTCTTCCTCTGATTTTGTGGCACTACTCTTTCCTGGCACTTTTACCTCTCTGGCTGCTCCTCATTCTCCTTTGCGGGAGCATCGTAAACTTCTTGCTTCCTAAGTATATATGTACCCTAGGACTCTTTCCTGAGCCCTATTTCCTTTTTTATGAAATATCTTGATTGTCTCACAAGCTCAGATGAGTCTGATTATTCTTCTCTATGCATACAACTCAGTCCTTATCTCTCTCCTGAGCTTCAGGGACAGATGGACAAATAAAGGTTAGAGACTGAAACAGGGAAGGAGGAAAAAAAGAGGCAAAGAGATAAAGGAAAACAAAGACACAAACAAATTGAAACAGCAACAGAAACACAAAGAGAGACAATCTAATCCAAACAGCATTGGATACCCCAATAACCAATAGGTTATGAAGTTTTGTTTATTCTACTTCCACATCTTTCTTTCTCACCCCTCCCTTTCACTCACACGGACACTACCTTCATTGATGCATCACTGTCCACAACCTGGCCCACTTTGCAATAGTTTCCTAATGAGTCTTGCTGCTTCTAGTCTCTCCTTACTCTAAACCAGCCTCCAAACAAGCTGCTAAAATGGTGTTATTAGAGCATAGGCACTCTCCTGCTCAAAAAGCTTCCTTGGTACCCTATGGCCTCTAGGATGAAATATAAGCTCCTCTGTTTGGTTTTTAAGGCACTAGACTCCTCCCAAGCCCTTCCTTTATAGAAAGCAGAAATTGGACTTCCAGATGCCAGGCCAGGTTCTCTCAGCTCCTCAACTCCCTCTTTCCTTTTATATGTTGTCTT
The DNA here is from genome assembly GCF_900497805.2 of Vombatus ursinus. Lineage (NCBI taxonomy): Eukaryota > Metazoa > Chordata > Mammalia > Diprotodontia > Vombatidae > Vombatus > Vombatus ursinus. Next base: position 5,246,103 of record NW_020954723.1, on the reverse strand, counting down.
CCTCCATTAGATTGTAAATTCCTTGATGGCAGGGACTGTCTTTCTCTTTCTTATTTGTGTCCCCATTGCTTAGCACAGTGCCTGGCACATAATAAGTGCTTAATAAATGTTTATTGAATTAGGTTGGATTGAATTAATGCCTTTCGCAGTCTATCTTCAGCCTGCTTTTATAGACTTATTTCACATTTCTCCTTCTTATGCACCCCAAGTTGCAAGTAAACTGACCCACTCTCTGTATCATGTATATGATGTCCCATCTCAGTCATTCATTAGTCAATAGTATTTATTCCATTATTGTCTGTTCATTCGTTCATTGGCAGTATCTATGTGCTAGGCACTATGCTAAGTGCTAGGGATACAAAAAGAGACAAAAGATAATCCTTGCCCTTAAGGAGCTCACTTCTGCTTCTGTATATGGACAGAGGAGCCCCTATACTTGACATGCTCTCCCTCCTTATTGCTACTTTTTATGATCCCTAGTCGTCTTCAAGGCTCAATTCAGGGGCCACATCCCACCTAAGGGGATTCTGGATCTCTTTCATTTTTAGTGTTCTCCTTATGAGGAAAAAATGATTTGTATATACTTTGCATTTGTTCACCTGCATATTTACTCATCCCATGCATTTATAGTCAAATTAGCCTATTTCCTGTTCCAGGCACACAACATTCCATTTCCTGCTTCTATGGCTTTCCTTTGCAATTTTTTTGTTGCTGTGAAGTCATGTTTGACTCTTTGTGACAGCAGACACCATAGCACCCCAGGCCCTTCTATTCTCCACTATCTCCCAAAGTCTGTCCAAGTTCATGTTCATTGCTTCCATGATGCTATCTAGCCATCTCATCCTTTACCATCCCCTTCTCCTTTTGCCTTCAATCTTTCCCAACATCAGGGTCTTTTCAAAGAATCCCATCCTTATTACATGGACAAAGTATTTAAGCTTCAGATTCAGTATTTGACATTCCAATGAATAGTCTTAATTAATTTATTTAAGTATTGACTGATTTGATCTCCTTGATGTCCAAGGAACTCTCAAAAGTCTTCTCCAACACCACAATTCAAAAGTGTCAATTCTACAGTGCTCAGGTTTCCTTATAATCCAACCATCACAGACATGCATAGCTACTGGAAAAACCATAACTTTGTCTATTTGTGCCTTTATCCACAAAGTGAAGTTTCTGTCTTTTTAGTTTGTTGTCCTTACTTCTTAGAATCCCTAACCCTGAGCTCAATTCGAGGGCTACCTCCTGCATACGACCTTTCCTAATCCCTGAACCTTTCTCTATAATTATCTTGCATTTATACTGTATAGGTTTTGTGTGCCCTCATACATAAATATATATAAAATCAAGCTGTTTACCCTAATAGATTGCAAGCTCCCTGAAGGCAGTGACTTTTATTTTTGCCTTTTTATTCCTGGTATAGTGATGGACACATAGGAGATGCTTAATAAACATTTGTTGATTAATTGAGAAGACTTGGAGGGACAGAATGTTTTAAAAATATATGTAATGATGTCAGTTATAAAAAGGGGAAAGAATATTACATTTGGATTCAGAAAAATTGAGTTCAAATCATGCTCCAATCACTTACTTCCTAGGGAATTCAATTTAAATCAGCCAAGTATTTGCCTTGTACTCACAGATTCAAAGAAAAAGATAAAATGGTTCCTACTCTCAAAGAGCTGATAGTCTATCTAGGTGGGGGATTGAACAGGTACACAAATGAATAGATTCTTGATACATAAAAAAAGAAATTCAATGTAATTGGATGGGGGCACTGACATCCCAGGGGATCAGAAAAGTTTTCTTGCAGAAGTTAGCATTTGATCTGAGCTCTATAGGGAGTCAAGGGTTCCAAGAGGCAGAGGCAAGGAAAGATAACATTATAAAAATGGGGTGGAGGCGGAGCATAGTAAATAGCCTTTGAAAAGGTATGGAACAATCCTAAAGGACTCATAATGAAAAATACCATCTACCTCCAAAGAGAGAACTGGTGAACTCTGACTGCAAATTGAAGTATAACTTTCTCACTTTCTTTATTTTCTTGCTTTTTTGTGACATGGCTAATATGGAAATTTACGTGTTGCATGATTTCACATGTATAATTGGTATTATATTGTTTGTCTTATCAGTAGGTGGGGGAAGGGTTGAAGGGAGGGAGAAAATTTGGAACTCAAAATTTTAAAAGCAAAGAAGTTAAAAATAATAAATTAGAAAACCTCTCTTAGATCACTGCCTTGTTGTGGCAAAGGGGCTTGTGTAGCTCAATGAAACTATGAGCTGTGTTGTTCAGGGTTACCCAAGATGGACAGGCCATAGTGAAGAGTTCAGACAAAAGGTGATCCACTGGAGAAAGAAATGGTAAATCACTCAAGTATCTTTGCCAAGAAAATTCCATGGGCTGTGCAAAAATGAGAAAAGATAAAAGTATCTAACACGTTACAGGGGAAGAGCAGAGAACAACTGCAGGTAGCTCCTTAAAGAGTGAAGTAGCTGGGCCAAAGTCTAAAGGAAGCTCACCTGTGGATGTGTCTGGTGAAGAAAGGAGAGGCCTATGCTGCAAAGATCAACATTGCACAGGAATCTAGAATGTAAGATCTATGAACCAAGGTAAACTGGATGAGGTCAAACAGGATATGATAAGGTTAAACATCAACATCATGGGTGTCAGTAAACTCAAATGGATGGGAAGGGTGAATTTAATTCAGGTGATCATTACATGTACTACTATGGGCAAGAATCCCTCAGAAGAACCCTCATAGGCAATAAAAGTCAATAGAAGGATGAGAAAAGCAGTACTGGTGTATAATCTCAAAAATGATAGTGTCTGTTCAGATCCAAGACAAAGTGTTCAACACAACAATGCAATTCTATGCTCCAACCACTGATGCTGAAGAAACCAAAGTTGCTCAATTCTATGAAGACCTAGAATAGTTTTTATAAAAACACCCCCCCCAAAAAAAGATGTCATATTCATCATAGGAGACTAGAAGGCTTACAAAAGAAATCAAAGGATAATTAGATTAACGTGGAAGTTTGACCTTGGAGTACAAAATGAAGTAGGGCAGAGACTACTGGAGTTTTGTCAAGATAACTCGCTAGTCATAGTAAACACTTTTTTCAACAACTCAAAAGGTGACTCTACACATGGACATCACCAGATGGTGATCCACTTTTGCAACCAAAGGTGAAGAAGCTATGTATAATTAGTTAAAACAAGACCTGAAGCTGACTATAGCTCAGATCATGAGCAAAATTGAGACTTAAGTTGAAGAAAGTTGGGAAAGCCATCAAACCTTATAGGTATGACCTAAATAACTTCCTTTATGAATATGAAGTGGAGATGATGAGTAGATTTAAGGTGTTAGATCTGGTAGACCAAGCACCTGAAGAATTATGGCTATAGTTTTGCAATATTGCATGGGAGGCAGCAACAAAAAACATCTCAAAGAAAAAGAAGAACAAGAAAGCAAAATGACTGTCTCATGAGGCTTTGCAAATAGCTGAGGAAAGAAGAAAAGAGAAAAGTAAAAGGGAAAGGGAGAGTTGTACCCAACTGAATGAAGAATTCCAGAGAATAGTAAAGAGAAATAAGGTTTTCCTAAATGAGCAATGCAAAGAAATAGAAGAAAACTATAGAATGAGAATGATAAGATTTCTTCAAGAAAATAAGAAATGTCAAGGGAATATTTCACACAAAAATGGTAGAGACTTAACAGATGTAGAATATATTAAGAAGAGGGGGGCAAGAATATGCAGCAGAACTATACAAAAAAGATAAAACATCACTGACAACCACAATGGTTACTGATTCTAGAGGTAGCTGATCTAGAGCCAGACATCCTGGAGAATGAAGTCAAGTGGGCTTTGGGAAGCATTGCAAACAATAAGGCTGGTGGAGGTTGATGGAATTTCAGTTGATCTATTTAAAATCCTAAAAAATGATGCTGTTAAAGTGCTGCAATCAACATGCCAGCAAATTTGGGAAACTCAACAGAAGCCACTGGGATAGGAAAAAATAAGTTTACATCCCAATCCTAAAAGCATTCCAAAGAATGTTCAAATTACTGAACAATTGTGTTTATTTCACATATCAATAGGTACTGCAAGCTAGCAGTACTGTAAGCAGTATAAGAACTGAAAATTACCGGAAGTGAAGGCTGGTTTTTGAGAACACAGAAGAGCTAGAGACCAAATTGCCAATATTTGCTGGATTATGGAGAAAGCAAGGAAGTTCTAGAAAAACATCTATTTCTCTTTCACTGACTACACTAAAGCCTTTGACTGTGTGCATCACAGCAAAGTGAGGCAAGTCCTCAAAGACATAGGAGTACCAGATCATCTTCCTTGTCTCCTGAGGAACCTGTTTGTGAGTCAAGAAACAACAGTTAAAATGGAACATGGAACTGATTGGTTTAAGATTGGGAAAGGAGTATGACAAGGCTATTTATTGTCATTTTGTTTATTTTAACTTATTTGCAGAGTTTAACTTATATGCAGAGTACATCATGTGAAATGCCAGGCTGGACGATTCAAAATTAATTAATTCAAAATTGAAGTTACCAGGAGGAATATCTGCACTATCAGATATGCAGATGATATCACTCTAATGGCAGAAAATGAAGAAGAATTAAGAAGACTCGTGATGAGGGTGAAAGAGAAGAGTGTAAAAGCTGTCTTGAAGCTTAACGTTAAAAAAACCTAAGATCATGGCAACTGATCTCATCATTTCCTGACAAATAGAGGGAGAAGAAATGGAAGCAGTGTCAGATTTCATCTTCTTGGGCTCAAATATCACTGTAGACGGCAATTGCAGTCATGAAATTAAAAGATGCTTGCTCCTTGGAAGGAAAGCTATGGTAAATCTGGAGAGCAAACTAAAAAGCAGAGACATTGCTGACAAAGGTCTGGCTTTTTCAGTAGCAATGTATGGCTGTGAGAGTTGGACTAAGGAAAGCTGAATGCTGCAGAATCAACACTTTTGAACTGGGGTGCTAAAGAAAACTTTTAAGAGTCCCTTTGACAGCAAGGAGATCGAATCAGTCCATACTTAAAGAAATTAATTCAGACTATTCATTGGAAGGCCAAATACTGAAGCTGAAGCTTTGTCCACATAATGAGAAGACAGGCCTCATTGGTAAAGACTTTGATATTGGGAAAGATAGAAGGCAAAAGGAAAAGGGGATGACAGAGGATGAGGTGGCTAGATACCATGATGGAAACAATGACCATGAACTTGGACAGACCTTGAGAGATAGTGGATGACAGAAGGGGCTGGGGTACTATGGTCCACGGGGTCATGAATCCTCAAACAGGTCTGAACAACTGAACAACAATAACAACAACAAATGAGCTGAGCTACTCAGCAGCTTTTTAAACAAATCCCTAGTGTTAATAAATGTTTATTTAATGAATAAATGCTCCAATAGATGTGAATAGCTCCCACTCACTTCCTTACCTACTCAATGGAGGCAGCTGTGTTGATTAGGTAGCGGACAATGGGCCATTCAAAAGCCCTGGACAAAGACACTTTAGGTGGGACAATCAACCCAGTATTAACAACAGGTCTATAGGTAGGGTGGAAGTAGACAGAGTTCTGTGTCTAGACCAATTATAAATTGGCTGTTCTCAGTTCAAGGAGTGAGCTTTAATCTGCCCAGGTCCTTTGCCAAGTCAGCTTCTGTACTTTCCCAGTATAGGACTCAAAGAAAGTGGAGCCTTTGAAGTTTTTCTCATGAAAGAAACTATGTAAACCTAAGGAAGTATTTTAATTTGGTCTTAGATTGAGTAAAGGAAAAGATGAGATGGAATGTCCTTTGTAAAAACAATAAGAATAAGAGCCAGGAGACATCCAGTTACTTTTTCTATACTTGGCTCCCACAATTCCTCTATGAGCCCTCTTCACCACCATTGTCCTTTACTAATGCAAATTCTTTAACATACCGTGTCAGCTTCCTACACCCTCCCTTCAAATTAAACTTGTGCTGTCCCTAATAATTTAAGTGGGTTGCTTATAGAAATGTCCATAGTCCCACATTTTGGATAACTCTCTAGTCACTTGGTGAGACTCAAGCATTTTCCTTTCTAGTGCTTTGTACCAAGGAGTCTCAGGAAAGTTCATATGCATAACCACATCTGGTTGGCATAAGGGGTTATATTCACCCTCAAATACATGGTTGCATAATTTTAACAAGCAGACATCATTTCAAAAAATTCTCATAGGTTCTTGCCTCACTTTGTACTTACAAAGGTTTGTCTGAACCCAAAAACAATAAAAAAGAAAAAGAATGGAAAGAAAATTAAACCTTCCCTGTTCAGAAGGAAAGCTTTGTGTCTACAGAGCTTGCAATAGGGATAGAAAATCTGAGGTTTACTGGAAGTCATTCTCTCACCTTCCAATGAGAAATCAAATTATCATGGGGGAAAATTCTTCTAGGTCCTCATACAGTAAGGCACCTGAAATTTTCTGAGAGATACCTACAACACATAGGACATTCCAACTGGAAATCAGTGCAAAAAGTTTCCTCTGGGTTCCTGAAATTCATAAAGCTAACTAGAAAAGAAATCAAATAAAATCAAAAGAACCTCCAAAGAGTATGGGGCTCCCAAAAAGGAGTATTATATTCTTAAGTGTTGATTACTTGGCAGAAGGGGATCTAGATCATCAGGCAAACCTTCAGGTCCTGTGGACCTGACATCCATAAGGATCTCAGACAAGCTGTCTGGACACCTGTCAAAAAGACAAGCAAACTATTCAAAAGTTGTTTTTTTTTTTAATGAACATGAATGAGCTCCCATTGTGTGCTGGAGGTGAATTGCTAGGCACTAGTGTTTTAGGGATGCAACATGGATGATGATTTATAAGAGTTCAGAATCACTGGAATGTGAAGGGTCTAACAAGGTGTGAGAACGTTCATCATTGAGTGGATTTCACCATTGGTCTAGCCTCGGAGGACAGGTGCTGTAAGAGATGAGAGACCTGAAATTCAAGGGAGAATTGTTCTTCTTTGCACTAAAAGTTCTCCACATCCTTACCATAGCTTCCAATCCCTGTATCCCTTAATATATTCCCCCAGCACCCCTTCTTGCTCTATACTCTCCTTTCTTTCCTATTACAATTCCTTAGACAACTAGTTCAATTCTCCACTATTTTCTCTTCTGCCTTTGCTCCAACTTATTTACCCATTGAATGGTGCTGGAGTAATCAACCAAACTGTGCTAACTGAATCCACTACAAATGGATAAGATCGGCACAGGATGGGTAAGCATTGGTGTTAGAAGATGAATCTTTGGATTGAAATCCTGAATTGATGAGATCATAGATCCATTTGAGTATTTGCATTCTTGACTCAGATAAGTGCCTGGCACAGATAATAAAGAGGTACATGAAGTCTCTACTTCACCCAACTTTCACTTCCATACTTATATATTTTCTCTTGTGTTGGTCTATAACTAAAAATAATAAGTTCCTCACTCCTCCTCCTTATTCCTTCCCTAGAATATTCCTTTCTTTCCCCCCCCCACCCTCTTTCTATTTTTAAACTTCTAGGCCCTGAGTTTGTATGTTGTAATTCCTTCATTGATTCTTAGAGATTATTGGTTTCTGAAAGGACAAAAATCTTCTTTCCTTTTAAAGATGTAAACATTAGATCATCACCTAGTCCTTTTAAGTTGCTCAACTTTGTTTACCTTTCTAGGTTTTACTTGCATTGGAGTTTCAAAAAATGCTACTCAAGCTCTGGTTTTCTCAAGAGGTATATTTGGAAGTCATAGATTCTATTAAAGGGCTTTTTTTCCTCTGTAGGATTAAATTCAGCTTTGTAGGATAACTTATTCTTGGGTGTGGTCCTTTTTAATTTACCTTATGGTATATTAAACTCCGATCTTTTCTTTCCTTTCTTATATTTGTTTCATAATTCTTTGAAATTCTGAGTAGCTTTCTTTGGTAGGACTTTTCTTTGTCATAGATTACCTGGAATTTGGCAGGCACATTTCTGGGTATATTAGATTTAGAGGTACTTTCACATAGAGGTCGCTCTATCTTCAATTTGTCTTCTGCTTCCAGTAGTCTGGGGTAATTTTCTGCTATAATTTCTTTTTTAGAAGATCATATTTAGGTTTTTTTATTTTGTCATGCTTTTTGTAGAGCCTAATAAATTTGAAAATGTTTTCCACGCCAGTTTTTTAAAAATAAGATATCTCAGATATTTTTCAATTATTTTCCTAGTTGGCACTACATAAATGTTAGTTATTATTATTGTTGTTGTTGTTGTTATATGCCTTGTTGTATTGCTGAACTTTTCAACTGTTACTTCCATTCTACTTTTCAGCTTGTCTACTTTTTTCACAAGGTTTTCCAGCTTCTGTTCTAAACTATTTTCCTTCTAAATTTTTTTCCTCAGGAACTCTAATTTGACTTATCTCTTCCTATATGTCTTCTTTCATTTCTTTTAGTAGTCCTTCCATCAGTCTTTGGAGTCCTTGTGGTCAACCATCTTTTCTGGTCTCCTATGTGTAATTATTACCAAATTATTTGTTTTTGGAGTTTTGGCCTTCAGTTCTTTTAAGCTATAGTAGCTCTTCTTTGCATTAGGTGTTCCCTTATATTTAATCATTTCTTCAGTCTCTCTACTAAAGATGACTGGTGAAGTTCCCCTTTCCCTTTACATACTGTTTCTTCTGAACTTCACTTGGCTGTACCACTCTATCTTGAAGGGCCCAGCAGAGAAATGGAGAGCTGTTAACAAACACTCAGAGCTCTCACTCTTTGGCCTGGAGTAGGTCAGCTGGCAAATCCAGCTGGAAACAGCTTCTTGGGACTTTCCCTCTACACAATCCTAACAGGAAATGTGTGCCAGAATGAATGGTAAACAAGGAAATCATGATTTCTCCCCTTTCCCCTTGGCCCTGACTCAGAACAGGGACTGGTATGAGCCAAGAGACGGAGCCACCTATTTTCCTCCCCAGTGCTGGCTGGGAAGAAGGGCCTATGAGGATCTAGGCCATTTGTGAAGTTTTTGTTGTTTTATCTTTTTTTGTTTTAGTGAGAATTACTCTTTTATTCACCTCTTTCATTTCTTGATTTTTTTTAATATAGCAATTTCTTATTGTTCTGAAGATAGCTTTAACAGGAGCAGTGTTTAACTGAAACCTTTCATATCAATGCCATTACTGGAAGTCTACTGCCCGTAATATTCCTTCCTTCTCTGTAATGTTTTGGAAATAAACCTGTACTCTAAATTGTTACCTTTGGCTGCCACGTTGCTCTGGTTGGCAGGGGAAAAAAAATCAAGTGTTTGCTGGCTGATGCAGTTTCTGGATTCTTTTGTCATCGACAGTGTAATTACTGTTTTGCATTAGTCAACTTCTTCCAATAAATGTTAATAGAGTCGATATTTTTACTGTATCCAATTGCTCATTTTTCAAACTCAGAAGTTTATTTGCATAAGTCAAGTTGGTCATGCTGTAATCACATGCAATGTCTTCATCTCATCACTATCCTTTCTTCTAATGTTGTATTGATTTTGCCCTTTGCATTAAGGAGTTGATGATGTGGCTATTCATAGATTGCTGATTCTAAAATGATTCGCATTAATAGCCAGGATATAGAATTCACTTAAACCAACTCTGGCCCCATCCTTATTGTCTTGTCTACCAAACAACATGTCACTTTTCCAGCTTTTTCAATTATCTTATCACATGCTTCCTCATCTTCTTCTTCAATTATTCATAGGTGCTTTGGTTAGAGCTAACATCTCAAACACATAATTTCTCAATGTCAATGACTTTTTTGACCATCCACTTGAACTCCACACCAGAATGACCACTATCTTGTGAAAATACACCACCTCTAAAATCCTAAGTTTCAATATTCTACTTTGATCATATCCTAGCCTTCAAACCTCTCATTTATAACAAATCTATTTTAATTTATTTTAATTTATGGAATAACATATGCATTTCCATAACATAATATAATAAAAAGATGAAAAATACTAAATCTATTTTTGCCATTCCCATCACCTCTGGTCGCTTGGCCTTTCCCTGTTGTCTCAGTCTATTTGCCTCACCCCTTTACTTGCCTCTACACTCGGTCTTGACCTCATGAGTTTCACTTTGATGATGTAATAATAGCCATCTTAGAGAACTTCTCCTCCCCAAGACCCTCCTCCTCTACATTCTGAAGCTGTGACCTACTAACTTGCAACCCTAGAAAACTGTCAGAATTTAATAACTTTGCTCTTGCTTCCTAGCCGCTGACCGTATGCCAATACTTCGGTGAATCTATGTGGAATGTTAGGTCGCACTGTTTTGGGTGTTCATGAAACTCATTATAGGAGGCTGTACAATATTCTTGAGACTAGCGTAATCACCACAATGCCATATTTGTCAAAGAAGATATTCTACTCTAAATATTCTGAAATTGATTTGCATAGATTTTTAGCTCCTCTCCCCTTTTTTCTCATTCCTCTATCATAGTAAATAAAAGTGACTGATTATAGAAATTCACATCTACTACTGACTATCTTTGATTTAATGGGCTTAAGAGGGAGTATGTAATGATGAAAAACAAGCAGCTAGGGGAAAATGAGTTTATCTTGGGCTCTGTATTTTTGCACTGAGGCTACTAATCAAACCTCATTGCACTCTCAGTGTAAAAAATATCTATCTGTGATGTCTTCTTAAGCCACCTAAGTCATATATATCTTGATAAGGTTTGCTTGCATATGTTTTTTTGTTTGTTTGGTTTTTTTGGTTTTAAATACTAAAATTATTTTGTTTCTGCGACTTAATGCAATAAGCACATGAGTATCTTTCGATAAGAACATCAGTAGAAATTGGATCAATAGAGAATCCATCTCCTACTGAGACTTTGTTCAGGATCTCCACAACACTGGAAAGTACCCTTGGTAGACATTTGTCACCCCATTTTTTCTAGTTTTATGCCTTACTTAATGTTGATATTCAGTAGAATATCAAAGTTATTTCTACGATTACATATGCTGTAAAATTTTGTATGTAGGAGAGGGATATATGCCTTGTTTGGAAACCATTAAAGTGACTTGATAAAAATGCTATTCTTTTAGTATTTTTCTAAGTTTTTGTTTAATTCTTTGACCAACTTTGAGTTTGTTGTTGTATGGTTCCAAGTTAGTTTTTCAAATTTTTCCAACTAAAACAGGAATTTTTTTTAACATCATGCACAAACAGGAATATCTGGAGAACTTCACCATCCGTAAGGAAGTCCTCTTCAATGTGGACTTTACACTCAGTCTCCTCCATGACAGTGGCAACCGCCTTTGTGCAGCATATTGATTCCAATATACTGGTTCTTTCCCTACTGTCTTCAAACAAGCCCATCTCCTTCATCCTTAAAATAAAAACTTTGCCTAGACCCTAACATCCCCTCAAGATATCATCCTATATTTCTCTTCCCTTTCACAGCAAACCCCTTGCAAACTAACTATACTCATTTTCTACATTGCTTCTCCTCCCACTCCCTTTGTACTCTAGCTTCTAATCTCATTACTCAGCTGATGCATACGTGTTGTTTTCCTCACAGAATATAAGCTCCTTGAGGGCAGACATTGCTTCATTTGTTTTGGATAGTGCCTAGTAAATAGTAGACACTTAATAAACACTTATTGATTAACCAACTGCCTGATAAAGCTCCTTTTTTAAGTTCTATTTGATATTAATAATCAAAGGGTCACTGAACAAAAATCCTGCTTTCTATAGGGAGCCTTCTTTCTGTTGGTTATCTCTAATTTACCTGAACATAGTTTGCTTATACAGTTTTGTCTACATGTGGTCTCCCCCATTAGACTGTGTGCTCTTTGAGAGCAAGAACTGTCTTTTACCTTTCTCTATATCCACAGTTTAGCACAGCTCCTGGCACATAGCAGGCTCTTGTTTGTTCGTGTCTAACTGGATCCTGGAATGGTTTGCCTTCTCCAGCTCATTTTATAGAGGAGGAAACTGAGACAAACAGGGTGAAGTGACTTGCCCAGAGTCACACAATAAATTTCTGAGGTCAGATTTGAACTCAGGAAGATGATCTTCCTTGATTTCAGGCCCAGCACCCTAGCTGCTGTGCCACCTATTCCTAGGCCAACTTTACTCATTACACCATGCTGCCTGTTCCATGTGGAGATATTGCTCAAAATTTTCTACCATCCTTCTCTGTAAATTTTTACAACAGAGTTTATATTCTGTACTAATGTTGCCCTTGGTTGCCATATGTCCCTGCTTGGCAAAAAGAATAAATGTTTAATGACTAAAGCTTTTTATTAGGTTTGGGTTTTGTTTCCTTCCTTCCTTCCTCCTTCTTTCTTTCTTTCTCCCCTTCCTTCCTTTCTTTCCTTTTGTAATTTTTTTTAGCAATTGATTTATGTTGATCAAACTTCTCTACAATATTGTTTTTAAAAGTTGTCTGTGTCTATTCCTCCATCCATTTCCTAATTTTAAGCATCCATAAATTGTTTAAAGAGGTCAGATTGGAGCTGTTTAAATTATATACTGCGTTTTTTCTTCTTTTTTTCTTTTAATTGGAGAATTAATTTGATCTTTACTCTAAAAAGTTGATGGTATGATTATACACAGACAATTAATTCAGGAATGACTCCCACATCAGTAATGAGTCATTTTCTAACCATTAAAATAGAATTAATTCAATTTTTGTGATGTTATTTGGTGCTTGTCATGTCCTGCACCTCTAAATTCTTTTCTTGAGGAAAGGATTTGTGATGTGTAGATGTGAGGCTTTTCTACAAACCTTTGGCCTCCATCATTCCTTATTCCCTTATTCCCTTATTCCTGAACTGTATTTTCCAACATTTTGCCAGTCACTCCTTGAATAGCAACCATTGTCTCCCCTTTTCTTCCTGTCTTAAAGAAAGGGATATCCCAATTTCTTACCAAGACTAATTCCTCTACTTTTGCCTTTGATTCCATTTCTTCCAGCTTACTCTAAGACCTTGTTCCAGTCAATCAGACAGTCAGGCAACAAGCATTTTAAAAGAACTTACTATAGTTATCCCTTCCATATCACAGGGGTTAGGGGCACGGCAATCCCACAATCTGGAAAATTCATGTAAAATTTTTTGACTCTCCCTTTGTACCAGAGAAGAAGTCTGAATTTTTTTTTCTTTTATGGGGTATTTATAGTACCTTACTGTAAAATTTGGATTAATATTATACAATATTATGTATAGATCTTATGCATTTCTGAGTTTGTAAATTCTTTTTATGTCATCTGCTGGCCTTTGCACGTTGTCTGTGGCTTCTGCAAAACTCCCAAAAAATTCCCATTCAATACCTTATGCCAACCCCCAACAGATTGAAACCATGATGGGGAAAGACACGATGTGGAAGGGATAACTATAACAACCAGTCATCTTCCTTCTCTTTCATGGGCTACTTATCTGTCTACAAATATATTCATGTCTCTGTCATCCTAAGAACTTTTTCCTTCTGCATTTTAGCCCCTATTCAGGCATTGTTCCATCTCTCCCTTCTACTTCATAGCCAGATTGCTTGGAAAAAGTATTTTATACCTAATGATTTCACTTCATCATTACTTAACATTTTTCTCACCACACTCTATCCAGATACTGGTGTATAAATTAAGGAAAAAATAATATACATGAACACCTAAGTATGACATCTAGCTTCTGTTTCCACAATTCTACTGAATCTACTCTCTCGTAGGTCACCAAATATAATGACCTTTTCTTGGTTCTCATCCTCCTTAGCCTCTCTGAAGCATTTGAAATTGTTGATTTAACATTGTTGACATAGGTGGCTCAGTGGATAGAGTTCTGGGCTTTGAATCAGGGAGACTTGAGTTCAAATCCAACGTCAGACAATTACTAGTTGTATGACTCTGGGTAAGTCACCTAGCCTTTGTTTCCTCAGTTTCCTTAACTGTTACATGGGGATAACGATAACACCTACCTCACAGTGTTGTTGTAAGGATCGAATGAGATAATATTTATAAAGTGTTTAATACAGTGTTTGGCATACAGTAGGTGCTTAATAAATGCTTGTTCCCTTCTTTTGATTACCGCTTGGCCTATATACTGCTTCTTCCTTTGGATTAGAAGATACCACATTCTCAGAGTTTATTTTCTTCCTCTCTAAGTTCTTCCCAAACCATTAAGGTGGGTATTCATCCAAGGTTCTGTCCTTAGCCCTCTTCATTGTTTTCTCCCTTGACTCTCTCTGTGTTTTCAGATATCACTGTTCAGATATCACAGCGAATGATTCCTTAATCTAAATCTCTACATCTGACCTCTGTCTCAAACTCCAGACCCTCATCTCCAACTGGCTTCAGGACATTTCTACCTAGATGGTAATGATAATAATAATAATAATGATAATAATAATAATAATAGATATGGGGACACTTTAAAATTTATAATGACTTCCTCTATAAGAATCCTATTAGTTAGGTGGTACAACTATCATCCCCGTTTTTTAGATGAAGAAACTGAAGCTCAGAAATGTTAAGTAATTTGCCCGTGGTCATACTATTAGTAAGTGTCAGAGCTAGGATTTGAACCCTTTTCTGCTATGCCACAGTATCTCAAACTCAACACATCTAAAACCAAGTTTACTATCTTTCCCCACAAGCTTGTTCCTCCCTCTGCCTTCACCCATCCTCTGATGTTCCTCACCTAGGTGTAACTATTGACATTTCCCTCATAGTCAAGTAATTTCTAAGACCTGCCTACTCTATCTCTATGAAATCACTCATTTCTCTTCCCTGTTCTCTGTTCACACTGTCTCTACCCTAATATAAGCTCTCATTGGGCCTGAATTATTTCTAATAGGTTTTCTTTTTTTATTTTTAAGTGCGTTATTGAAATTTTTTATTTTATTCACATTGCTGTCACTTTCCAATGACTCATGCCCACTCCCAAAATACAACTCTCTCTTTCAACAAAAAAAGTATAATTAAACAAAACAAATCAGCATGTTGACCACGTCTGAAAATGTATGCCTTCTTCCACATTTATAATCAAGTATTTCCAACAAGATCTACGAACATAGGATCCTATTACTTCTCTAACAAGAGGTGGGAGAAATGCTTCACCTTTTGATGTTGTTCTACTTTAAATTCTAATAGTTTTCATCACTCCTTCTTATCTTCCACACAGTGACCAATGATCTCTTAAATGCCAAATCTGATGGGATGTTTTTTGAATCCTCATCTTTCTCAACCCACCTGCTATATTTAACATTGTGAACTATCCTCTCCTCCTGGATACTTGCTCTTCTATGGATTTTCATGATACTGTTGGCTGCCAGTTTTTGTCCTACCTGACTAACTGTGCCTTTTCAATCTCTTTTGCTAGTTCATTAACCATATCACACCCTCTACGAGCGTACCCCACTGCCCTAGGCCTTCTCTTCTCCTACTTTACTCTCTCAGTGACCTTATCAGCTTCCATGGATTCAATGGTTATCTCTAGGCTAATGACTCATAGATGATAGGTAGATAGATAGATAGATAGATAGATAGATAGATAGATAGATAGATAG